>NC_132934.1:121156357-121461000 GCF_034638445.1 Ciconia boyciana | reverse complement strand
TGTAAGTTGTTGTTTCTCTTACTATCCAGCCTGTTTTTTGCAGCTCCTCATCTTGTCATATGTATGTATATATACACACATACACACACGCACGCTCACGTATATATATGTGGGTACGCACACACAGAGGCAAATCCCACCAGTTATTTTTCATCTCCCAGATTTTGTTTTTAAAGAACTTGAAGCTGGATGAGCTGGTCTCAGTTGTGCACTGCTTTAAGCTCACTGCAGTTGCTGTTATTTTTTTCGCCAAGTGCTCCAATTTAAACCAGGCTGAAGAGTGAAGTTTGCTGCTGTGTTGCGCTGTGCTGATGGTCTTGCTAAACGTGGATAGGTTGCCTCTGTGGTCTTCACTTTTATTTGCTTCAGCTGAAGAAGGGGCTGCAAAATTTCTGAGTGTGGAGTTAGAAGAAGCCTAGTCACACGGCAAATTTGTTTATCAGAAAGCTTCTTAATGTAGGTTGTTAACTATAGGTCAAAGTAATACCCAGAGGCCAGGCTGGTAAAGAGTGGTTGTCTCTTTATTAGACTAGCTGATGTAGTTAACACAGCCACTTTTTATCAGCTGCAGATGCTCTCCTGTTAGAAATGAGAAGAGGCTTTGTTGTTTTGTGTGTCCCTTCTCCCTGTTTCCCACCCCTCCTGATCAAGGTTTCCATGTAGGGCTGTTGTTACATGGCTCTTTAGTCCCAACCAACAAAGCTGGTTTTCACCTTGATCAATTCTCTAATTGATCCATTGTGGTGGCACAGGGGAGGGAACAAGACCATCCCTGTTACAGTAATGCAGATTTATGATGGATTAAAATGGATGTTTGACCGTGGCTTTGGTTTCTGCTGCTTCTGAAGAGAGCATTGCAAACATCACACCTGAAAGAGGTTTTGAGGAGTTAAGGTTTCAGGGCGGGTTGGAAAAGGATGGAAATACAGTCTGTTTCAGAAAGACTTCTTTTAGTAGCTAACTGAAGTGTGTTCATAAACACTCAAGTAAAGACATATGTTTGAAGTGCAGATGCTGGTTGTGTCTACACTTGGAATTAATTTTTATTCCTAGTTTTCAGTAGTCCAAATCTGTGACCCATGTAAGTCTCTTAAAAGTTTCTGGCATTTCTTAAAGAACAAAATTGAAACAACCAGCCTTTCTCCCCTACCCCCAGCAAAACAAACAAACAAGGACACACACCCCCCCCAACACCCGAAAATCCCATAGACAAATGTGGTGGCATTCTCAATATCCACGTGCACAGAGACTTTGGACAGAGATAAATACTGGATATGCCAGCAGTGATTAAAAATTAATCTGATGGCTTTGTTAGCTATTTGATGAAGAAAACCTTGTGGTGAACTCTGTCCCTGAGTCCATTACAGTGGGTTCTTGAGTCTTATTTGTAGAAAAATGACATGCAGCATCAGAAGCTACGTGCACACTTCAGGATGGCCTGTCAGGAGTCATCAGTGAAAGCACTTTCCAAGCACTAATGTTGTTCCTGGGAGCTAGATCCCTGCAGTGTTTGGGAATAGCTGACTTTAGTAACCATTGTAGTTATGTGAGCATATCTACTAGTTTAAAAAAAAAAAAAGTTCCAAAAAATAACTTGACAAACTCAAAGCATCTAAAACTTTGCAAGTGAGTGGTTTTTATAAACTAGAATGGAAATGTCTACAAATAACAGAAGCAGAGAAAGGCCTGTGTGCACAGTATGCTTGGTTTAAAACAAACCAAACTAAAAAAAAAAGAAAGGAGAAAAAAAAAAAAAGATCTTCAGATCCTGGAATCTCTGAGCAAAGTAAGTGTTGCTGGGAAGTGGGCAGGAAAACATGCACAGCTCCCCTCCCCAGTTGCTACTCACGTGTTTGTTCTCATGCAGACCTTTAAAGAGCAGAGACCAAGCGAGCTGTCTGAACAGGAACAATCCCACTGTCTGCGTGGGCTTTGGCCAATGTTTTTTTTCTTCTTCCTACCTCTTCACCGCATGTTTTGCATGAAGCAGTCTGTTGCCTCCATGTCTCCTCTTAACTCTGCTGATATTAAGTATGCTTTTGAAGCATGATGGGATCCACCTGAAATAACTGATGTGAGGAGTGAGATTATGGGTTCTGTTGGATCATGGGGCAGGGCAGATCCCGGCGTGGGCTGCAAGGGCTAGCAGGGATGTGGAGGAAGAAGTGGGGAGGGGTGCTCCACTTCCACTACCTTCACCAGCAAGGGTGCCTTGTGTTGCAGAACTAGGTACCTGGCAAGCAATTTAAAGGCAAAATAGGTAAGTTAAATGCCTTCCACCCACTGCACAGTTCCCACTGATGTTTAAAGAAACTGCATGACTAAATACACCATGCAGTGTGGAAAATTTACCCTAAAGGAACTAATAAAAGCCACAAAAGCTGTCTGCAGAATCTTACTATTTTGTTGCAGCCTGGAAGATAATAATTCTTCAATTTCTAGTGCTTTCTGCAGAATTTGATATGATTGAAGCTCTGCTCTACAGATGAATTTCCTATTAATTGGTATAAAACCCAGTCCTTCACAGTAGGTAGGGGCAGGTTCACAAGGTAAAGTTCTTGCTAGCCTGGGTGGGGTATACTATGTACCTTAGCTGTTTCTTGGTTTGTAGGCTGAGACCGAGACCTTTTCTATCTAGTGTGCTTAGCCTCCTGTCTTAGCCCCTAGCCTTAGATTCATGCAACATAGCTGGTGGCTCTTAATGCAGGAGTGTCACTGTGCTGTCTGTATTTCATCTTTATTTCTTAACTTACACAGCAGGAAACCCGGTATTGTTTAGACAAAGAGGAAGGTGTATTACTTTAATTATGCCTGCATGCCATATGGATTTCTTGAGGTATATACAAGCCTCTGCTTCATGTTAATCAAAGGATAGCAGCACTTTGCCAAGTTGGATCTGTTCAGACTTGCAGCAGTCAGTACGTTTATTAACCTGACACCATGGGCTTGTGTGATGTTGGGGTTGTGCTTTTGTTCTCCTGTGGAGCACTAGGTGCCCCAAACTCATGCAGCACTTCCTGGGGCAGTTGATTCAGCTCTTCCCAGGGTAAGCTGGCTTGCAGACGTGGGTTTCTTGACTACTTACTGCTTTCCTGGACTCCCAATGCTTGGCTTCTGCGGAGGCCAGCAATCCCCCTCTGAGAGTGTAGCCCTACAAGCATGAGAAACTATTCCTCCAGATGACTTTGCTTTTTTCCCCTTTTTCTCTTTTTCCCCTGTTATTTTTTTTTTTTTTTTTCTTCTCAAGTCATTCCCGCATTATCCTACAGATTTAAGATACAGATGGACAACAGGTTGGATATACCTGTGTGCCAGGGTACAGGATTTCTACAGCTCCTGAGAATGCCTCTATTGAGCTCTTTGTCCCTGGGAGAAGTTCTTCCTGAAGCTGTGGGGGTTGCTTGGTTTGTTTTATGGCAAAGGGAGATTCCTAGCATTTGAAGACCGATGGCTGTGTAGCTTGCCTGTTCTCCAGGAGGCTGACGCTGGCAGCAGTTTTCTCCCTTTCCAGTAATGGATGCATGTTATGACTAGCTTTGTGGTATCTTTAGACAGAGGCTTCTGAAAGTGTAAAGTTGGAGCCCATGAAAAAAAAAAAAGGCTTTTTTTAATTATGCTTGTTGTTTTGAGGGAGAACTTTCTCAAAGGAGAAGCTGTGAAGATCAAAAGGGGAATGAGTCATTGAAAAACCTGAGTACTTATTAGATAAAAAAAAATGTATAAGTTGGAGTGGGGGGATCTTATCTAACAGGTAGACAAAAATCAGTGGTCTCAGTGGTCCAAAAAGACTTGACTTTTCTTGAAATTTTCACTTAGCATAATAGACATTTTTGACCAGTGGGAAATAAGTAAGACAAAGGAAATTCCTTACCTATCTGTTTGCTTGATGATTGGTATGCCTTTGAGAGCAAATGAATGCATATTTGTTTGACACTTCAAATTAAAGTGGAGGTGTGTTTTCCTTTTTATAAACTTGCTGTCACTTGTTTTGTTCATTTCAGCTGTGTTCACTGCGTCACTGCACCAACTTGCCATATCTCCTAGTTGCCAAAAAGAATTCCCTGTGTGGGTTTTTTTGTGTGTGTGTGTGTTTTGGTTTGGGTTTGGTTTTTTTTTTTTTTAAACACTTGGTGCCTCTGGTGTTGGGCTTAGTCCTTGTTGGCATGGTCAGTGTAACAGCAATATCTGAGAGAGCAATTCTCTTGCGCTCGCTGGAGAGCTCATGGTCTGAAAACAGGTGCTCAGAACACTTAAACATAGCATAAAACATGAGGTTACATAGGGAAAGGGGGTGGCAGGACCAATAATTAAAGTAGTTTGAACTAGCTAAATTTGACTAGTTTTAAATTACAATAAATTGTCTTGAGTGTTTGTTGTGTTTGCTATGTAATGGGCTAACATGCTGCTGCTTGCAAAAAACCTGCTTGTTCTTTTTTTTATTTTTTTTTCAGCTTAACCATAAAGAAAAGCTTACCATAGCGTAATGCTTCCAGAGATGTTTTCTTAGCTTAGTATTTCTGAATGGCAGCTTGCTATATTTTGTTGGGTTATCCTGTTACATCTATCATTCTTTACAGAAAACTCTTTGTTAACGCCTCCAAAGTCTAATGGTAGCATGTGCTTCTCTTCCCCCTCCATTTTTTGCAGATTTCTGACTTTGGACTTGCAAAGTGCAATGGCTTGTCCCATTCCCATGACATCAGCATGGACGGCTTGTGTGGCACAATTGCGTACCTTCCTCCAGAGCGCATCAAAGAGAAAAACAGGTGTTTTGACACCAAACATGATGTGTACAGGTCAGTTAACTATGAAAACACTTAAAAGCACTTTAAGAAATACTGTAAAATGAGCCCTCTTTTTCTGGCTATAAAACCTAATTGAGCATGAAAGCCCAAAATCTAGTTTGAGCCTCATCTTGCAAAGGGTCACGCTTGCTTTGCTTTTTGCAAAGTCTTTATAGGGTAGAGGCCTTTAAACAAACTGTAGCTGATCCTGGGACTTGAGCGTTATCATGCCAAGTAACACTTATTAGCAACTGGCATGGGAGGCACTCTGCCCACCTTTAATTTCACCATCAAAAGGTACATCCTGACCTACTTTTTGAGTCTGTGACAAAATTCTTAGTTATCTTCAGTGGATTTCATCACTAGGTCTTTGGTTCTTCTTTCATGGTAAAGTTATTAGGAAAAGGAAATCATAGCTGTAGATTAAAAGATATGTCATATTCTAAATGGAATGTATTTCTTCAAAGTCATCTTGCAGGGTAGAAGTATTAAATAAAATCCACAGTAATGCTTTGCTGCTCTCTGATTTTGCCAGTGTTGGTGTGCAGTAGTTGGTAAATGTTACCAAGAACTCAGCAGCCTCCAGCAAGTCCCTATGTTCACTCCCTCAGGTTCCTCCCTGCAAAAACTAGACTTTCAAATCATGCTTCTTGGCTGCATCTTGCTGTGTGTGTTCATCAGCTGAATTAGATGTAGCAGTGAAGGACAAGGGAAGAGAACTTAGGAAAATAAATTATACTTCTGTGAGTGTTTTGGCGCTTCTGTTGTTGTGGGGTTTTTTTAAAGCTTTTCTAGGAATAATTTTTTTGCATTTATTTGTAGCTTTTCCATTGTGGTTTGGGGAGTTCTTACACAGAAGAAGCCTTTTGCAGGTAAGTTTGATGTATTGTGGGTTGTGTTGGAATTTTTTTCCTTTCTCCCATTGATAAGCAGGCTTCCTGCCCCACCAGCCCCAGATTACATGCATGTCCTCCAAATTCCTACAGTCTTGTGTGGCAGACACTTTTAAGCTCTCAAATTCTGATCACAAATGTAAGTCGTCCTTTGTCCTATATCATGAAAGCAGAACCCATATTGCTGCAGGGGCCCTAGTCTGCACCTTTTTGCTTCTGCTGGAGTTTGCTGTACAGATCCAGATTAGCGTGTGGCCTGTGCAGACTTCTGACACGTTTGTGGCCAACAGGGAACAGCGCAGAGCAAAGCCAACTGGCAGGCAACTGTGCTGTTTTCAGAAACAGCTTCTCTGCAGAGAGGTTCTGTAGTTTATTTGTAGATTGTGGGTACAGATTTGTTATTTAAAAAAAAAAAAAGCTGTCTGTGAGAATAAGCCTTGTTCCACCCCACAGTAAATGTACCGATCAACAGGCAGCTATTTATTCTTTATGACTTTTCCTGTGTATATGAGTAGCCTATGTATAGCAAACATGTTTGAACAGGTTCCAGTCTACTATTAATTTTTCTCCAAGTGAGAGATCCCATTTAGCCCAATGGTTGACTTCAGAGTCAAGAGGCACATTACTGCACTGCTTGATTTGTGTTCTTCCTTCACCTTTATGAAAGGTTCAGGTACCTGGTCTAAATAAAAGCTGTGTTTCAGTTTTCTTCCAAAGAGAGGTAGCAAAGAACTGTTTGAGTTTTTTCTTTGGCTCTGTGTCTTTTATGGGTGGAAAAAGAACACAGTCACTCACTGACAATTGTTTTTAACTGATGTTCGGAAAGTAGGTGTTACTGCATTGACAAATGTATTGTGGGAGAATAAGACCAACTTCTTTTTCCCTGTTGATAAAAGAAAGCACTCTAAATCTAGAAAATATGCATGAAAACAAAGCTTCAGCCTCATACACTGTTAATGCTCATAGACAAAAGAGAAATCATTCCTTTTGCTGGGAGATCTTAATTTGTGTGCTTTTGCTTTACAGAGGAAAACAACATTTTACATATTATGGTAAAAGTAGTTAAAGGCCACCGCCCAGAGCTACCTGCTGTTTCCAAATCCAGACCTCATTCATGTAATAACTTGATCAAACTGATGCAAAAATGTTGGCAAGATGATCCTGGTGAACGGCCAACATTTCAAGGTAAGATTTCCTCGTAACTTGGCTGCCCATTTATTCTTCTATGAGTCATGTTATTGCTCAGGACTCTGTTAATCCTTGGGGTAAATGCTGTGAACCTCTGTGACAGAATAAATAGAGCACATTGTGTGGTAGAGACAATGATACAGGCCACTTATTCATTTGTGGAAGAAGCGATTATCTGGGGACAAGCCTGACCATGACGGTGTTATGTAAACATGTCAGGAATAAGACCTGTACTGAACCAGTTGATCCATTTAGACAGAAATTATGTTCATTTCTGATTGTGTGTATCAGGGCATATGCCAAGCTGGAGTTGGTGTGGTTTTCACCATACCAAAGTGTTAAAGGCCCTGGCTCTTGAAATTTAGTGTTCTATGCTGAGAAACCGTATTGTTTTCTTGTAACGAAACAGTTTGTACCATCATTTTTCTGCCAATAAAAGGCAACTCTGGTGAAAGGCTTGAACCTTCCCAAAGCACCTGTTATGAATTCAAATGTGCAGAAGGATGTAGCAAGTGCTATCTCCACGTAGCTTCGTTTAGCATTAATGGGAGAGATTTGCCTCTTCCCTCTCCTTCTGCCCAAACAAGGTATGGGGACTGAAAGGAAGAGGGATCCCATCTTTTTAAAAACATGTGTCTAAGTCTGCCAGCAGTAGACTGGTTCCCACTTCACAGTCCTGCAGTGTAGCCACTGTGTAACGTTAGTCTTGTCTGAATGTGAAAATGAATTTTTCAGTCAGCCCTATGCACTCTTTGCTTAGCTACACACTTGTACCTACTGATGAGGTGCTAGATGGAATAGTCAAAATTGGAGTCTTCCTCCCACAGTATCTCAAAGCTGTTAAGCTCTAATGATAGAGAAAGGCAGCAGGGCACCTCAGAAAAGTCTCCTTTAAAAAAAAAAAAAAAAACCAAAACCAAAAAAACCCAAAAAAACTTTCTCTTGCTTTCTTCAAAGAAATCACTTCAGAAACAGAGGCCCTTTGTGAAAAACCAGAAGATGAAACAAAAGAGATGATAACTCAGGACCTGGACACCAAGAATTCCCCAGAGCAGCAGCCTGAGGTATTTTCTCTTTCTGCCTCTTGTTCAAGTGCACTGGGTTTTGTGACGAACAGGTTCCTCTGTGACCTGTAACTTCTCAAGCAACCTTCTCTCTGCTGCTTTTGAGCACCGGTCTTGATGAAGGACTGGAATGCAAAAGTGACAGCAGATGCATGGACCAGCTCAGGAAAACCTCAGCACAGGACTAAGTGCAAGTGGATCTTAGACTGTTGAGGGAGAGCAGGACAGTTAGGAAATAAAGGCTGGAACTATATGGGTGTGTCTGATCTTAAAAAATGCTGTAGACAGAAGAGCTGTGCAGCTTTAGTGGCTATGTGAGTACTGATGAAAGCTGCCCTCCTGTATCTGAAAATTTTCAGTGACCTTATTCATAGGTTTCATTTAATATGAACAGTACTTAAAGGCTACCTGCAAACTAACAAACTTATGTTTCTTCCTGTAGGGCCTCATGCTCAGTTTTCTTTACTGTCCTTTCTAAAATGCTCATGTGCTTCTTTTGAAGGGGATGTCTGCATTATGCCAGCCAAAACAGGAGCCTGCTCTACCATCAGTTAAGGATTACAGTCTCTCAGAGTTGTTGTCCCAGCTGGATTCGGGGATTTCACAGACTATGGAAGGCCCTGAGGATCTCAGCCGCAGCTCTTCTGAGTCCAAACTTGCCTCCAGTGACAAGCGGCTTTCAGGAGTTTCATCTGTAGATTCAGCTTTTTCATCCAGAGGCTCCCTTTCCCTTTCCTTTGAAAGGGAGAGTTCAGGTAATGGTCAGGTTTTTCTTTGTTCTTTTTTTGTAGTTGTTTGGACTGGGGCATTGGAATCAATGGGTTGGAGAGCAGTCATATAAAGAATACCATTCTGGAAATCACTGTTAGCCTTGCTTTCTCTTGCTGTCAGCACTACAAATGTGTTTACTGGAGGTAGTTATTTAAAAAAAAAAAAAAAAAGAGGTGGTTCCCAAACATGATCTAATGAGGAATAATAAATCTCTTTTACTTTTGAAAAGAAGTGACCTGAATTCCCATCAAAGCAATTACAGAATCAGTCATGTAAAGGTTGGTTGGAAGGGAGGTCACCTAGTCCAGCGTCCTGCTCGAAGTGGGACTAAAGCCAATGCCCAGTCAGGTCAGCTGAGTTTGTGGCTTTTTCAGTTACACTAAGCCCAAGTCTGAACAGCTTGCCTTTTTTTTTTTTTTTTTTTTGGGAAGACTCAAGCCACCTTCTCAGCAGCTCCCATGAACATCGTAATAAAGACCCCTGCTGTCGTGCACACGCCCCTCCCTTTTTAATCCAGTGCTGCAAAAAACAGGCATCTATTTTCCAGTTAGGCAAACAATGATTAGTGCAGGGAGATCAACCACAGCATCCTTCGTTCTTCATTTCACAAGAAACAGAATAAGAGTAAGTGGGGCTCCAAATCTGACTTGAAGTCATTTGGGTCAAGTCATTGCTGAAGCCACCACATCTATTAGCCATGGGCAAGTAAGGTTTGATGGGTATCAGAATTGTGATGGTGTCTTTCTCATAGAATCATAGAATGGTTTGGGTTGGAAGGGACTTTTAAAGGTCATCTAGTCCAACCCCCCTGCAATGCACAGGGACATCTTCAACTAGATCAGGTTGCTCAGAGCCCTGTCCAACCTGGTCTTGAATGTTTCCAAGGATGGGGCATCTACCACCTCTCTGGGCAACCTGTTCCAGTGTTTTACCACCCTCATTGTAAAAAAATTTCTTCCTTATATCCATATAGATATTGGTACTACAGACATACAGAAGAGGAAGCTAACGGAGGCCATTTTATCTGGAGATACCAGCAAGTTGATGAAGATCCTCCAGCCTCAAGATGTTGATATTGTTTTAGATGGGAACTCCAGTCTTTTGCATTTGGCTGTTGAAGCTGGTCAAGAAGAATGTGTCAAATGGCTCCTCCTGTACAACGCTAACCCTAACCTCACCAACAAGAAAGGATCTACCCCTCTTCACATAGCCATTGAGAAGAAAGTTAAAAGCATTGTGGAGCTGATTATGGCTAGGAAAATCAATGTTAATGCCAAAGATGAGGATCAGTGGACAGCTCTTCACTTTGCTGCCCAAAATGGGGATGATTTCAGCACCAAAATGCTGCTTGATAAGAATGCATCCTTAAATGAGGTAGATTTTGAAGGCAGAGCCCCCATCCACATAGCCTGTCAGTATGGCCAAGAGAATATTGTGCGGATCCTGCTGAGAAGAGGTGTTAATGTGAACATCAAAGGAAAGGATGACTGGGTGCCACTACACTATGCTGCCTGGCAAGGTCATCTCCCCATCGTAAAGCTTCTGACCAAACAGCGCGGTGCAAACGTGAATGTGCAGACTGTGGATGGAAGGACCTCGCTACACTTGGCCGCTCAACGAGGACACTACCGTGTCGCTCGCCTTCTCATAGACCTGGAGTTGGATGTCAACATACAGAACGCGCTCTTGCAGACTGCTCTCCACATAGCTGCTGAAACTGGCCACACAAGCACCTCAAGGCTGCTCCTTAAACACGGTGCAGACATTGAGGCAGCAACAGCAGAAGGATACACCGCTCTGCACTTGGCATCTCGCAGCGGCCATTTAGCAACAACAAAGTTGCTGATAGATGAAAGGGCCAATGTTCTAGCCAGAGGCCCGTTAAATAGGACACCGTTACATCTTGCTGCAGAAAACGGGCACTCTGAAGTAGTAGAAGAACTTGTCAGTTCAGAAAATATCAATGTTTCTGACAGTGAAGGGTTGACAGCTCTTCATCTGGCTGCACGAGGAGGGCACACAAAAACAATTGAGGTTCTTCTGAAGCATGGGGCTCACACTGACATGCAAAGACCAACATGTCAGACCCTGCTACAGCTTGCTCAGCAGAGCAGTAACAGCTCAGTTACTGTGTTGTTAAGTGAGACTTAAGCAAAAGGTACAGAACTTGCTACCTTTCTACCTATTGTGAGAAGGCTGCTGGAGCTTGACTCATGAGGGCCTTCTCCAGTTGTGCAGTGACCTGCTCATCAGTGGTGTCAGCTGATGGACTGAGGTGCAACCAGCAGAAGCTACTTGTGTTTGAGTGTGCAAGTGAGAATGCACATGGACTAAGGCCAGATGTAAGGCTAAGGGCTGGAGTCTGCCATGCTGTGGTCCGTATCAGTCATTCTGCATGTGCCTGCCCTGTCTGTACATTGACATTCCCCTCCCAAGGATGTTGTGAGAGAAGGATGCAACTTGTGGGTTTCCCCCTTGCTTTTTTTTTATGTGCCAAACTAATTTAAGAACTAACATTCTGCTTTTCTATTTTCCTCCCCCCCAAAAAAATTGCATAGATTCCTGGTTTATTGCAGTGATCTATATTTTGGGCTGAAAGCCTTCAGTGTAAAATAAACACAACACGAATCTGCTTGAAATTAATGCAAGAGATGAGGAAAGGGCAATTTAAGATAGAGTTAATCAAGTTTTAGTGTCAGAAGGTGCTCTGTTTAATGGAGACATTGATTACAGATTTCCATGTACTCAAAATTGATGAGGCAGACTTAGTAACAAGGCAGGATCCCAAAAATACATAAGCAGAAGTAAAAGCTTAACACTGGTATCTTCATATACCATACCACCTTGTATGTATACTAAGATCAGGAAGCTGAACTAGGTGCTTAGTGGTTTGTCTTAAATGAAAAAGTCAAAAGCTAAAATTCATACTGGACTGTAACTGGATGGTATATTCTAAAACCATTATACCAATTTGTGAAACAATGTTTGAAGGGGCTGATGACTAGACTGATATACTGTGTATATAGTATTTCTACCTGTTGTATGCCTTTTTTCTACTGAAGAAAATAGATTGCTTAGAGTGGGTATGTTTTAATACACCTTTTAATTTCACTCTTTTCAAAGTTCAAATGTGATCTGTTATTAATAAAAGATTGTGTTCCATATCTGTCTGTCTTGTGTAGTCGTTAAAGCAACTGAAAACCCATTGACCAGCAGCAGCACACAACTGTAATGTGTTTAATGATG
Source organism: Ciconia boyciana (assembly GCF_034638445.1). Taxonomy (NCBI): domain Eukaryota; kingdom Metazoa; phylum Chordata; class Aves; order Ciconiiformes; family Ciconiidae; genus Ciconia; species Ciconia boyciana. Next base: position 121,449,054 of record NC_132934.1, on the reverse strand, counting down.
TTGAAGCCCAAACTGTTGACATGGAAGGCTGTCCTTAGTTTTACATTCCCCTTAGCGTTTACATGGAAGATAAGGAGCTTGAATGAATTGGAGGTGTTATTTACAGAATAAATTTATAGAATAAAACTCCACATAACCTAGCCTTTATGTGCATAACATGTTGATGTACAGCTGGGATGTTTTCCTCTTATGCTGTAGCTGTTCAGGGAGTTGAGTTTTCTTCCCCACCTTGAAGCCAAGTCAAAAGCTTTTGCATCTTCCCTGTTGACTGGTGGGCTGCTGCAAAGACAGATACCTCACCTCTCCTTGGTGGTGTGTTCCTACCATGTGTGCCACAGAGCAAGCAGCAGTGTCATGGCTTTGCTTCCACCTCCCTGACAGGACAGCTGCTCCTGCTCAAGACTTTTTTTGCACATACCTGATGGCAGTAATATGAATGCCAGTGCTACCTCAGTATCTGATTTTAGGAGTGAAAGTGCTCCTGTGAGGAATCTAGCCCCATGAAAGTCAATACTTTCTTAAAAACAAAAAAACCAGCCTCCTGTCATTGGAGATGGTAGTGGCTGAGGGTGATAACCAAAGGAAGAGGGGTGCTTGCAGAGGGAGCAAGGAACCTGGTGCTGTTTGATACTGTTCCTGGCTCCAAGTAGGTACCTCTATGTACCTGCGTGGAACTCCCCTAGTTCAATTTCTTGAATTTCAAGACAGTTCACTGACTGCCTAATGAAACTGTATTAAAGAATAGATGGTGAAGCCATGCTCATGCCAGTATATGGAGATTACAAAGTGGTATACCTCTTACTGGAGCATGGCAGTCTCAGCAAGCTTCCTAAAGCTGCTGACAGTGAAACTGCTCATTAAACAAACCAAACTGTAATTTTCTTACTGCTTCCTTCAACTTTTGAGACCAATAAGGTTGTCATGTTTCATTAAGCTGTACTTAATCAGTCTCTTTTTCTAGCACATTAAACCACAGACCACTTAGTCTCTCAAGTCCTGTGCCACTGTGATTAAACACTTGACCTAGCCTAGCACACACCATACCCTTCTATTTCAAAATGGTGAGATTTGACATACTTTAATTCCAGCAGTATTTGCCAGAACTGCAAAAGAGCTGTAAGACCAGGTAACAGCAGTCTTGTGCCTCCTAATAAAGGTGGTGCATGCCAGCTAGGCAAGGAGAAAGTACACTCATAAAATGCTTTTAACACAGCTCAAGTACTGCTTTGCCAGTACATTCCTTCAGTGCCTAATAATAATAGCACATTAGCTTCTAATTAAACATGAGGCCACACTCATGAGTCTTTATTTTCCATGCCATCTTTCACAATAACAGGCACCAGCTATGCATTACACAGAAGGCAACACAGCTGGCACTGGGAAAAAAAAAAAAAAACAACGAAGGGATTGCAATGACATGCTGCCAGTATTGGAGTGGGTATTTGTCCCTGTGAACCAGCCTTCCCTGGGGGGAGGACTGGTGAATGGGGGTGCTAAATTGCTGCACTAATGCAGCAATTACAAATTACTGTTTTGTAAAGGTCTCCTGCGGGTGACTTTCCTGGTCATATGTGCACTCCTCTGACTTAGCTGAAGTCCTAACTGGGCTGCCAACCTAAAGCTTACAGGCATTTCTTTGCCTCTTCCCAATCTTAGCCATGTTCTTTAAAAAAAATACCCCCAAAATACACAGAATGACCTAATGGCAATATCAGGCTTTGTCGCTACTTACCTACAAAAAAAAAACGAAACCAACAAACCCAAAACCCTCTACCAAAAGAAAAAAAGAAACCCCCAGACCCTACCATAAATGCACACTCGGTATCATTTGACTTCTCTTCCCTAGTTGAGTTGGCAGGGTGAACTCAGCTGCCCCAAATCTGAAAGGAAACCTGTTCCCCACACCACTTTCTGCCAGCTTCCCTCCCTCGACTTCAGCTCACACCCTGAAGCAAGCCAAGGCAACGGTATGAACCAGCTCCTAAGCCGCAGGCTCTGCCCACTCACCCGCCAGCTCCAGTGCTCATGCAAACCCCTAAAACGTGCCCGAAACCCCGCACGCTCAGGAAGTGGGTTTGAGAAATGGTGTGAAGGCACAGAGGGCTCCAGGGAGCAGAGTCTTGCTCCAGGTTCCCCATGCTGCCTAACTGCTCCCTGGCAGCAGAAAGGGCTGCAAGATGAACACAAGCTCCTCTTGCTTGCCTCCAAAATCAGGTGGAGGTTGCTTGCAGGGTTTCTGCACGCACTGCGCTCACCTGCTTCCTTTGGGCTTCTGACCGTGGCCCCAGGTGGCTATTTCAGCCCAAGGAGTAACAAACATTGGAAAAAAGATACTGTGAAATGGTGTTAGTGACCATAAGCTTCACCTTTTAATCTCTAGATGTGATTTTTCAACTGGCCTCTGCCTGCATGCCTGTGGTAGCGTAGTCTGGGTTTCTGCCAGCACCTGCTGGTGCCAGCTCCCTGTTGCAGGAGCCCCAGCAGCAGGGAAGGTGCCTCACACCATCCCCATTCCTCGCTCCTCCATCCCAGCCTCCGCCTACAGGGTATAGCACAGCCCCTGATGCATTACCTGTCTTCACAACAGTTTGTTCCCAGCAGCCGGTAGGTTTATTTACCTGCTACTTAGCACGAGGTGCTGCAGCACCATGTTTCTACAGGCCTTGAGAGGACTCGACAAGCCTGCGGTTCAAACATGCTTGGCTCTGGCAGTGAGGGGAGAGAATTGCTGGGTGATTGCAAAGAGGCCCGAAGGCAAACCTCAGCCCTTTCATTCCTGCCTCCTCTCTTGCACCACCTTGGCTCCACACAACAGGGTTGCAAGAAAAACAAGGCATGCGGGAGCTGCTCTACAAGGTCTCCTTTAGCAAAGAGGTCTGAGGCAGGGGGATATCTGTTCTCCTCCACACTTCTTTAACCCCAGCTGGGAGGCATAAGGTGCAGAGTGGCTCACAGGTGTCCCCAAAAACCCAGGCAAAGCCTTTGGGTGCTACGGTGCTCTGCTGCTGGGGTGCAAACCTGCCTTACCTCCCCAGCTGCCCCTGGGCCCAGCTGCTGATCAGATCCCTGCACCCTGGGAGGGGGCATCCAGCCTTTCCCCTTCCCTCCCCATCTCAGATAGGGAGGACATTCCTCAAGCAGTGTTGATTTTGATCTCTTTCTTTGAAGGAGACCCACAGAAGCAAGGAAGAAAGAGTGCTGGGCTTCTTTACACACAACTCCTGGAGCCAGGGGTTTCAGATAAGATGTCAGCCATGCTTAGCCTGTCCTGTTCTTTGGCCAAAACCACCTGCACATGTGCCCAGGTCTCTGCATGAAGCCTTCGACTGCTTTTGCAACACCGGTTCAGTATTGCAGAGGGATGGATCATGCATGGCATCGCTCCGCTCCTTCCCCTCTCCCTGCTTTTGGGATGCACTTTAACCCGGGGCCTGTGGCAAAATGCCAAACACCGGTGCTCCTATCACCGACCTGAGCCAGGGAGAGATTCACAACCCAAAGCGAGTGCTGATGAAACAGAACGTAACAGCACAGGAAGCCCTTTCAACAGGGGAGGTGGCAGAAGGCAGATCCCAACATGTTGGGCTGCTGCGGTCGCTTGGCGGCTGAGCATCATGGGCTGCCGGCAGCAAGACGCGGGGCCGGGGGGCAACCTGCCGCGACTGGGAGCGCTGCGGGGAGGCTGTGCCGGTGTGGAGGCAGGCACGATGCCTGGCTGGGCTGGGAAGCCCTCGCTGCTACACCAGGGAAGCCCTGAGCTTGTAGGGAACCACGTGGCACGCACTTGAGGAAAACTGGGGTTTAAAATCACTGATGCCACCACCTTATTTACCTTGTGTTTTTGAAATGCTGTGGGAGAGGCTTTCAGGTTTTTCTCTGCAGTTGTATAGAGCAAAGACCATTTAAAAGCTAATAAAGAGCAGCTCACGATCTGCACAGAAACACCTGGCTCTGAGAGGCTCGAGTAGAAACATGCAGAAGCACAAGACAGATACTACAGCTGTGGCAATAACAAGGGGAAAGATGCTCCACGCTCTTCCCTAGAAGAGCAGGCAAGAGCCCGTTTGCAGGCACTGCTCCCTGGCAGGCTCTGCCCCACAGGCAGAGAGTAACCCTTGCCCACGGCAGGAATAAGGGCCCACAGGCTGCAGACTCACAACACGCACGGGAGAAATTTGTCTGACGAGTCCCCCCACCAGTCTCCATCACCTGATCAGATCAGAGGAAATAAATCCTGGCAGAGCCAGTTTTCACATGAGTTCATGCCCTGACCCTGCCTCAACAGGGACCACATCCAATACATTTCCTTTTTATCTATTTAAATAGGATTGCTTTTCTCAGTCCACTAACAGGCAAAACATGCCAAGTCCTGTGCTGCCATTACTGATGTCTGCCATGTGTTTTAAAGCGCCCAGCGAGGCTGGCTTTGTCCCAGCATCATCTTACTCTTCGCAAAGATGCTTAGCTAGGGGCATCGTAGGAGGTTAAGCAGGCCGCAATTATAACTGACATTTGGAACATTTATCACAGCAGCTATATGCAAAAGCACATGTGCAATGGGGTTTAGACATTTGCAAAATTGAAGTCTAGAAGTTTGTATGTGGTGAATATAAAGGCTGGCTTCAGCCTAACCTGAAGTCCCTCTGCCAGTCTCCAGGGCTCACAAAAATCTCCGACATCTTCCTTTAAAAAAAAAAAAAAATTAAATCTAATCAGCAGACTAGTCCATCCCAGCTTGAAGAAGATACCAGATGCCTTGAGATTAACTTAGCCCGACCACCAGCTTCACAAAGCAGAAAAGTCTTTACTCCCCAGTATCTTCTCTCTCGGTCCCAATTCCTGAGCATGGTAGCATCCCTCTGCCTGGTACAGCCGGGATACAACTTGTGTAGTACCTTCAGGACAGGTGGGAAGTACCAGGCTTTCTCCCCATGTTGAAGCTCCTTGTTTTTTCCACACAAGGACATGTGAGCCTACGCCCCAGCTGAGCTCCCCCACAGGCAGCAGTAGGGAAGAAGAGGAGGAGGAGGAGGAGGAGGAGGAGGAAGAAGTTGTGGCTGCTGCTATAGTGGTAACCGTGGCCTGGGGGAGCAGAGCAGCAAAGGGCCACCGACCACTGACGAGCAGCCAGGCCTTTCTGTTTCCACTTGACCTAAATCCAGATTCAGATAAGGGTTTATTAAGGAAAGGCGGTACTGCCCCATTGCTCTCCAAGTCAGACTGCTCTCAGGACCACCCCTGTTCTCCCCTCACCCTTTGGGCTCCTGACACATTTCTCAGTGCACTGATTCCCAGGGAAGAAGTTTGCTTTAGTGCAGCAAACCAGGCCAACCAGCACAGATGCAGACAAGCTCCCTTGCCACAGCTACAACCCACAGCGTGCATTGGCCTCCCTTTCACCAGGGCAGTGTTTTCTCTGCTGAAAAGGTCCCAGCTCTGGGACATTTCCAAAGCAAAAAGCTTTGCAGAGTTGGAAACTGAGGGGCTCATTTCCCATCCTCGGCTCTGCCGGCTTTGGAGAAAGAGGGAGGTGCAGAACTGCTCCCGGCATCCCCTTCCCGGGGCCATGGCAGTGCCAAGGACACAGCCCCAGACACGCTTTCGGTGGAGCACTCTTTCTCCTTCCTCCTCGCAGGCCTGCCAGGACTAGGCAGCTCTGTGGTAGCCCTTTGCCCTGGGTGGCGAGCGAACCCCAGCAGCTCGCACGGCATGTGTCGGCACGCACCGCGCTACAGGTGGCTCCAGCTCACCACCGCCTGCCTTTCCATCGTGGGAGGCTCCTGCCCAGACGATGCTGGCTGAGGTTTTCCAGCGGCTTTTTGGCAGGGAGGCGGCATTGCAGACGCCACTGGACTTTCTCCATTCATTTCTCCCCATTAGTAACCAAAACAGCTGCTCCAGCCTTAAGCCAGGGTAAAGCCCGACGGTGAAGGCAGTGGTAATTAGCTGTGCTGGCAGCGCACCCAGCAAAGCAAAATGGCTGGGTAAGTCATCACGGCTTATAACCAGCCTGTGCCAGTGGGGAAGCTGAGGCCTCCCTGATCCTCTCCTTCCTCCCTCTGAGCTTCCCTCGACTGTCAATTAGTTGCCTCCTTCCTGGAGGAATTAAAAGAAAAAATAAACTAAAAGGCCAACAAGCGCAGAGGAACACACCAGCTTCTCGCTGCTGGTGGAGACGTGCACCTGAAGGGTGGGCATCCCATTTCCCCTCTGCTGGGGTGCACGCTGGCAGCCAAAAGGCAGGGGTGAAGCAGGGCTAGCTTGGGGTCGGGCAGAGGGTGGAGGTTCCCAGTGGTGGCACAGCTAAGCCAAGCTCGCCCTCAGAAAGGGACTGTTTTGTTCCATGCTGTTTTGAGGGCGGTGGGGCCGTGCCAGCCCCCTAACAGGGTCTCTCCTGGCTGAAGCAGGGCCAGGAAAAGCTGCTCTGGGGGAGGCTGCCATTCCCTTAATGGCAACCCATCTCCAAGGGATTTTACACATCTGACTCCCATTAAAACCAGAGGGACGCTGACCTAAGGGACTTGGCCAGCGTTGTGCTTGATGCCTGCAGACATTTGGGACCGCTCCTTCAGATGCCACCTCCTCCCCTCCCTCCTGCTCTGAGGAGGGGGGCTGAGCTGGGGGGATGTGCTACAGCACCCTGCTGCCTCCCACCAGCCAACAGCCCCGTGCATGCTCTAAGCACCCAGAAAAAGCCCCACAGGGCTTAGGGGCAAGTTGTTTCCATGTAAAATTCCCAGAACGGTGCTCTGAGGTGTGCCATGAGGGGCCCTTGTGCGTGCCACCAGTTTGTCCCCTCTGAGAGCTCACGGACAGGGCCCTCTCCCTTGGCCCCTCTCCCTCTGCCCTTTGCTCGACTGCTCCGAAGCAGCCGGTGTCACAGGTTGGCACAAGCGTCACAACAAGGCGGTACGGCTTCCCAGAGAAGGGCCCAACCTGCCGATCAGCCCCGTGGTGAGCGCACAGCAGCCTCGGCTGCCGCTGCGTCCCTGCTGCTGTTTGCGAGCAATTAACAGGGACGTGGGACAGGGTGAGGCTGGGCGAGGTAGGAGACCAGAGGCAATAAGGACGGGATCTCAAGCTGTTTCAGCTTTTTAATGTGGCTCTTTCTTCACTTTGATCACAGGGACGGTCGGGTGCCCTGTGCATGTGTACCTACCTACACAGACACACGCGCAGGCTCACAGGCACACACGTGCCGGCTCTCTGCCTGCACACACGGACGGGCATGCGTCTGTGCGCACACACATTCACAAATGCAATATTTGTTTCTTATTTTCATGGTGAAAATTGGCCACTTTTCAAGGCAGGGAGCTCTCAGACCACTACATCCACCAAACTGACCCCAGCCCAAGCCACGCACAGACATAGTCGTAACTCTTTGCATTCAGAAACAGACTACAAAAGTGAGAAAGGAGATGGCAGCTAACTTGTTGCTGCTCGCGCAATGCTTTGCTAACCTAATCCCACCGACCACTCAGTACCGCAGAAGTTTGCAGCTCTCCCCTACAGCTACTCCATCCCAACTCCCTGTGGTCTATCAGAGCATCCGGATGGCTAAAAGCTGCCTCAGGGTGTATCCCTCGAGGCTGTCAAAGGTTCGAGTCAGACACGTCCCAGCACTGCTGCAGCCCTGTAATCCAATCCCATTAGATACTGCTTCTGTCAGAAAGAGACCAAATCCCAGCTGCAAAAGAAAGAGGAATAAACATCCACTTGCAGAGCCATGAACACTGGTACAGTTGTTCCTGTTCAGGTATTACCAAGCCAGTAAACAAAAGCCAGATCAGACCAGCATTCCCGAAATTCAGTGTTTTGCCTCAGAGTTTCTCTGTGTTAAAAGCCTAAGGAAGAATCAAAACATAATCCTGCTCTAAACAGTTAGGAAATAAAATGCTCATAGGGAAAATGCCTTCCACATCCTAGTCACTTACCACAGTGTTCACATTACCTATAATAAGTATTTAAATATTTCCAGAATCCTACACTGTTCTTAACAGTTGCCACTTAAAAAAAATATTTATATATACATACATATTTTTTATATATACACACACATACATATATGTGTGTGTATATATGTATATATATATATATATGAAAACCCTTGAAAGCATTTATTTGATCAGTCTAAAGACATGCTGCCTTTGGATTCTGCTTCCGCCTCCTGTTGTGGCAGAGTAAGTCGTATTTACCTTCTCTCTAGCAGTCACATGAGGTACGACATACAAACTCCTACAGTTTCCTCTACAGTGCTACTTATCGACAACAGCTCCAACCCCATCCCATCCTAACAACCCAAATCCAAACCCAGCAGCAAGGACTTGGGTCCAAAATGGTACATACGGCTGCTGCTCCTGCACAGAGCCCCACCATCTCCAAAAACGGGAGGAGCTGGGAGTAACTTACTTTTGACCTTGCATCTTTGCAGCAGTTTATTCCTCTCCCTGTCCCCCAGCTGCCTTATTCAACACACTTTTTAATAACCTTCTCTGCTGATGCAGTGAGAGCCTCAAGTTTACATTAAAGGGCAGTCTTTGGCCCATAGAGAAGCTATTTACTAATTATTTCTTATATACATTGCAGACGTATGCATGCACACAGAGTCAGTGATCAGTCGCAGTGTTAGACTACTTTTACAAGCAGCAACAGATCAAGCCTCCTCCTGTCCTGCTGTTTTCCCAAGCTCTGTTTTCCCAGGTTTGCTCTGGGCCCTAAATATGTTCCAGGTTAACAAAATTCACCGGAGACCAAGATGCAAGGGGCAAAAATTTCCAGCCAAGCAAACCACAACCCCCAGCAAAGCTAGATTTATTTCTCGCAGCTAAAAATGTCCCCTTGCCCCCTCCCAATGCTGGTGGGTGCTGGGGGCTCCACGCCAAGCCCTGACTGCTGCTCACCAGCCATGCAGAAAATGGTGGCTGCATCCCATGCCAGAGGATTATGGCTTCCTCAAAGCTCTCCCAAGTGGCTTTAATTATCTTCCTCAATCAGATATCAAAGCTCCTCTGCCAATAGCGATTGACAGGAGCAGACCCAGCCGGGGAGAAGACATGCTCCCAGGCAAGGCACTGGGCTGCAGCAGGGTGCTGCTGCTGAGCCCCCCAGCAGGGCCGCCCCCAGGGGGAGCGAGCCCCCTGCACCTTGGCTCCCTGGAAAGTTTAATTTCTGGAGAGGCCTGTTTTGGGGAGAGGTGCAGGCCAGCTCTTGCAAGATGCTGGGGCTTTGGGGGCAGCTCTGCTGCTCCCCGCAAGAGGATGGGAGGTGGGTGAGCCAGAGAAGGAAAGTCATAGCTGCTGCTGGAGAAACCTACCAGAAGCCGAGAGCCAGCATCAGTTTTTGGGTTTGCCCCCCCACCCCCACCCCCCAGTGCTTTTAACTCCTTAATGACCTTCCTGAACAACCAACCTAATCCTCCTATTTTGCCCAAAAGGCATTTGGCCAACAGCAGTGAAGTTAAGACGTCAGTACAAACACCCCTCTGTTGCCCGCAGAGTTTGGCTGCAGATCTGAGTTGTGACACAGTTAATATGTAATGAGGTTATTAATATTATATTGCGACATAATTAAGATCACCAGGTTTCCACTGAATATGTAATTGCTGAGGAGCCAAAAAATAATCCTTTAACTACAGATTAAATTCAGTCCTATTTGACATCCCATCCTTCATTCAAGCCATTAAAAGAACCCGGGCTAGGAAGCTATCCTTGCTCCTCACCGGAAATGCTCACATCCAGCTGAGATATTTTTCTAACATATATGCAAATAAGAAGTCACAAGGCTCTCCAAGAAATGGTTGCTTCAAGCTAGTGCCTACTTTGTGCCTAGGTTACATTAGAAGCTGTTCCCTTGTCTTAAAAAGACAATTAAGCTGCAAACGTATCCATCCTGTCTTACTTTCACTTCATTCTTGACTGCAAACTTAACCCAGCAGACCTTAAAGACAGCTCCTAGATGCCTACATTTGCTTGTCCCTGAAAGCAGCAGGTACCAGGGGTGCTGTCACCGCAGGGTGACCCGGCTGTACCTCCTGGGTGCGTGGGTGTGCCTACAGCCGCTGCACACACCAACAGCCCAGCCTGCCCTTCTTTTCCTTAGGTGTGCCAGCTGCCGCTGGAAGGGTGCTTAAGCCTGCTGTTTTCACCTCCTGCTCCTCTTCTGGGTCCTGCCCTTTGAGTTGTCAGTGATTGAACACATCCAGAGTTGAAGGGTGAAGCCTCAATGACTCCAGGGCGCAGGGGGAAAATGAACACAAGGGATGGGCCATGTGTTTCAGCCCCCAGTGCAGGTTTTTCCTCCCCTCTGTATCCTGCAGGGCTGTACGGTGTGCTCCAGAGGTTGGAGGCAGCAGGTGTCTGCTCCTCTGGAGAAGCTGTTCCAGCATTTTGCAAGAGTATAGCTGCCAACAACCTCTGTAACTCAGCCTACCTATAACCCAGCCAGTCACTGCAGTTTTTTCCTCTCCTTCCCTCCCTCCTCTGCAGGGACTTTCTCCTTTTCTTCTCTGCCACCTATGATGAAGGTCCCCAGAGATCTTTCCTTCACTTCCTCCTGCTGTGGCTGGGCTGGGTTATTAAGGATCTCACTCTAGCAGCAGTGAAATGAGGCGAGACACAGGAAACTTACCTATGCAATGAAAAGAAAGCCAACAACTCCTGAAACAGAAATGTGGAGGAGGAGGGGAAAAAAAAGAAAAAAAAAAAAAAAAGTCAAGAAGGCAGCTGGGAAAGAAAAGCACATTGTGGAATTATGCAGCATCCCTGTAACAAAATCAGTTATTCAGCTACCTGTGAGGGCACCTATTTGCATTATTCATAGGGTATTAATTACACAACTCTTAATTTTTTTTTGAGTCTTTGCCATTACAGCTCAACACCTGCAGCAGGTAGCCCAGCAGTGCTTTGTTGTCTCTGCTCCCCCCCAACACAGCCTATTCAGTTTTCTCCTCCTGCCTAATTATGCCAATTACTTTCTTATCCTCCTCTTTTATTTCCCTTTACTTGCATTGTTTGAGCCAGCTATTACAGCTTTAATATTCTTGTAACAAAGTTGTACTCTGCAAAAACCCCACCCAAGATGGCACCATGATATCAAGCTGGTATCAGGTAACAGCACTGCAGCTGAAATCAGCTCTCCACCAGGTGTTTTTCTGACAGCTCCTAAAAAACAAAACAAAACAAAAAACCCAAAGGAGTTTGTGGGTTTGTTTTCTTTTTCTCTGACTGCTGCACCTCTCCATAGCCTCCTCTTACCACACCTTCCTGCTCAACATGTGCTGGATGAACACAGATCCACGGTCTCAGAGGTTTATTCAGAAGTGGCAGGTGTCCCAAGGAAGGGCTCAGCCAACTGCCTAAGCACAGCATCCCAGCTCCTCGAAGCTGAAATCCATGGCACCAACTGTCTAAGCCTCACTGAGGACTTGTGCTTACAGCCTTCCTGCAGCGGGACCAGGCAGGCGCTGCCGCATGGGCTCCCCTCCTGCACACCCCAGATCACAGCACAGGGGGCCGTATGCAGGCCACAGCAGGTAATGTGCTTACTAATTAATTATTGAGAGCACCAACAAAGAACCAAAAGAACACGTTTGCAAGTGCTGGAAGTACATGACCAAGTCAGAGATTAATAAAACAGGGGGAATAGGGCTAGTCAGCAACACTCAATCACAGTTTTGTTTTCACAGGTTATTCATTAAATATAAATTTTCATAGCCAGGTGGGGTGCAGCACACCCAACTTTAGGCCGCAAGTGTGCAAAAGCTCCGTCAGCAGTCAGTGGAGAGACAAAGAGGAAAACCTGGTGTATTTATTCATCCCACCTTCCTCAGACACCAAGCTGTGTCTCTGGGTGGACCGAGTGCCCTGCACTGACCAGAGAGGGAGAGCAGACTGCCGAGATGAGCCCCGGGGAACTGGGCTGGCCAAAGTAAGGAGAGCCAAATCCCGCCAAGGCTGCCTACCCTTTGTTGTTAAAACAGCCCCAGGAAAGGCCAATGATAAGAAGCTCCTGTGACATGCCTCAGGGTATCACTGGAGTTATGAGGAGGGGTTTGGTACAGAAGCTGGAGAATTGGGCTCATGACTTGTGCGTTGTATAGTCTCTTGAGGAAGGAGGACGACGGTGGCAGCAGCAGAGCCCAATCTGATGGGTCCTCCTAGGGTGAGCACTATTTGCAAGAGTTTGCTGTCAAAGCTAATTGTCTAATAGTTTGGGTTGAGTTGACCAGGCTATTGGGCTAAGACCAGGGTTAGAGTTATGCTTATGGACAAGGACAGAAGGAACTAAAGAGCTGGTCTACCGGTGTGTTAAAAGCAAGGACTAAAGACCTACAGGGGTAATCAGGTCATCAACCCTTGAGCTAGCAGTGCTTCACTGAAGTGGTCTCCTGTGTTAGGGCTGAGGCTTAGGGCTGCCCTGACAGAAGATGACCTGGTGTACATGGGCATGGAGGCAAGTTTCTGAAGGGCTGTAGATAATTCTGAAATTGGCTGAGGACTCCTGGGTGTAGGGAAGCTCACAGCTGGAGGGGTAGGTCAGATGATCATTTGGTATAGGTGGATCTGAGGAAGTTCAGAACAGAATCAAACGCAGCCTAAAGACAGAGGATGAGGCAGGCTGCCAGTAGGGATTGTCAGCATGTGCTTTGCATTGGGCTATTCTGCTAAGGCCAGAGTCAGGTTTAAGAACCACTGGATCAAAAGAAGTAACCTGAGCAACGTTGCCTTGAAGGTGAATGCAGGCCAATGGTTGCAGTAGGGACAAATAACTCTCAGCCTTCCCAGTAACACCCAACCATTTCCATTTGTCGCAGACAAAGATAATCCGTCCAGCTTTCCTGGCACCAGCCTCACATTCAGTGATCAGCCAAGCTGGCCACTCACTTCTCTTCACAATGAGGATAACATCCGCTTTTCTGAGACTTAACACCTGTCCTACCCCTGCCTAGGCTACAACCCCTTCCACTGTAGTTTCCTGTACACTAGATGCAAACCATAATAGTTATTCAATGAGTTCAATCTGGCCTAGAATCATCAACACTGAATTCACACCAGGAGACACTGGCTCTCATTTTAGCCTTACAGAAAAATCTCATCCCACTTCTGAGCAAATCGAAGCCAATTTGCCTCCACATGATGCAACCCTTGTCTTAGCCAGACAGGCTTTGCAGATGCTTATATTATATCAAACTCTTCAGCTTCTGCTCTTAACAATCCAGTTCAGTGACGCTGAGCTGAACCTAAATGAATCATGATGCTTTTGCCCCAGGTGATGCTAACTCTTACCTGGGTTTTACAGGACTGCAAGAACCAAACAGAAATTACAGCTTTTTGTGAGCTGGCGTGAGCCCTAACCATAGGCTTGATATCCTTGCTTACAGACCCTGAGCTGGTACAAAATGAATGAGGACTCTTTCACCCACGCAGTAGCCATCCTACTTTTAAACATGTAGCAGGACCCAGCAGAACAGCACCCAAAGCCCAAGGGATCTGCTGCCCGTGCTAAGCCAAACCCTAACGATCATGCCTTCTGCCCTGTTTTTTCAAAACATACCTGAACAAATCAAAGATCAATGCCTTCCCTCAGGATGCCACCCTCGTTTTTGCTTGTTTCGCCTTGCAGGCACATGCACATAATGACCTATGCAGCTCTTCAGATCCTTCCCTTTCCATGTGGTCCCTCAGACACAGGAGCCACAAACCCCCACCCACGTGGCACCAGCAGTAATCAAAGCCCAAAGGCAGGGGAAATGCCCCAGAAAGCTTAGGGCAGGGCCAGGGCTTCATTCAACGGGAGCTGAGGAGTTTCCTGTTTTACCATGAGGTAAATCCAAGGGCCCGGGATGAGAGTCTGTGCAGTGTCCTCAAGGGCTTAGCTGTTTTTCATAAGGATGACCTCCTGGAGGTCCTGTGCTAAGATGAGGGCCAAGATGAGGAACAGCACGGTTCGAGGAGGAAGGCTGGCATTAGAAGGAGCAAATGACTTTTGGATGATTTTGGGATGAGGCAGGGACTCCTACATATGTGTCTATGGGCACACACTTAATGCTTGGGTTGGAAGAGCCTGTTTCCCTGCTGTAATTGGCCCAGTGGGAAGGCAGGATGGGAGCTGGTGTCATGCTGTCGGGGTTATTTAGCCCTTCTCACCATCTCAGTGAGCACTATCTGGCCAAAATCACCATCAGCTCCACCCATGGGGCCTTCCCAGCTCCAGCAGCAAATCTCCTTTTTCAGGCCATGCTGACTCTACCCTGCCCAGTGCTAACATACCTCAGCAGCTCCAGCATCTGGTGTCTCCTGATCACCCTTTGGCAAACAGCAGCCACTCACCACAGCTGCCAGCAACCCTCTATTACATATCAAAGGAGGAGGATTGGGCAGGATTAGGGATCAAAACAATGCATGGAAGATCTCAGTCTGCTTCTGAATCATTCAGCGCTTGGAGGCTAGGATTAGAGATGGTGCCACTGGAAGCCAATAGCTCCTGCTTTTTTTTGGGGCAGGGAGAGTTTGCTGGGATGCTACTCCATGGCGCAGTAGTTTTTAAATATAGGGTTGGCACTTTGGCCCAAACTCTACACCAAATGATAAATCCTGCAGATTTGCATAAACACTGGTGTCAGTCTGGATGGCTTCTATGTAACTGTGGGGCATCTGTGGATCTCCTGGATATACAATAGCAGAAGCAAATAACTTAATAGGTCTGTTGTGAGTAAAGCCTGCTTCAAAGGCTGGAGTTCAAGTCCTGATTAAGAAAGCAAAGGGATGAAGAGCTAAGCTGATTTACATGTTTTGCAACACCTCCCAAGGTAGAATGAGGGCTGCTGGTAATAGCAGCAAGCATCTCTTGGTTTGTCTCAGGGCTCATATTGTTCTCCAGGCAAACATGGGCAAGCCTAGAACTGGGCTTAATATTGGGGAAAGAGACAACAGGGACTGAAGACCTCTTTGTTGTTGTCTTCTCTTAAGCTTAGAGCATTACAGTGGATGCTACCCTGGCAGGATCTTACTGATATATTCAGCATTCAGTGCCTGGCTGGTGCCTTGGGTTGGTCAGGGTGCTGTGGTCAGCACGCAGGCAGCAGCGCAGAATGAACAAACTTTTTGCTCAGGCCCAGGAGGTCCATGGGGGTTAGTTCAGGTTAACACCAGCAGAGCCACCTGCCTTCACCGGGCTATCTAGCAGCACCTTTGCTCCTCAGCCCTTGCATGTAGAGCCACCTAGGCATAAGCCCCCCCACTTCCATGGCACCACCCAGCCAGGCTTTTTGTCCCTTGCCCCTGCTCCCTTTTTACCCCACGCTATTCTGCAGCCCAGACATGTCCTGACACCCACTAGACAAGATATATCATATACAGGGAACACCGACAAATCATCAGGGAAATTGCTTGAGAGTTACAACTTCCCAAATACACATACTGTTATTCCCCCCCCCCCCAATAGCAAATATTGGCCTAGATGATCTCTCTGAATGTTTCCATTTCCAATTACTTCATTTTATAAGTGTACAATTTTTTTTAAGTTAAAAAGAAGACAAAGCTTCAATTAGTAAGGTTATTGTTGCCTATTAGATTTGGAGAACCTCTGTTGACTCTTTGAATAATTGCCTTTCTGCTTCAGGTTAGTATTATTGGAAAGGCTATTGAAGCACATGCCTAATACAAGCAATACAAACTATGGTTTATAAATTAACATTTTGTTGCAGTAATCTTTCACGTGAGAGGTACCTCCGCCTCGTTTATGTACCCCGGTCCACCTTCATGTGCAAATGTAATGCTCATAAATTTTACTAGATATTGGAAATGCTCACTGGAGTGAGAACAGACTCTTTTCACTGGCCACAAACATAATATGATGGCACTAACATTTTTTTCCACCTTGCTCATTTTTGATCCTGGCTTCTTATTTAATAATAAACCAGACTGTGAACACACTGACTCATCCCTTGTTTTCTCAAAATAGTGAGAAGTTTTATTTTTTTAATCAGTAACTACCTGAGAGAAAGGAATGCCTCATAAGATAAAGGCATTTAATTAGTTTGTTTGCTGTTAAGAAAAATATGTAGGTGGATGCGGGCTAAATGCCAAGCCAAAGTGGTCTGGCTTTACTGACAGTTCAGCAAAAGAAAAAGATTAGACGTCATGGAAAAAATTACTCCCTGAACAGGAAAAGCTGGACACGGCACATATTTCTCTTCATGATCTAGCTTTGTAACAGTAAAAGGAACCACTAGCATTAGCTAACAGAACGTACTTAGGGTGTAAAAGGGCTACAAAACAACAAAAGCATAGCTGAATCAGAGGATCTTTCCAACTACATGAGATTTCTTTCAAATATCTTTTTGTTCATTATCATTAATATTATTATAGCAAAAGTGAGTACTCCCCCTTGCATCCCTAGACTGCACAAAGGCCAACATGTCAGCACTGTTCAGAGGCACTGTGAACATTTGGCTACACTATAGACGTTTCAGAGCAGACTCAGACATCATTTCTGAGTTTATAATTTCATTTATTCATTATTTATTCTACTTTCATTTATAATTCAGAGCGTACTACAAAGCGGAATACTTTTTGTAACTAGGTTTGCAAACAAACAGCACTATATCAATCATCCTAATCTTGATTTTAATGCTTTTCACATTCCTGCGGACGTGAAACACATGAGATACAATGTGCTGGAATCCCAAAACACAAACAAACCCAGAGAGCCCATAGAGGAGCACAAGCCTGTTTAGACTCTGGCCATTCTTGCTGAAGGCCAAATTTGCATCGCAACTGGACATCCTTTGTACTCTGTTCACAACCGGATCCTTCTGGTCCACTGCTGCCAAGGAGCTATTCCCCACGCTTAAGTTTGTGCCACATCCTGAAGTGGGAGCTCGCCTGTCTGTACCGAGCTCCTCTCCAGGGACTGCAGGGCATTTCAGACAAAGCTTTCCAGCTGGCTGCTACATCAGGAAAGTCTAGCAGCATGTTTTGGATACAATATCTTATTGCCACTCATCCTTTACCCTTTAGACTTTTGGCCCAGGTAACAACCAACCAGCTCCATGCCTTTCCTGAAATCCACGATTCTTATCATAGTGACCCAACTTATTTTATGATCACTCAATTAACTCCCACCTTTGGATTGTTAAATCAGTTTCTATTAACCAGGACAGATACTGAAATAGCCAGTCCATCATTAGCTGCTTCCCATTTCTGAGATGAGTTGTTTCTACCGTGTTGGAGGAACCTGGCTGCCCAACTGATTCTCCAACAGACCTTTGGGAGAGTGAGATGTCTGTTTACCACAAGGTCTCACCCCTCAGACAGGCACGGTAGCTGCCTTAAAAAAACAAAACAAAACAAAATAAACAAACAAACAAATCACATCCATCCCTTCCCATACCGTAGGGGCCTGTTACAGACCCTCTTATCTTATTACCTTGGTTTTCCCTTTTATAATTGGAGTGTTTGTGTGCATGACTGTGTGAGTGCTTGTAAGGAATGCAGTGAGACAGTTTCTTCACAGCCACCCACTACCTAGTCCAGGTGCACGTATAGGACATGTTTATATGCAAGTCTCCAGAACAAATCGAACCCAATGGGAAGCATCTAGTTTTGAAGACGAAGGCCTGACATTTCCAGCAGCTGTTAGTGATGGCACAGGGACCTGCTGGATGGGAGAGGACAGAGATATGAACAGACAACAGGAATTTACATCAAGTCAAAGACCATGAACCATGAGCAGATCAAAAGTTAAAAAAAATTAGCAGGTGGATGGTCTGCTTCCTAACTGGCAGAGAAACCTGGCTCTCACCCTTTCTTCTCCCACAGGACTTTCCCTTGCATATGCTTCCCCCATTACAACTTCCACTTCCCCTGCACCCCAGCAAGACTTCAAACTTGTGCCCTTACGCAACTCCGATTTCCTTGGGAGACGGGCCGGGAACCCTACCTAAATAGACACCAACTGGCTCAGCACTTCTCACTGCTGAGCCAGTAACACCAAAGGTAATGTCCACACCACAGGCTAAAAGGGTGCGACTGTCGCCTGGGAAGCCACAGCTCGGGCACCAGTGGCAGCTTGTGTCCCTCAGCACAGCTCCAGCAATCTTCCACGCTCCCAGGCAGGGTTTGCAACTTGTTATTTTACCCCGTATTGCCATTACATCAGGACTGGTGTCAGACACTTTAAACCTCAGCTGGTTACTTTTCCTTTCTCGGGTGCCAAGAGGGGGGAAAAAGAACGAGATTAGCTCTGAATTTTCTCCTCCAGGAGAAATTGGAAATTAAATCCTGGTTTACTAAATCTGCATTTTACCCAATCTGGCTCCCCGGAGCGAGGCTAAAGGCAACAAGTTCTTCCTACTACATCCACATGGCTTGGGCAGCTGCTGCCCTGCCAGGGAACATGGGCTCCTCCAAGTTAAGGTATTCCTTCGTGTTTTGTATCATCTTCTCTGGGTCACATCCTCTCTGGCAGGATGACACAACTATTATTTGCAATACATGGCCTGTACACACACCAGCGTGGACCTCCCTCCTCTCCTGCCATTACCCTCCCCAAACTGATAAGCTTCTCCCTCTACCACAACCACAGCTGCTGTTTTTCACCAGGGAATATACCTGTGCATGCACAGGTCCCATTGCACAGGGCTAGAGCTGAACTGTTTCCTTGCTAGGTTGATTTTGAAAGCTGACTCTCTAGCACAGAGGTGGGAAACCGCCATCCTGATGACAACTTCCCCAGCATAGCCTGGTGCCCTGTGAAGTCCCACCTCTGTTCCCTATCCCTTCTACTGATCTTTTTCCAGTCTGCATTTCCACCCCTTTGTCCCAAAGGATGCTCTGGGACTCCCGCTTCCCAATTCCACGAAGGTCAATGCCTGGCTTGGGGCAGCTCAGTGCCGTGCAGGGGACTACAGCATGCCCTGACGACTCAGCTTAGCAAGCTGAAGAACCCTGGTGCTGTGGGGTGGGAGGTGCTGGGCTAGAAGGGGCACACAGCTCACGGGCTGTAGCCATGATCAGATCACAGGTCTGTGGGCCCTGTATGGGGTCCGGGCAATAAGGAAATACACACTGATGTGTGCTACTGCAAGAGCCACTGATGTGGTACCCGAGAGCCCCCTGTGGCCCCAGGTAAGGAAAAGGTTTCTCACCCCGTCCTAGTCGAACAAAAGACTTTCCCCTCCACTTTAGTTTCTGCACTCTCCATACTCAGCCCAGCTTAATCTTCATTGCACCCACATACAGTATTTAGCCATGTTATTAAGCCTTTGTAGACTGCAGCAGACACACACTGCATTATGTGAAAAATATTGGAATTAATGTAATTGTTTTTAAACATGGCGCAGTCTCCAGCATCAATTAAATACTTAAAGTATAAGGTATGCATGGGAGATAATGATAGGAGTATAAAAATGGCACTGGCCAAACAGCTCTTAAAGAACATGATTTTCTGGTTGGGGAGGGGAGGGGGGAAATCAAGAAGGGAAGCATGAAAAAGTTTCCATTACATGAAACACCTCCAAAATAATTCATGAAGCTTTTGTTGTGAAAATTAATATAATATAGATCGATTTGAGGACTTAAACTTAAAAAACAAATCTCAATATTCCTTAATTTTATTCATTTGAATTGTATGTTTTGATACATATGTCAAATCATATTTTTATCTTAAAAAACCTTAAGTAAACAAATTGGCTGATCAGATGTTGGAAATGAACAGAGTGAAAGGAAAACAAGCCAGAAAGTGGGAGGAAGCATTAAAGATAAAATGTTTGTCTTTGCCAATACACAAAGTAGGATATATTAAAAGTGCCAATTAAAAATGAAACAGGAACGAGGATTTCATTTTCGTGAAATGCATATTAACCTGAATATAAATTCTGAGCAAATTAAAAGTTTTGCCCATAAAATAACCACCCCAAACCCATTGCAAAAAATGTAAACCTCAGCTCCTCACATCATCCTCAATACTTTTTCTCTTCCTCCCCAGAGATGATGTGGAGGAGAATGGTGAATTTCCTGGCCACAAGAGATGTAGGCAGTGTTTTAAAGGTATAAAGACGCGCAATAGGAGGTGCAGTGCTGATGGAAAGAGAAATAAGAGAGGTGAGAAGACTGGAAAATATATCCCTTAAGAGAGAAAACCTGACAAAGAGTACTGGGGAATGGAAAGCTGACTTAACAGCCTGTGAGCAATGATGAACATTTCCAACACTCGACGCTCACAGTAGCAAGTTCACGCTCAGCTTTCACTCCAGCGTCTCCCAAGCCGAAAAATGAGTTAGCTAATAACCTGCACATTTCCTGTACAGTTCACTTGGGAGCAGCATCATTTACTTATCATCAGAAGTTCTATTCAGACACCGAGTAATAAGGTTGTCACGTAAGTAGGTCAAAGGTGCTATCTAAAACACAAGTATCAATCCCAAGATATGCCCTCCATAAAATTTTACAGTTCAGTGTTGACATATAGGAAAGAATCTAGATCTGGGACATTTTTCATTTCTTAAGCTGCACCCCATTATTTTTGTCCCTTATATCACTTTCTCACTGACATTCAGATCTACTTTTTTTTCAGCTCATCTTTTGCCTTAAAAGACAGCTTGACTTCTCTTGTCTGTTCACGTTGGTTGAACACGATGCTCCATGTTCTCCTCTGTTCCCTACAGGTGTTCAGTGGAGGGCTGTGCTGCATCCACTGACTGGCAGATGATAAAAACCTTCTTCCCATCAACTGCAGCCAGGCAAAGAGCGTGCTGTGAGCCCACTGACAGAGCGGAATGACTGGGCTCCTCTACATGTACACAGCAAAGAAGGGAGTGAGAAAGAGAGAAAGAGAGAGCGTGCGAGAGAAAGACAGAAGCTATCATGAGGACAGAGCATACTGGCACTTGGAGAAGGTGGTATATTTCAAAGTTTTGCAGAACGGGGACAGTCTGGGTGCCGAGCTCTCTGAAGCAAGGGTCAGCTTTGAGGGACCTCATTTCACAGCGCCAAGTATGGAAGAGGGAAGAGGATTAGGGGGGAAGGAGTCCTGAGCCATGACTGAATTACATCAGAAATCCACAATACCAACAGCAGCTCAAAAAAACCCTTAAAACTGACAGCAGGAGCTCAGAGCCCCCCCTCGCTCTGAGGCTGGGTGGGAGCGGTACCAGCGGGCAGCCCTGGTGTCTGTGTGTGCACGCATGTGCACATGCACGCACGCAAGCACACCGGCTTGTCATCAAATGCATGTGAGCAGTTCTCACCAAGGACAGCTTATCAGCAAGACAGCTATGAGAAAACAGTGAAGGCCAATATAATTATACCTGCTTGTCTCATCGCTGGGTAAATATTGTGGGACTCATGCTGAGGAGTGCTGAGTCCCTTAAAATTCATACGAACCCACCCTGCACCTCTCAGGATCTGAAACACTAGACACTCATATGCTAAATAAAACCGGTCAAAATATGTAAGGGAAGAGTTTTATACGAAAAGAAAAAAACCCCACGCTTTAACAGAAGCAAGATGTTTTGATGGAATGGTTTGATATAAGTGTTTTCAAGAAAGGAAGAGACTAAGCAATTTTTCAGATTAACAAAATGGAATGAGAAAATTTTTTTTATAGGGTAATTTTTTTATTATTTTCTATGTTCTCTCTATTAAAATATGTTTACCTGTATAACAGTGAAGTATAAGATATCCATACTATCAAAATGAAAGGTTTCTGGAGAATTTTCACTAGGAATAACTGAGTTTTGTTTTGCAAGAAACGTGGACTTTTTGTTCCCACACAGGATTTAAATGTCAACACTGGTCTTCAGAACAGAAGTACTAATTTCTCAGCAGCTTCACCACTAAAAACATGCTTCCCCTGATTAAGTTTCATGGTAACTCCTGTAATAAAGGCAGGAACCAGATAAAGATACTTTTCCTCAAGGAGAGGGGGAAATCTCTGTAACTCATACTTGCTTGGAAAAGAGTTAAAGTTAATACATCTTTCCACAGTGGCATATTCCTTAGACTGGACAGAACCCATCGAAAAAGCACACAGAAAAGTCATGTAGCAAATACCAAGACCAATTAATTTCTCACTTTCCTACAGAGAAAATTGGCCATTGGGCGTTTTCATCTCTGCATCTCCAAGTCATTACATCCCAACCACTCACAGGGTAAACTTCAGCTAATGAGATCACAGTCTCCCAGGTTTTAATCCTTGAATATCATTTAAAGTTTACACCATAACACCAAAAGCTCCTTGACACTAACAGCTTCATTTGCTGTCATTGATCGCTCCACTACCACTTTAATCAGATAGGCTGCAGTGTCAGAGACCCACTGAATTAGCTACCTGTGGTGTAATCTTGGGTGCGTAATACTGACTTTTATATTAATAAAGGCTGATATCACCATGATGCACTCCTGAGACAGATAGGAGATGCTGAAATGAGTGGAGTAATGAGGAACCACACCCTTTCCATATATACTTGTTAATAACTGGTTTCCCTTAATAAGGCTCTTCTAAAGGACAGGCCTTTTCCTTCCCAGCAGCCATACATAATACCCACACAAGCATAAACGGAGACGTTTCCTTCCCAGGCGTTGCTGTTATGCAACGTCAAAAGGTACATCTCCATCAAGCCAGGGGCATGTAAAGAGAAAACCAGTATTAAGCACAAGAAAATGAAGTCAAAGTGGGAACTGTCCTGTCTGTGAATAAGCCCTGGTGGACAAGACATTACATACCCACACACCCCACACTGTTTTCCAAAGGGTATCTCTTCTCAGAAGAGGGGCCAGAAAATGGTTTATGTCCACCCTGCAGCCCCTTGGGTTCACAGCATCTTAGTGCAATCCTACCATCATTAGTGATTTCAGGGACTGGGCTGGACAATGCAGAGCGGCTCTAGGTCCTCCTGTCCACAGTGCTGCCCTGCTGCACAGACACCAGCCTCCAGCAGAGAGGCAGAGCACAGAAAGGGACGAACAGCCACAGCTACATCTCCCAGAGCTCATCTCTCGCCATCTTTGGTCAGATGCCTATTACACACAAGCAACAGAAGAATCAAGGACAAAATTTGCACACTTTACGCTTTTATCATTAATTTCCTGCTAACTGGCCTAGAAGTCCATCTTTCAGCCTCCTTTTGCTGTAAATCAAATCCTTTTTCTTTTTCCTTTGCTATTGCCACAGAGCATGACATTTTCTCTCAAGCCCTCCTAAAACTTCCTCTCCTTCTTGCTGTGCTAGCTTGCATTTAAGCTAATTGGAGAGAGATCATCAGCCAAGTGAAGTAAGGTCTGAACACAACTGTGTGTCATATCTCTCTGTCTGCCTGTAAGACAAAGCTGGGTGGAGCCCAGGGAGAAAAGGAGAGCAGAGGGGAGCTGGTGTGGGGCAGGCATGAAAGACCCAGGAGGGAAACACACAGTACAGGAGGTGGCGAGATGCACGCAGCTCCTTGCCCAGTGCGGTGAATGGGGAGCAATGGGAGGATGACGAGAGCCCCTGGTATATAAGTTCAGTATGCAACCCATTCCTGCAGGGAGACGGCAGAGTGGGGGGGAGAGGGACACAGGGAACCGAAAATCCCTGAAACGGAGGGGTGGGAACACAGCATGACACAGTTCATGCCTAGCAGCATTCATAGTACTGACATTAAGGACTACCCAGCCTCCTAAGAAGACTGCAGCTGTACCAGAGTCCTACCCTTAAAAAAAAAAAAAAAAAAAAAAAGCTCCCACCTTCTCCTCCCATCTGCATATCAAAAACTTTGGTCCAGATCCTGAAAGCTGCCCACAATAAGGGAGCCAGAACAACTGGTCTCCAGAGAGACCAGCAAGGCTCAGGACAGGCCCTGGAGGTGGCCTTTGAGGAGTAACACTTATCTGGGGAGAGGTGTGTGAAGGGCCCGACACATTCTTGCAGATCAGAGGCAGATGAGAGGCCTTGAGCTGGAAAGGGCAGGCCTGGGTACTAAGGAAGCATCTCTTCACACAAAGAAAAGCATCCCAAAATCCCACATCTCTACCATTACCGATCTTGAAGGAGCACAGGAGGAGCCCCAGGTGCATACGAGCCCCAGACCTGTACAAACAGAGCAAGACACGCACCTGCCTCCAGGAAACTGCGACACGAGGCCGGGGGCTACAGCAGGGCTGGTGGCAAGCGCCCTGACGCTGGGTGGGCCTGTGCCCAGGCACTGGCCATCGTCCCTCACCACCCGGCCAGGGGCAAAAGCCCAGCAGGGCTTTTGGGGAAGAGCGGGTGAAGGGCATGGCCCCAGTCGCCTCCAGTTAGCCTGCCCACTAGTATGGAAAGGCAAGGGAAGGTGAAACGAAGGGATAATGAGGACGAATCGACCATGATCACTCCGATAGGCAGCAACCTCCACGCAGCGCTGCTAATCACTGTGGCAATTTCCGTAACACGGCGCAGGGATGGAGGGGTTTGCAGGAGGACAACGTGCAGAAGCCCATGAGGTTTTCTCCTCGTGGAGAGGACGGGTGATGTCCAGGTGCCGTGCCAAGCCTTGCCTTGACTCAGCAAAGCCGTGAGTGTGAGACACACACCCAGCCGAGATCAGAAAGAGCCTTGTGCTCATCACATGGAAAGCAAAGCACCATGGCAACTGGAGAGGAACACAGGAGGGCCAGATCCTGAGTTGATTACTCTGACCTTACTCAGTGGGAATTTTGCCTGAACAACAACTGAGTAATGACTTTGCATGTTGGCACACACATGACACACCATTAGTTTTATATGGGAGTTGTCTAGATTTCTAATTAGTTTGCACTTGTCCTGGTTGTATTTTGACAAAACAGCACTAGACAAGCCTATTTGCTTCTACCCCCTCCTGTATTTAATAGCATCTATGATGCACCTAGAAAACACCTGGGGGGGCCCAGCTCCATGCTGCAACCTGAGCATAGCTACAAGGTGCACAAATGCAAACTCACTGCGGACTTTGGGTGTGCTCCAGGGATGGTGGCAGGGAAAGCCCAACTCCGCTTTGGACTACAGTATGGAGAGGAGCTTTTCCAGCAGGCACAGGCACCGTTGTGCATGGCTGGACTTTATCCACCTCCTCCTGTCCCGTAAAGTGCTGTGACTATGCCAACCGAGTGCAAAGATGTCACCCTGTGCTGTCTTTGCTGAAGGCTGTGGGGACAGCTGGGGTTTGTGGGGCAAGGAAAGCACTTGAACACCATCTGCCCACCCCATTTTCGGCTCTGCCCACAAGTAGACTTTCACCACCTAGAGCACAGGTCACTAAGCACCTCTGTGTTCAGCTCTCGGGACAATCCTCGTCAGCACTGCGCACAGACTGACAGACGCCTCATCCTGTTTGTGGTTTAATGCTTCTCCACCACCACCGCATTTGGGAAGAAATCCCGAAGCAGCAGTGTCTCCGATCCGGCTCTGCTCCAAGACTTGGAGGCTGCCTGACCTCCTCCCCACCGCAAGCAGCCGCGCATCCTGACGCAGCCCTGACCCGTGATGACTGTTCTCCCCAGCCTGATTTCCTGGTCAAAGTTCTCCGACTCCTCTGAGCACACACTTAAGTTATATAATAACACCCTCTAAGTGCTGTAAAGTGTTTCAGCATCACTGAAACATCATTTCTGAAGGTGAAAAATAAAACCCCATCACCCCCAGACACCTGTCACCAAACGTTATTGCAGAGGTCATTCTGGTTGAGGCTGAAAGAACAAGAGTACATTGCAAGTTTTACAAGATGGCTCTTATTTCTTTGAATAGGCAGAAG
This sequence comes from Ciconia boyciana, assembly GCF_034638445.1. NCBI lineage: Eukaryota > Metazoa > Chordata > Aves > Ciconiiformes > Ciconiidae > Ciconia > Ciconia boyciana. The sequence continues at coordinate 121,423,307 of NC_132934.1, read as the reverse complement.
AAGAGATTCCCCTTGCAGACACCTGCAATTTTATTTCTAAACCCAAAGGAAGATGCCTGCGTGTAATTATGCAGCAACATGCTTTCAGTCAGGGATTTAATAGTAAGATACAGAAAAGAAAAACACCATGTGTGTCAAACTAAATATTGTCCTTATGAAACATAGTGATAACAACAGATAAAACCAGAGACCAGAGTGCAACGCATACTTCAAACAGCCCAAAAAGTCACATCGTTCTGTACAATGGGAGGGTTCGCATCCCTCCCACAGCCTCACTGAACCTGACGGGAGTGCGAAGAGTGGCCGAGCCTAATGTGCTGTTCAGTCTGAAACCTTCACCTGTTGTGACAAGCGTGTTGTTACAGGAGATATATTGCACGCATTTGGCACCTTTAAAAATCTATTTTGATCTCCAGATAAGATCAGTTTACTAAAACAAGCTCTGAAATTGCAAAGGTCTTGTTACCAGCTTAAAGGCGAGCAGTTCCAGAAAAGCTTTTAAGGGCATGGGTCAAGCATGCAATGCCAAGTTTAATAGCAGCAATTTAGGATGCTGCTACCTGTTAAGCTGTTTGTAACCCAGGCCTTTGCACTGCATGGCCAGCCACCAGCAAGGCTGTAAAACAGACCACGTGCCGGCACCTCGACCTTGCCAGGGCGGAGCTCACAGGCTAGCTCAGACCCTGTTACGGGCAATCACTTGGCACCAAAACAGCCAAAGCACACGTGTATGATCTCTCTGCCACCAAAGGCAGATTTCTGCTGCCAAAAGCCAGTTTGCTCTTAAAGCCCCATGGGCATTTCTGCTCCAAATGCGTTTTTTAACCTCACTTTACTGTTTAACTGGCACAATTAGCAGTGCGTTCAAGTAAAGAAATAAATGGAGATGTAAGCACCCAAAAGCGGACTGATGACACCTGAGGGGTTCCTTTCCAAAACATGGAGGAACTCAGACTTCAAAACTGACCAAATGAGTTGAATTTAAGACTCCTGTTAATTTTGAAGTGGCCAAATTTCCTATCCAGCTTGAGTGCGGGGTGACTAACACCCCTCCAGTCTCATCAGACGTATTTTTTGGCATCACCATTGGTCTCACAGAACTTGCTCTGTAATCTGGCATTTTACTGAATAAGTATGTGGATGTATATAACTTTCCTTAACTAGCAAGGAAGTTCACACTGAATCTATTTCTGAAGTTACCACACAGGGTAACTCAGCCACATTGCAACAGGATATATAAATCCCTGCATACATAAACTCTTAGGAAAAAAAACCCATTACTCACTTGGATTTTGTCATTGTTTGACTGCTTTACAGACTACATACAGGAGCCAACAAGCGTACGTGCATAGGTCCACAAAAAAGTCTCTGCCATTTTCATATGCAATAAAAGACACACAAGCTTGAGTTTCCTGACCAAAATATTTTTGGATGAAAAATTACTCTGACCTCAGAATTTAAATTTTTTATTTTGCACAGTTTCAGGTTGCTCTGGGCAGCTTAACACCACCTTTCTAAGATCAGTCACACAGTGCAGAAACTGAGGTATACCATGCCTTTATTGTTTTCTGTTCAGCTAAACAGTTAGATTTTTGTGATATATTTTCTTCCTATCCAAGCCATACAGTATTTCCGCAATGGAGATGGTTTTCAACATAGAAGCTTGATCCTAAAAGGAGAAAGGACATGACATGCCCTAATTTCAGTTCCAACTGGACACCTGAGAATCCAGTAGCAGCAACTGACAGGCTCTAATCTGAAGCATTTCTGGACCAAATTTTTTTAAAACAGTTCTATATTCAGCATGAAAACATATAAATCTCTCAATAGACAGGAATTCCAAGTTTCATTCACCTGTAAATACATACCTACTTATCTGTGCATATCTGTAGAGATACAGAATAGTCACCCTCCCTAAGCATTGACCCCTGTACTTTTTTCTAGACATCCCAGTGCTGACAATAAACTTGTGCTTATATGAAAGGCTCCCTTCGTTTCACGCTTTTATACAATCCAGTACCACTGATAATCAAACCCTATGATAAAAAAAAAAGTCTCCCCTCCCCTGAAAAAATCCCAAGTATTTTAAGTGTGGATGAGTACTTTGTCTGGGAAGCAGGAAGACAATGTGTCAACAGACAAGTTACCAACCAAAAGCATTAATGTTTAGGGCAGAAAAACAGATGTGGCAATGAAAGTCTTTTGAGGACAATTCATTCTTCAAATTAAGCTGAGACACTTGTCAGTTGATGGATCTGCTTAGTGTAAGTGGTCTCTTCTCCTGAAGAAATTTCAGCATGAAGAAAACAATGTAGTAGAATGTAATGAAATGATCTCCTAAACCCACATCCCACAAAAGCATTTCCTTCATTAGTTGAAAAGTGCCCTACTACAGATTTCTTGGGCTTACTTTTTACATATATACTTTTTTTTCTCACTGTGGGTTAGCACTGAAGTAAATAATTTCTCTGGAGAGAGGTTTAGGAAACAATGGAGAGAAGGAGTGGCTTGTTTGGAAACATAATGACACAGCCGGACATACTCAGTGTCAACAGAGGTTTCAATGCACTTGCACAAGAAGATATTATGGGAGAGGTCTGCGCTGTAACTGGGTGAAATACTTCTCCTTGTATCAATAACGTATCATCATTATGATGCAAATTCGTCTTTAGCAGGTTCTACCTTATGGCATTCGGACAGACATTCATTATGAAGCCATCCTTGGTCGTGAGAAATGAGAGGTCATTTCTTTCAGTGCCCCGTTAGTGACTTGTCTACAAATACCTGAAGTCTCAGCTCCAGCACACAGCTGGCATAACAGCCTTAGAGAGGATTACTTCATTTAAAAAGAAAAAGTAAGCTGTGTCTATTAATTAGATTTCTGTGTTGAAAGATACCATTTTAAAATCTATGTATTTCATGCAAGTTCCTGAAGGTTCTTCCTGACAGACTTTTATATATGTGTGTGTACTTGCCCCCCCCCCAAAAAAAGTGGTTTTGAACTAATTGTCCTGTTCCCCCCACCAAGAAACCTGGTATTTGGAAAATGATTTCTTTAATGAGGTTATTTCAAATCATACTCTGAAACCAAAGTATGAAAGCTTCAAGAAGAAAACACAGACTATTTCAGATTCTTTCCAGTTAAAAATTCTAATTGTCAGCTTTTGTGAAGATCATTTCTGTTATCCCATTAACTCAAGAAATGAATTAATAAGTAAGTTTTTTATTGACCTTCACTTTGTTACTTTTCCTCTTTGCTCTCCACACTGCTGCCCTCCCAAGTCTCTCTTTCTCTCTTCCTCCTCCTCCCTGCAAACAGGCTTGTCATAGACTTTTTCTGAGCACAGACTGGAGGGCTGCTCTACCAGGCTAAAGACCAGCATCTCCTCCCAGATCTTGCTGTGCAGCCTTGGGGTCATGTCCCAGCTTTTGCCTCAGCTCCATCCCCCCCACCACCACCAGCCTGGTGACTGCTGCCTCTGCCCCTTGCGCTCTCTGCCCTGCTCCAAGGTAGGAGTTCATGTCAAGGCTTAGTAACTTGTTGCTCCCTAAAGTGGAAGCTCCTGCTCTCCTTCCTTCCTCCTCCTCCCTCCACCCACCCCATGGCAGGTAGCCGGGCAGAGGACACCCTGACTATTGGGGTGTGCAGGGGGAGGGCAACCAGGGTTTGGCCTGTGGGCAGTCACCTCTTCTTCTGCTTGCTTAATACAGACCTGGTCTACTCTCTGCTCTTTCTTTGTATGCAAAGCCCAATGGTCACATAGAACTTCTAGTATTATTTAAGCATCATGTTCATCTTTGTAGAACCTGATCTTGCTGCTGACTCTGGTGGGAGTTGACTCAAGTGCACCATTTGCTTAAATAAGTTAGTTTAATGCTATATTAGAAATATCCTCAAAACAAACGTAATTCAGCTTCTTGCTCGTGCTGCCCACTTTGCATAACTGAACCTGTGACTGGACTTTTTTTGCTCTAGAATCCATCCTGTATGCAAGCAATCCCTAACTTTATGGAAACATAGAGCCTTTCCATGGATATTAAGACTTCGCTGGCCATCTAAATATCAGTCTCAGTGCTACTCCTGACTGTAGACCCAGCCTGCTCTTCACAACAGCAGAAGGGAAGCTCCACAAAACTTGGGACATGCCTCTGCAGAAAGGCAGTGGAGCATGACGTTTGTAAGCCTAGTTCGCTCGGGGTAGAAATCCAGATACTAAACGTGTTAGAAGGTTGCTTTGTTTTTCATTGTTTTTTAATGGACAAGACTCTAGCCCTTGTTTGTTACACACGCCCAAGCTTGCAGAGGTCTCCAAACAATGACTCAGCAGCTAGACCTCTCTTGGCCATCTCACAGCAACCTCGGCACAGCAGAGTAACAGCAATGACAGTTCAATGTTAACATTAGTTCTTCAACAGTTGATCTTTTCTGTAGGTTAAGCAAAGACTGTGGGAGGTGTGAAGATCATAAAGAGGTATGAAACTCTGCAGGGAGGGAAATGCAACAAGAGGGGGAGAAAAGACACAAAGATGGAAATAAGAGGGCCAGGGCATGGAGGGAGGGAGGGAGACAGAGAAGGAGACAGAAGAGTCAGACAAGTCAGAAATAGTAGCAACCTAAAGGGCTAGCTCGTGAAGAAACCATTTTAAAAAACCACTAATTAAAGACCAGAGAAAAATTACATCCTTGCTCCCTCTGTGCAAGCTTCTTCTTGACAACAGGGATTCTTCTACAGGGAGAGACAAAGACCTGACCTTAGAGCTAGTTATTCCTATAAAGGAGCTACAAATAAATCTACTGCCCACAAGGCCAAAGAGAAGTCTCCAGGCTGAGACCTCCCCAAACCACCAGCACTGCAGTTGAGGGAGAGCAGCCTCAGCACACCTTGTCTTCTTAAAAAGCTACCTTGTCTTCCCAAACAGCAAGTGCCTTGGACAGAGCACATTTCAGATGTAGGCGATGTGCCAGCCTCCTCTGCCAGTGCAATCAGCTGTGAGCCACCACAGGGCTGCCTGCCTCCCAGCAGGAATTGCTGCTGAGCTTTCTTCTCCAACCTGATGTTTGCCAGGGACTTTCAAAACATCCAGAAATGTGATAAATTATTTATCTTTCTCTAACACAGGTTGTCTCCCCTTCCACTTCACCATACCCCAAGGGCACGATTAAAGCCTTTCTGGATAACAGGAACACTCCCTGGAGTGCTAATCATTTAGCATTTAGAAACTTAAAGCTTATCTTCTGTGCCATACAAAAGGGGATCTGCTTCTGCAGACATCCTAATCTGCAGGATTCTATTTAAATTTCAGCTAATTCCCAGTCCCACACTGGGAATAAGAAAAGGCTGATTAGAAGTTGGGTGAATCAATATGTGCTGAATGGCCTAGAGAAGTAGAAACATTCATTTTGGCACTAATAAAACTGGGAAAGCTGTGGGTGGATGACTAAAAGGAACAAAGGGCTGCTTAACAGCATTGAGCTAGGGTAAAAAGGCCAGGAAGAAAAGTGCTCATAAAACTTTATGACTAAGATCAGAATGAGATGAGAAATACACGGGAAGAAGTGTTGGATCAGGAAACATACCACTCAAAACCTACGGTGAGTCATGTCGACTCCTGCCTTTTAGGACAGGAGGTCTGCCTTGCTGAAAAGGGTCAAGTTCCCCTCTTCGATGCCCCCATGAAATGGCTCGTTTCCTTCAGTGAATTAATGTGACTCCTCGAGGGAAGTCCAACCTTACATTTCAAAGCAAGATAAGCATGAAGGCGCCAGAGCCGCCAGTTATTCCAGAGTTCTATTAAGATCATCAACATTAGGAAGAGGGGAAAAAATTACCCAGAGGAGGTTACAGGGCAACAAATTTGCCCTGAAGGACTCAAAACAAGGAGAAAGAGCAACAGCTTCAGCCTTTAGGAAGAGAGGCCGAGCATTCAACCAAGCCGGAAATGGGACGACCCGGGGCCAATGTTACAGCACTTTGTCAGGGCCTGTATTTCTTCTGCCCTTGCTTTATTTGCCCCGTGGCTATATGGAGAACTTTATCCTCCAAAGTTGTCAATTTGCAAGTCTCATGAGTGTTTAACTCACTTAATAATCTGTTTTTTGCTAATGTAGATTTTGAACCACAGTCCCTGTTCATTAAAAACAAATTTTTTCTAGAAGTACAGAATGGTTTCAATATTTTGAAACAGCAACATGCAAGGTCCCATGGAGAGCTAGTGTTCAGACTTATTAAAAAGATTACTGAAACATTCTAATAAGGTTGTTTTCTGTTGTGTTTCAGAAGCAGTATTCAATATTAAAAACAAATACAGTACTGGGATAGATAACTGAAGGTACTTGGTTTTGTGCCTTGATTGCCTTCTAGTAGTTTTTCCTTCTTTTTTTCCCCCTTAAAACCTACAATCCAACAACCCTTGGCACCGATGTGTAGTAGACCAGAAACAACACCGAGCACAGATGTGCAATTCCAAGCTCTAAGGTCACTGTGCCCCTCACAGAGCTTTGGTCCAGATTTTGATTACTTTTAAAGATTATTTACAAAACTCATTAGGAACACTACTGCAAGCCTGCTGAGCTACACAGAAAACAGCTAGTAGGATTTTTAGGGGTTTTTTTATTTAGTAAGGCTAAATTTGGGTTTCAGATACTCTGAACCACAGTCCTTGTCAACATGCTAATTTTCTGCCTGAAAGACTTCAAACATCTTTGCTTGCTGCAGAGATTTTGAACTTCTGCTACCAACACATTCCAAAAGGCAATGAACAGGATGAAATAGATTCAGTGAAGCAGAGAGGCACTTGGAGTGTTCTCCACACTTCCCACTATCTCCAGCAGAGCAAAGGGGGAGACACAAGACAGTAGTAGGAAAGCAGTGCTTGGGGTATTCCTAACCCTACAGCAAAAAATGTACCAAAAGACTCAGAAGAAAGCCTTCTGGTTTCCAGATGACCTTCATTGACTCAAGAGGTTTGCAAGTTCAGGTAGAATCTGGTTGCACAGACACATGCTTGGATATTTTCAAACTAATACTGATAAATACTGAGGTTCCTTGATTGTTCCAAGTTAATTGATTATAACAGACCTACTTATGCTCCAAATGAACATGAAATTCTTCAAAGCTATTCTTTAATCAGGTACTTAAGATGGACACAGTGATCCATGTGCTTGCAAGTAGACACATCTACAGTGTATGTCAAGACTTATTCAGAAGAACACATTTACTTTCTTACAAAGGCATCTCACTGTAGCATGGAAACACTGAGGAGTGCTTTGCTACTGACACAGGTATGCTCTCAGGACCAGAACCGACTTTCAGTGCTATTTTGCGGGCATGTGGAGGAGGAGGAGGAAGCCCACAGCCTTCCAAACCGCAACAGGCTGCTCCAGCTTTGTTTCCCACACCTCAGACTTCAACTCTCCTATGAGAAATTGTAACTTCTCAGGTCAAATTACAGGCTGAGGACACCTAGTGGCGTTTTGCTGAAATATCAACACTGCAAAAAACTTTCTTCTACCAGAGAACAATTTGTTAAAAACCATTATTACCATTAAACTGTCTTTACCAAAAAAAAAAAATAAAAAATATTTAATTCATTTACTGATGCTATGGAAAAAAAATCCCAGTCTATTTTCCCAAATGTTTTCTAAGCTTGGTCATGCCAGCACACACTGCTTCAGTTTCTTTCCCTTTCCACATTCTTTGCTTAGACTTTCTCAGAGTTTCAGGTCGACAGGTCGCTGCCGTACTTTGAAAGTGTTTCATGGACCTAAATGCACCAATAGGGTCAATCAGCAGTAGCAAGCTCATCAGCATTACTGGTTAGAAGGGCTCCATGGCCTCAAACTACCAGCAGAGCTCCAAACTGCAGGACAGCAACCCCTAATTTAAACTGGGGGCAGGCAGAACTTTTCATTTTTACCCATTTGGAATGACTAGAGTATTATCCTGTCAACAGTAAAACAAATAAATACTTGCAAAGTCTCTTATTGTTGAATCACTAACATATTGAGCACAAATAGGTTATTGATACAGTTGGCAGAGTTTTTACAGAGGACATTGTAAAAATCAGTTCACGATTTCTATGTTTTTGGAGTAGGAATAACAAGATGAAGACATTTTAGGATGTAATCTGATCCTTGACACATTTTTTTTTGTGGGCTAAAGCACTTCTATCCTTTGGATTTCTCTAAGCTGAGCACTTTTGTTTTGGATTACTGCAGCTGTGTGGGAGGTTTTTAAAAAAGCCAGAGTTAAATGCTGTGTGTCACTTTGGGATGCTCAGTCCATCTTCTGCTTTAGTCCTGGAACTGAGCTTTTATTAGATCGGAGCTCTGGAAAAGTGATTTCCTGTTCTCAGCTCCTCCAGAGTATTGATTTAGAGCACTATCTGAAACCATAAGACATGAGCAGGTAACGAACAACTTTATCTACTTCATTGCAGATTTAATAAAAAAAATATATATATATATATCCCCAGACAGCCCCTCTTCAATACCCGATGGATATGTGCCTAGTACCCACACTGTTCTTTCACCTCTCCAGGTAGATCATGCAATGATTGATAACTCAGCCTGTGCTCCAGCCTTCCTCTTAACTGCCTTAAATACCTGTTTCATCATATTCTCTCTGCTGGTTCCCATGTTTGAGAGGCATATGAAGTCAGGCAATGAAGATGTTTGATGGCTTCAAAGTAAAATAGAGGCAAACAGAAACATGAGAACCTCTTCCCACTCCTCCCAATCAAAGCTAAACATACTTCTGAAACATACTGTAGTTTAAGAGTGGATTCTCCGATGGTAACACAAAGACAACAGCTCCCCAAAGAAGCAAGCACCAGCCTGAAATGGGTCAGAGCACCCGGGGGGGGGGGGGGGGGAGGGGAGGGGATGAATGGGGAAGCAGATCTAATATAGTCTAATGACAGAATTTAGAATGGAAAAGCCAGGATAATTTCAGATCTCTTCCTAGCATGAAAAACTGTGGGAACTTGGTAAATGGACCACTATTTAGTCTCTCTCTGGGTGAATTCACCCCAATGTGCAGGATAATTCACTGGTACAAGACAGTACTGCTAGTTTTTTATTGTGTGAAATCAAATTGCCTTCATTTTTAAGTGCTGAGTATAGGAAGGGTACAAGAGCATGCGTACATACATACATACTGAACACAGCAGTATGAGGAAGAGAATGAGGCAATGGGATGAGCCACCATGATGGCTTGCACACTGAAGCCCTATGGCTAAAAAGCAGGGTCATGTCCCTGATTACAAGGGAAGCGCAAGATAAGGACACAGCTCCTTTGGGAGTTGAAGGATGACACATTTTCCATTCACTTGGGTGCTAGGTCAGCCTTTCTGAACCAGAAGATTTCCTTTCTGCCCACGCTGTGTTTGGTGCTATCTTACTGAATGAACTTCTGTTATCAGGCACTGATAAGAGCAGGATACAGGCTCCATCGTTACCCCGATTCTTCAGTTCTTACTGAGAGATTCGTGTTACATTAACTGAGCACGCAGTTCATGCTTGGAGAACACCACACTCTGGCCATCCATTCGGAATAACAAGCTATGAAATTCAGAACTTTGATACGAAAAGTGAAGGCAAGACGAGCTCATCAGAGCATGAATTAATACCTCTCAACACTGCTGAATACCATGAACACTAAGCACGACGCTGTTTCTCTGACTAGACATGCCTGTTCATGAGATGTGTGCTTTTGTGCTGAAACCAGAGTCACAGCAGCAAGGTGTCACCAGTTTTCTTCCCAGCACCCAGGAACACGGTCAGCTCTGTGAAAGTAAAGCTCACCTATAATTATACTACAATGCAAAACCAGAGATCTTCAGGGTTATCTCCTTTTCGGATTTAGTGTAGTCAATAGCTCTCCAAGACTTTGTTCAGTGCTATCTAAAACACCTCTGACAGAACAACTTTTACTATCTCTCTCTTTGAAGATTAGGACTTTTCCCCCACTCTTGGTGTTAGGCACTAGGGTCCTTTGGGGAAAGGGAGCAAGCCTTGCCCAGTTCCTTGTTCTGAGCAAGTAATGAATCATCATTTAAACAATACAGACAGATAAACAGACAGTCATGGTCTCAACTTTTGCCCTGAGCCTCCTGGATTCTCCCTAAGCATCTGCTTGGCACAGTGCATAGTCTGTGCCAGCACTACCCTTGTCCCGAAAAGTGCACGCACTTCAAATGTGTATCATAAGGAAAAATTATCAACAGATAAGGAGCTGGGGAGGGGGGAGGATTAGCCTATTAAAGACCATGAATACAAGGCAGCCTTAGTGGTTGAAGATTCACATTTTCCTGCGCTTGCAGTAGGTACAGGTGACCTATAATCTTCCCTCTGCGTCCTCCGGGCACCGCAGCCGGCCATCCGTAATCCCACAGGGTTTCATCATCAGGAAAGTCTCCTGACAGTCAGGCTGTTTTCTTCTCCTTTGCAATGCTTCCCTAACTGGCTTTGAAATTTAAATGCGTTGCCAGTTCTTATGATTTTATCACAACTGTCCCACGTTGTTGTTTTTTTAATTAAAATCCGAACTCCCAAAGGCAAGCAATTATGCAGGAATTTCAGGTTTCAATTAAAAAAAAAAATTTCCAGACCTCAGAAATGCTAAGAAAAAGCTTGAAAATTAAAAAATTATATTCTAAAGGTTAAAAATGTAGAATGAGACACAGGAAACCAAACTTTTTTAAAATGAGATCAAGACTGTTCATATTCCAAACTTTTCTTTTTTTAAAATAAAATAATTTTTCCCCCACCTGGAAGGAACAGAATAGGAAGAGATGAAGCTTGAGTAAGTTTTGACTGTCTGAGATTACTAATACTGAATTTTACAGTTAATTTGACAAATAAAATCTGATTAGTCTAAAGAGGTCACATAATCTCATATGCAGGGAGGAAGGACGATTATAAAACTTGTTCATTGTTCTAACCCCTGTTCTGAATGTCTCAGATTAATTGAAAATTAATTCTGTTTTGTTTTTGCTATTGTTTACACAGCACTAAGAGAACATCAGGAACTTTATGAGCACTGGAGGCTGACTTAAATAACTGAAATATGAATACATGACCTTTACATGAGGGATGGAAGCTGAGTGTTCTTTAATTATGTTCTCTGACTGGACCCAGGCTGTACCTTTTGCTAAGCTGAATAGCATTAAAGATACAAAATGCATGCTTTGTGGAGCACTGGCACCAGAGAAGACAGGCAGATTCAGGTCCACAATAGCTTTCCTGTTCCTACAGGACAGCTAGTGTCTTCACTAGCAAAATGCTTAAATATCATCAATTCCTTGCATGGGTCTTTGCTCTGTTACAGCCATATAAGCTCTCACACAAATGCATCACTGAGATTACCTCACTTGATGAACTCTTTCAAAGAGTTTTTTTATTGTGACCCTACGAGACCACTGCGAACCTTCAGGTGAGGACACCATTACACAAGGCACCATCTAAACAAGCACCACAAAGATATGACTTTCCACAGCGGACCCGAAGTTCGCAGCCTTGAATTCTGGCAATGATATTCCAGGCGAGAAAGTGGACAAACAGGACTAGGTGGAGAGAGTAAGTTCACACACTGGTCTAGACATAGTGGCCACTAAGGACTTTGGAATTTTATTTATTTATGTATTTATTTAATAAGATCCACTGAAGAGGTGCATTTGCAAACTACCACAAGACCTGAACCCCTTCAGCTCTGTAGCAATGCCATTCACTATTTTAATGCATAATATCCAAAGGAGCAAACACAAAGCTGGTGAGATCAGAATTAGGCTCTCAAAACAAGACTCAGTTAAGGGAATTCTCATCCAAGAGCTCACTGAATAAGGCACAATTACAACCTTGGTGTTGTATTTATTGGGGATGGGGTGGTTTCAATATTCCATTTCCCTGTTAGGCAGTCACGTACTAATATGTGAATGCCAGACACTTAATGACAAAGCTACATGGAAAGCATGCGACACCTGCATTCCCATGATCCCTGTTGCAATTTTTTTTTAATCTTCTCCAATCTATGCAATTTAAAGTGAAAAAGTGAAAGAAAAATGCTTTGCATCCAGAGCCTGGACCACTATTTCCTCCAGTGGCCCAAACGGGCCTACCCCAACCCAGCAGCACTGGAGCCCCTGGGGTGGAGGCCAGTGCTTTTTACACCATCTCCCTCACACTCTGCACAGGATGAGCTCTGGAAAGCCCATAAACGGCCCTGAAATCTATGCAAGGGCAAAGGTGCTTTTCTTGAAGCTCAGGATCTGGACTAAGAACTCACGTGTATCACTCAATTAAAAAAAAAAAAAAAAAGCCCAAAGGAGGTAGGAATTTCCTCCATAGGGAACAATGGCAGGCAACGATGCTTTAGTAGTTACTCCGTAGTTACTCCGGGGCCCGGCAGCTTCCATTGCACCCTATCCTTTCCCCCACGGGCTGCGCAGAGCTGGCTGCAGTGCCGTGCCTCCCAGTGTGTCCCCAAGGGCCGGAGTCCCTGTGCCCCGACCAGACCCCTTTGGGAGAAGGGCCCGCACACGACAGCCCCCGAAAGGGAGGGCAGAGCTCACCCTTCCCTGCCCATCAGGCTGCCCGGAGGCCCCCATGGAGCGGCCGCTTCTTCAGGGAGGGGAGCGGTGCCTCTGCTTTCCCGCCCAAGTCGCCTCGCCCGCGGCCGCACAGGGCCGGCCTCGTCGTGAGGGACCACAGAGAACCAGGCCGACCTCAAGGCAACAGGGGCGCTTACTAACGAAGCCAGAAATGCAAACAGGAAGTGTAGTTGTTGGGGTTTTTTTGTTTTTTCCTATTTTTTTTTTAAACGCCCGCCCTTTTGATGACGCCGTTCCGCACCTGCCCCGCCAGGTGCGGAACGGGGGGCGGGCGGGAGCACCGGCCCCTCAGGCCGAGCTACCGCACGGCTGCCCCGACGCCGCAGGGCGCCAACGGGACAGCAACGGCGCCCGGCCCGGGCCCGGGCCCGGCTCCCGCTCCACCCGCCGCGCACCCATCGCCGGGCCGGCGTCGCCCTCTGCCGGCCGCGCCCACCCTTCCCGGGCGGGCCGGGCCTCCCGGCAGCGTGAGCCAGGGGCCTCCCGCCAGGCCGCCCTCCCCGGAAAGGGTGGCGGGGCTGGCCGAGGGGTAGCTGCTAGTTCACAGGGTGGCGCCACCTCACCCCTCTTAGAAGCCGACATAGGCGGACGGCGTTAGCGAACTGCTACAAGGTAGTGAGGAGGGTCCTCCCTTCTGCCCCACACTCAGGATTCAAAGTAAAGTTACTCCTTGGAAACAGAGATTTGTAATACATCCACCAAGGGTCACAGCCAGCCATGCTCCGGAGCAGGCCTACAGGAACCCCATCATGCTCCCCACCAGCGCCTCGCCTTTGTGAATCAAGTAATACCAAAATAGCTGGTCAGAGCTTGAACCCCAAATATATCTGCACACAGCACTTCTGTGTAGTATTTCCCTTCGATTTACCCTAGTTGGTGAATTCACCAGCTTCTGCACCTATGCCCCTCACATCGTGTTAACTAATGCTCCATGCCACAGCAGGGAGGCTGAGCCCCCTAAGCCCACCTTGCTTTCCTTTGGCTGCAGCTCCCCTCTTCCTGCAGCTACCAGCAGGCAGGCAAAATCCTCAGCCAGACGGCTGGAAACAAGTAATTTCCTTTCACTAAAGCAAAACTTAACCCTTTCATCTACCCTTTTGTTTTGAAAGGAAGGTGTCCCCAAGCAGGTTCATGGTGAAAAGACAAAAAGCAAGACCAAATGAACAAGAAAGAAAATAACCATAAGCTGCTTTCATTCTCACCTGCTATCTCATGGACTAGTCCTCCTGACAGAGGGAAATTGCGGTAATCACATCTCTTGGCCCAAAAAGCACATTGCCTTCTGTAAAACAGCTACATGAACAATCAAAAACAGCAAAAGAGAAACTCCCTGAAACCTGCTCACTCCTCACCTTACATAGATTCTGCAAGCATTGAAAGGGAGATGCAAAGCACCTAGGAAGCCTTTAAAAATCACAGCTGCAGGGACCTTTCTCGCATGATTAAGCTATAAAGGTCTGGCTCTGCAGAAGAAAGTGTTTTCAGTTGTGTTACAGGGCAAGTCACAAGCTGGAATAGGGGTTGTTGCTGCATGGCAATTTTGTTCTTCTGCAGTGACCAGGATGGGCCTTTTGCAGTAAGGGAACAAGTAAAAACAGCTTTCAGGGTTGTCCAAATTAGCATGTGGAGGTACAATGTGTGTCCCCTCCACACCCACTGCTCCAGTGCATGATCTCTCTTGATAGGTATGAGGCTCTGCAAGTGGAACTGAACAGTGACAAGGACAATGGCTCATCTAGCTTGGAGGTGTCATCGAGGTTAAGTTGGCCTATGCCCTACGTCAAAACTGCTTCCATAAAGAAAAAAAGACACGTCATTGTCACAGGAGACTCCCTTCTGAAAGGAATAAAAGGCCCCATATGCAGACCAGACCCAGTTCTTAGGGAAGTCTGCTGCCTCCCTGGGGCCTGAGTAAAGATATGAAGAGAAAACTTCCTACCCTGGTATGGCCCTCGGATTATTATCTGTTACCGATTTTTCAGGTAGGCAGCAATGAAGTTACAACAAGTAGTCTGAGGGCAATCCAGAGAGACTTCAGGGCCGTGGGACAACTGGTTAAGGGATCAGGAGCACAAGTAGTGTTCTCCTCTATCCTTCCAGTTGCAGGGAATGATGAGGGAAGAATCAGGAAGAGCCAGCAGATCAATACCTGGCTCCGAGCCTGGTGTCACCGGCGAAATTTTGGGTTCTTTGATCATGAGTCAGTCTACATGACACCAGGCCTGCTGGCAACAGACGGGGGACACGTGTCTCAAAGGGGGAAAAGGATCTTTGCACAGGAGTTAGCATGGCTCATTGAAAGAGCTTTCAACTAGATTTGAAGGGGGAAAGGGATAAAACCAGGCTCGCCAGAGATAAGCCTGGGGGCGGCACACCAATGTTTGAGGGACAGTGTGCTAGCAAGATCCTTCGGTCTGCCAGCTCAGTGGAAGGAGAGGATGGAGATCCATGCGGCAGCAAAGACACAAGGGTTATTCATGTGTTAGAATCCATGGAAGTGCCTGAGAATGGTCACAAAGGAATTAGGGCTTCTCCCCCAAAAAAAGGTGGTGGGATCAATAGCCCATCTGAGGTGCATCTACACCAATGCATGCAGCATGGGCAACAAACAGGAGGAGCTGGGAGCCATTGTGCAGCTGGAAAACTATGATATAGTTGCCATCACGGAAAAATGGTTTGACTCTCACAACTGGAGTGCTGCAATGGGTGGCTATAAACTCTTTAGAAGGGGGAATAGGCAAGGAAGGAGAGGGGGTGGGGTCACCCTGTATGTGCTTTGATTGTCTAGAGCTTAATGATGGTGATGATAGGGTCGAGTGTCTATGGGTAAGAATTAGGGGGAAGGCCAACAAGGCAGGTATCATGGTGAGAGTCTGTTACAGACCACCCAACCAGGATGGAGAGGCAGATGAAATATACTACAAGCAGCTGGGAGAAGTCTCACGATTGCTAGCCCTTGTTCTCGTGGGGGACTTCAACTTACCAGATGGCTGCTGGAAATGCAATACAGCAGAGAGGAAACAGTCTAGGAGGTTCCTGGAGTGTGTGGAAGACAACTTCCTGACACAGCTGGTGAGTGAGCCAACTAGGGAAGGGGCCCCGCTGCCCCTTCTCTGTTTGTGAACAGAGAAGGACTTGTGGGTGATGTGATGGTTGCAGGCTGTCTTGGGCACAGCAATCACAGCGATTATAGAGTTTTTGATTCTTGGAGAAGTAAGGAGGAGGGTTAGCAGAACTGCTACCTTGGACTTCCGGAGGGCAGACTTTGGCCTTTTTAGGAGACTGGTTGACAGAGTCCCTTGGGAAGCAGTCCTGAAGGGCAAAGGAGTCCAGGAAGGCTGGACATTCTTCAAGAAGGAAATCTTAAAGACGCAGGAGCAGGCCCTCCCCATGTGCCGAAAGATGAGCCAGTGGGGAAGAAGACTGACCTGGCTGAACAGAGAGCTTTGGCTGGAACTCAGGAAAAGAAGGAGAGTTTATGACCTTTGGAAGAAGGGGCAGGCAACTCAGGAGGACTACAAGGATGTCATGAGGTTATGCAGGGAGAAAATTAGAAGGGCCAAAGCCCAACTAGAAATTAATCTGGCTACTGCCATAAAAGACAATAAAGAATGTTTCTATAAATGCATTAGCAACAAAAGGAGGGCTAAGGAGAATCTCCATCCTTTATTGGATGCAAGGGGAAACATAGTGAGAAAGGACGAGGAAAAGGCTGAGTCTCAGTCTTTAATAGTAAGACCAGTTGTTCTTGGGGTACCCAGCCCCCTGAGCTGGAAGACAGGAATGGGGAGCAGCATGAAGCCCCCATTATCCAAGGGGAAATGGTTAGCGGCCTGCTACACCACTTGGACACACACAAGTCTATGGGGCCGGATGGGATCCACCCAAGGGTACTGAGGAAGCTGGTGGAAGTGCTCACCAAGGCACTTTCAATCCTTTATCAGCCATCCTGGCTAACCAGGGAGGTCCCAGGTGACTGGAGGTCAGCAAATGTGACGCCCATCTACAAGAAGGGCTGGAAGGAGGATCTGGGGAACTACAGGCCTGCCAGCCTGACCTCGGTGCTGGGGAAGGTTATGGAGCAGATCATCTTGAGTGCCATCACGCAGCACATACAGGACAACCAGGTGATCAAGCCCAGTCAGCATGGGTTTATGAAAGGCAGGTCCTGCGTGACTAACCTGGTCTCCTTCTATGACCAGGTGACCCGCTTAGTGGATGAGGGAAAGGCTGTGGATGTTGCCTGCCTGGACTTTAGTAAAGCCTTTGACACTGGTGCCCACAGCGTTCTCCTGGAGAAATTGGCTGCTCATGGCTTGGATGGGCATACACTTTGCTGGGTAAAAAACTGGCTGGATGGCCGGACCCAGAGAGTTGTGGTGAATGGAGTTAAATCCAGTTGGCAGCCAGTCACAAGTGCTGTTCCCCAGGGCTCAGTATTGGGGCCAGTTCTGTTTAATATCTTTATCAATGATCTGGACGAGGGGATCGAGTGCACCCTCAGTAAGTTTGCAGACAGCACCAAGTTGGGCGGGAGCGTTGATCTGCTTGAGGGTAGGAAGGCTCTGCAGAGGGACCTGGACAGGCTGGATCGATGGGCCCAGGCCAACTGTATGAGGTTCAACAAGGCCAAGTGCTGGGTCCTGCACATGGGTCACAAGAACCCCATGCACTTGGGGAAGAGTGGCTGGAAAGCTGCCTGGCAGAAAAGAATCTGGGAGTGTTGGTTGACAGCCGCCTGAATATGAGCCAGCAGTGTGCCCAGGTAGCCAAGAAGGCCAATAGCATCCTGGCTAATATCAGGAATAGCGTGGCCAGCAGGACTAGGGAAGTGATCGTGTACACCAGTGCCCTGTACTCGACACTGGTGAGGCCGCACCTTGAATACTGTTTTGGGCCCCTCAGTTTTGGGCCCCTCACTACAAGAGAGACATGGAGGTGCTGGAGCATGTCCAGAGAAGGGCAACAAAGCTGGTGAAGGGTCTGGAGAGCAAGTCTTGTGAGGAGCGGCTGAGGGAACTGGGGTTGTTTAGCCTGGAGAAAAGGAGGCTGAGGGGAGACGTTATTGCTCTCTACAACTACCTGAAAGGAGGTTGTAGTGAGGTGGGTGTCGGTCTCTTTTCCCAAGTAGCAAGTGATAGGACAAAAGGAAATGGCCTCAGGTTGCACCAGGGGAGGTTTAGACTGGATATTAGGAAAGATTTCTTCACCGAAAGGGTTGTCAAGCACTGGAACAGGCTGCCCAGGGAAGTGGTTGAGTCACCATCCCTGGAGGTATTTAAAAGATGTGTAGATGTGGCGCTTAGGGACATGGTTTATTAGTGGACTTGGCAGTGCTAGGTTAACGGTTGGACTTGATGATCTTAAAGGTCTTTCCCAACCTAAACAATTCTGTGATTCTATGATACAACAATTAATGGGACTTAGCTGGCACAAAAAGGAGCAGCTGGGAATTTTCTGTGGCAAACGACTGATGTGACGTGGCACCACAACCTGCCCTGCTGCTTCCAGGCGAATCTTTTAAAGTAGGAGGGCTATGATTTCTTCCAGATGAGCTGAAACATTGTCCAAAGTTAGAGAGACAATGAGAGGTGATGATCCCAGAATAGCAGACTGCAACTAACCAGGCATCATAACGGTCCATAAAATGTCACTTACAGAAGTTTGGGGGTTTTGTCTAGCTAAAGACTGGGGTCAGTTGTGCTTGATAAAGTATTTGGTCTGTAACCTTTCAGTACTGATACGTCAAATAGCCCCCTTGTTTGAGAAGTTATAGGCCTGCTGTGGGCAATGGCTTAATTCCTCTGTTCCAGACCTACTCAAGATGGAGCTGTTTCAGTCTCTTGTTCTATCCTTCCTTCTCCTCTGCATTGCTTCACAGCCACCCTGTATGTGTACACATCCTTTTCCAGTTTCT
Organism: Ciconia boyciana; assembly: GCF_034638445.1. Classification (NCBI taxonomy): domain Eukaryota; kingdom Metazoa; phylum Chordata; class Aves; order Ciconiiformes; family Ciconiidae; genus Ciconia; species Ciconia boyciana. Next base: position 121,404,781 of record NC_132934.1, on the reverse strand, counting down.
GTCTCCTTTAAAGCATCTCCCTTTCAATTCACCTGCTGCTCCTCCACACGACCACCTTATATATGACTTCGCTCCCCTTGAAAATTTCTCTTGTCTTTCAGATGAAACTTGTTACTTGCCCCTCTATTTGCCTCTACCATCTCTGTTGTTTCAAGCCCCTCAGTCTCCAATTCCCATCCTCTCCTACTCTCTCTGCAATACTTGTGGAATTGAAATATATGGGGCATGAGTGAATTTAATTCTGAGGTGAAGGGTACTCCACAGTTTAAGACATCACATAACTAGATTTTAGTCAGATGAGGGCAGTGTTACAAAACATGTTGGTTCCCAATGCCACACTTCACTGCTCATCCTCCCAGTACAACTACTTATGTCTCAGGTTTGCATTCTGAAATTATCTAGGCTGGAAAGAAATAAGCTCAGAGAGAAAGAAAAGGAAAAGAAAAGAAAAGAAAAGAAAAGAAAAGAAAAGAAAAGAAAAGAAAAGAAAAGAAAAGAAAAGAAAAGAAAAGAAAAGAAAAGAAAAGAAAAGAAAAGAAAAGAAAAGAAAAGAAAAGAAAAGAAAAGAAAAGAAAAGAAAAGAAAAGAAAAGAAAAGAAAAGAAGGAAAGGAAAGGAAAGGAAAGGAAAGGAAAGGAAAGGAAAGGAAAGGAAAGGAAAGGAAAGGAAAGGAAAGGAAAGGAAAGGAAAGGAAAGGAAAGGAAAGGAAAGGAAAGGAAAGGAAAGGAAAGGAAAGGAAAGGAAAGGAAAGGAAAGGAAAGGAAAGGAAAGGAAAGGAAAGGAAAGGAAAGGAAAGGAAAGGAAAGGAAAGGAAAGGAAAGGAAAGGAAAGGAAAGGAAAGGAAAGGAAAGGAAAGAGAAAAGAGAAAAACAGAAAAGAAAAGAAAGAAAAGATAAAAGAGATTTATCCCAAATCATCTCAGAGATCCAGTTTACAGCAGGGCCGCACTGACATTTCTGCAGAGGAGGCAGCAAATGCTGTGGTCAGGGAAGCAGCCAAGGACAAGAAGAATTTCTCAAGCAGAACTTCTCTGTCAAAGGCAACATGTTCCTGCAGGCCAAGATTTGTGCACTTTTTTTTAATCCTGAAATTTGAAATTGGATTGATTTGGCCCCTACTGCACATTAGAGTTATTTTGTGCGTACATCACTTTTATTTTACTCTCTAGCCCCTTTCCCTTACTTCTCCCAAACTGGTTGCCACAAATCCTTGGACCTAACATAGAGCAGTAATTTCTTCCTTTGAATAGGCAAGTGACAAAGAGGACAATTCCTGCCTCAGTATAGAGGCAGATGCCAATCTTTAGCATATGGTAAATGTAAGAAATATTTAATGAGCTTACTTGGGCAGGAGAGGGAGTAGGTCAATGAAAAGTCCTCTCGTCAAATCTAACTGAAAGCAGTCTTTGCCCACTAGAAGTAGAGTCATGTGCATATTCAGGAGCATTTGTTTTTGTAAAAGCCCATTTATGACTTAGAGTTCATTTTCAGTGCAGTATGCTGAGAAGCAGCTGTGGAATTCCCATTGGTGGTAATATAAATGTTGTGGCTAATTGCATGGGGAACATTCTTCTTTCCCAGGTTAATTTAGGCTGAGGATCTTTAATTCTGCCAGTCTAGTTCTCAGGTGGCTTATTCTACAGATATGGAACTAAAAAATACTAAGAACTCCCCTCAAAAGCAATGGGTAACTGCAATACAAACTAAGGAGGATGATCAAACTCATCTAGCAATTCTGCAATGGACTATTCTTTCTTCACTATGAGGGTGGTGAGGCATTGGAACAGGTTGCCCAGAGAAGTTGTAGGTGCCCCATCCCTGGAAACATTCAAGGCCAGGTTGGATGGGGCTCTGAGCAACCTGGTCTAGTGGAAGGTGTCCCTGCCCATGGCAGGGGGGGTGGAACTAGGTGATCTTAAAGTCCCTTCCAACCCAAACCATTCTATGATTCTATGGCTACAAGCTGGATTAGCAGGGGCCATGGCTGAAGAAGGATCACATGGAGGATCTGGAGTGTATAGGCTGAGACTATAGGTCAGGCTTTACCAGAAGCAGGAGAGGGGTCCCTAATCACAATCTCCACATACAGGAGTACAGAGGGCCTGATGCTCAGTTCAGTAATTGCGCAAAATCACTGCCAAACATCTCAATCAGTCACAGGTTTTCAGGGAAGCAGATGATTTAGGCAATTCTATATGGAGATGGATGTTGAAACTTAGGGATTACATTGGAGATATTTTGCTCTTCTACTTCCAGACATGCCCACAGAGCACTTCACAACCCCTACAGTGTAATTAACCATAGGACAGGAAGATCTTATTAACTTTGTTTTACAAAATGCTAAAGAGACATGCCCGGGCTCACAGAACAACTCAGTGTCAGAGCTGGGAGCAGCATTGCAGAGAGCAGATGAGGTGATCTGCTCTCTGTTGCAGTCAGACGCACGGGAAGGGCAGAGCACATCTTTCTGTCATCTGTTGGGAGCACTGAGCATCAGTGTGGCTTAGTCCATGGTGTTCCTTGCACCAATAGTTATTAATTGGGCTGGTATGTCATAACTAGCTGATTTAATAAATAGCTGGGCCTCTCAGATAAAGCCCTTACTCTTCCCCTTTCTCCCTTTTGCCTCTATGCCTAGCCCTGTGCTTCAAAATTCAGTCCCAAGCCAGGGAAGCAATCGGTGCTCGAGTTTTTAGCAGTCGTTTGATCAGTTTATCTTAATGTCAAATTTTATCTCAGCGTGCTTTTTCTTACACAATAGCAGCTACCAAATGCTATCCCCATGGAATTCAAATACCTTAACATATAAAATGTATACGATGAATACTAACACAAATACGAAATGAAATAACAACATAGTTGTTAATGAGAGGAATTTTTACTTAATAGTTTACCCACAGGCAGAAAGTGGTATCTGTAATTTACAAATAGGCAATCGATTAACAATATCTCCTCCGTGAAATATCGTATTGAGATAATTTCTCAATCATTTCTCAGGTAGCGGCCTGTTTGCACTGGCGGTGGCTCCAAAGGCTGTCCAGCACCTCTGCAGTTGCCAGGGAACAGCTCAGAGGAGTGCAGCCCTGGCTATTGTTCTGCTGTCATTCACCTGCACGGTGACATCATTTGGGGTTTATAAACATTTATGCAGTTTGTGTGCTTTCAGAAGAGCAATTATTGATTGAATGCTGTTTGGTCTGCAGATTGTTGCCAGGGTATGTACATCAAAGAAATAAAAATGAACCTGGTTTGGATCCAAAATCCTAAAGTGATGCTGAAACTACTACACCTTCCAGCTTCTATGCACGTGCAGAATTTACACTCCTCCTCGACTTCATCTGCTTTAAGCTAAACAATTCTATGGGATTTCCTTGGAAGTCCTGGGAGGGAGGTTTTGCTAATGATCTTTCCCACCACTCTCCTCTGGGCTTTCTTTAAATGTACTCGATTAGTTCCTGAGATGTTGAATGCAAACCTTCAGCCTCATCAACAATAAAGCAGGGAGGAAGGATTCCTTCCCCCATTTGCAGGCAATACTCTCATTTATACTTCCAGACTGCATTTATTTTTTTCAAAAAAGCATGGCATTGCTGACTGATTCTCAGCCTTTGACCTCCTGTAGACCTAGAAGTCTTTTCTACAGAATTTGCTACTGTTTTGACAGTGAACCACTGAAAACTGCTCTTGGGCCATGGCTGTCCAAGCCAGTTTTCATTCCCACTCTGCTGCAGTAGATTTATCAAGATTCAAATATTTTACTGAATTACCTACAGAAATGTAATCAAAGAAAAGGTTAACAATAATGCAAATATGAAATGAAATTGTCACAATAAAGCAATGCTGTATCTCTCTCTGTTACCCTAAAGCAGGATATTACCCTTAAAAAAGAAGAAAAAAAGAAAACTGTAGCATTCCAAACTGATTTCAAAAGCCTTACTCAGGTTAGGTCAGAATGCCAAAAGGGAGGAATCAGCCCCAAATGCAGGTGTCTTAAGCTCATGTTATTGACTAAGACTCCACTATACAATGAGCAGTATTGGGAGAGCAATTCATCTTGTCCTAATGTAGATGCTTAGCTCACATGAAGTCATCTACGCTCCAGGAACCTAAATTTAGGCATCTGTGTCTGGAATCACGTTGTAGTCTAATGGTGTGGTCTAACAGGAGCTGGTGGAAGGCCAAGGCTTATGTAAAGCTGGTAAGGGGGGTTCAGGCTGGAAAGCGGAACGTCTAAACAAGAATTACTGTCCTTGGGAGTAAAGCACGTCCTGGAGAAATATGTAAGCTAATTACCATGTTTTGGGAACCATCTGAAACAACTAATAGAAGTGTGGTAAGAAGCACCCTCACATGAACTATCCTCATTATAATACTAAAAGTCACACCCCTCGAGCTGGAGACCCCGGCCCAAGCAGAGACCCCTCACCTCTGAGCATGCGCAGAATATTAAAGTAGCACTGTAGCTTTAAGTTGAAATAAGAGAAATGTAGACCAATAGAAAACTGCTTTGTGTAATTACTTATGCCTATGCATAACTAGACTGCATAAGTACTGTACCTGTGTGACCGAACTTTGTGCTAGCTTTGTGGAGCTACCACCTAGCACCGATCTCTGCGCAGACGTGAAATAAAATACCTCTGCCCTGTGCGTATATGGGCGTCTCGCACACCGGGTAAACGACCCGGGCGTCTCGCACCCGGGTAAACACCGGGTATCCCACACTTGTGGGATAACAATGTCCTACCCCGTCATTCTGTCTGTCTATCTATCTCTGTCTACCTTCCCTCCACAAAGCCTGTTCCCAGTCACAGAAGAAAATGAGACTGATTTGTCGTGCAGAAAATCTCAGATTTGCTGAGTTGAAGGGTGGGATTCTCTTTCCTAAAATCCAGTCCTATTCCCTGAGAATGCCAGGCAAACTAAGCCAGCACTGAGCCAGAAAAAGCACAAAACCAGCAACACCACGAGCTGATGTGTTTTTATTTATACACATACTACCCCCTTTCTTCTCACTGAAGACCCTTCCTTTTGTTGTTCAAATCTGGAGCAATCTCCAATGCAGATGCAAAGGGGTGCAGTGTGAAGGCAGGGGAGAAGGTGGAGAAATGTAAATCCCCAGTTAACCCTCTTCTCTGATTAGTGTTACTGGGAAGGGGGAGAAAGGGGAGGGAAGAGGCTGGGTAGGTTGAAGCAGGAAGCAGGATTTATCACCTCAGCTAGAATTTCATTCCATTAGCCATTATCTAAGGGGAGAATCCAGGTGCCTCCCTTGGCTATAGGAGCTCTCCAGAGTCACAGAAAGAGGGACAACATGGGCCCCAACATGGTTATGTCTCCAAAGTGCATGGATATGGTTCCACACACAGCTGGGCAGAACTGAGGAAAAAAAAGGCATTTTGAAAATTTTATAGCTGTTTTTTTCCTAATATTCATATGTTATTATATACTTATAGTTAATATTTGCAGCTATTTTTATAGCTAACCTGCAGTTTAAGATAACATGTTTTACTTGTTCTTATGCTTCAGAGATTATTAACCGTGCTACTTGTTCTCCCAGTTGTGACCAGAAAATTGAGCAACACAGAAGGAAAGGGAGAAAAATGGAGCATATCCAAAAAGACCAATGCCAACAGTACAAATGCATGTGATAAATTATAACATTATATATATATAATGTTATATATATATATAATTATATATATATAATTATATATTATTATATATAATTATATAAATTATAATATAAAAGATATCTCTAAGCTTTTTTACCCATTCTCCCACACATTGATTTAGATTAAAATACAAGGGAAAGCAACACTTTATGGATATCCCATCTTCTCGAGAAAGAGCACTGCCTGTACAGCATTTCTGGATGAGAGGTGCCGACATACATCCTGTTGATCAATAACTGCTTGTTGGCAGATTGGCCATGTTGGTGCCATGCAAAAACCACAGCACAGGTTTGTGTAACACACATGTTATTAGGCCAAGTGAAGTCAAATTTCTTCACTCCCTATCTTTCCCTTTTTTTGCTAGAAGACCTACCTGTTCCTTATTTGTATAAAAGATAACCTACCTTCCCCATCTTGGTGTCTGGATGCTGTATTTATTGCATTTATCCTCACAAAACCAGGCAGGCAACTACTGTCTGCTCCCATTTAATAGCTGAGAGAAGGAAGCCAAGAAAAAATGAGGTCAAGTCTTGTAGAGCCAAAGTACTCAAATCAAAATGTTTAATACCGCTGAAGCCCCTCCAGGCCCCCCATGAGCTGCCATCTATCCCTCTGTACCTCTTAGCTGTGTGACCTGGAGTCCTCGGTGATGCCGAACTGCAGAGGTGCCCAGGGGCTGTCCCGTGCTGGTCTCACGCACCCCGGCACGTGCTCCCTGGGCCAGACCGCACTCTTGCAGATAATCAGATCCAGAAAGCAGGTACCCCCCATCAGTGAGATGGGCTACAGGTTGGGAAGTGCTAGCTGGGACATGGACAGGGAAGAACACTTCAGTCCACCTTCCATCTGATATGTGGCCATAAGTTGAATGCGGATCTTCCCTGTGCCAGGATGGTGATTACTCCACAGGTATGAAGGGCCCCATCCTCATATCAGTGACCTTCCTTAGGGACATCTTTACCATCATGCCTAGTGTTTCTTTTCTTTAGACTCCTGCAGAGTCCAGAAGATTCCAGTTGTCCCTACCTTCCTTACTGGTTTCCTATTAAAATGAAGACAAGCGGTAAGGAGAAGAGAAAGCTGAGGCCATACCTTACACCCCTATGAAGGAGTACCTCAGCACACACACCCACTCCTAGGGATGTCTCCAAATATACAATCCCATGTTTTCCACTTATATTTGTACAGTCCATTTGGATACATTATCTCCTCCTAGTAATGGTTTCCACGAGCCCTTTGTTTAAAATGCTTGTTGTATGTTAAATTTGTTCTGTGTAACTGGAACTCCTGAGAGTCCCAAAACCCAGCATGTGATAGGCACAGTTAAGTGGCTATATGCCAGAGAGGAACAGAGTTGTGCAACTACTAATTATAAGATTATAGAATAATAGCACTCCACTAGCAAAATAGTCCAGAGGAAATGTTACTATTCACAGTTTTGACTTATTCATATTATGAGGCACCAAAGGGCACCTTCAACTCATCTTTATGCTTAACCATTAATATCCTTTTTCATGTTATCGTAATTGCTCAGGCAACCAGGCAGATGTGAAAAACATATTCCCTTCCTTATGACCGATTGTGAAATTATGTGCTCTAACATCAAACTTCAAACAAAATGACTGTATTGCATGTGTAAGATAATATGCAAAATAATTCTACTATAACTTTGTGCCAAAACCAAGCTGCTAGGTGCATTGCCTTCTTCGTTAAATTAATATGGACAGAAAACTGAACAAAAAGAAAAGCTCTGGAGAGACCGTACGCTAAAACAAGATCTGCTTGGATCCTAAAAAAAAAATAAATAAAGGAAACATGGAGAAATAGACCTGATATTCTCCCTGAAACACAGGTTAGGTTTTCCTCCTCTTATTACACTCCACAGATATGTCCTTGCACCTGACCAGGCCTTTGGTACTCTTTTCTCTTGTCTCAGAATTGTTTCAAATTTGTGCTCAGTTGGCTACGTTAATGACAAAAAGTGAGACAATATTTGGACATCTCAGAATATAGGAAGAATCATTAGGATCACAGAATAATTGAGGTTGGAAAGGAGGTTGTTGAGTATTATCCGCTGCTTATAGGAGGGCCAGTTAGCTCAGTTTGAGCTACTGAGTTTTCAGTATCTCTAAGCATGGGGATCCCACAATCTCTCTGGGCCCCAGTCTGACCAGCCTCATGGTAATATTTTTTTTCCTAGTATCTAATCAGAGTTTCCCATGTTTTGTCCTGTGCCCACTGCCTCTTGTCCTGACACCCTGCACTTCTGAGAAGAGCCTGGCTCCATCTTCTCTGCAACCTCCCATTACCTAGGTCCAGACAGTGATAAATTCCCCTCAAGCTGTCTCTTCTCCAGGCTGAACAGTCCCAGCACCCTCCACCTCTTCTTGTATGTCCTGTGCTCCAGGCTCCTGACCATTTTGGTGATCCTGTGCTGGACTTGCTCCTGTAAGTCCATATCTTCCTTGTACTGGGAGCCCCAAACTAGACACAGCAGTCAAGATGTGGCCTCACTAGTGCTGAGCAGAGGGGAAGGATCATCTCCCTGGGCTTGCTAGCTACACCCTTGCCAAGGTCCCTCTGAATAGAAGCCCTGCCCTCCAGTGTAGCGACTGCTTCCGGAGTGGAAACTTGCAGTGCCCTCTGTCCCATTGCCTTGGTCATTAATAAAGGCATAAAACACTACTGGTCCTGGTATTGATCCCTGAGGCACACTGCTGGTAACTGGCTGCCAGTTGGACTTTGTACCACTGACGGATTGCAAACAACCCTCTGAGCGCAGCAGTCCAGCCCATTTTCCACCCACCTTATCATCCACTTATCCAGTCCATATCTCACTAGTTTGGCAATAAAGATATTGAAGAAAACAGTGTCAAAGGCCTTGCTGGAGTCTAGGAATATGATGTCTACTTCTCCACCTTCATTCACAGAGCCACTCGTATCATCATAGAAAGTGTTCAGGCTGGAAGGGCACGATTTGCCCTTGGTAAATCCATGTTGGCTGTTCCCAGTCAACTTCTTGTCCTTCCTATGTTTGAAAATGACTTGTAAGAGGATTTGCTGTATGACCTCCCCAGGGAGCAAGCTGGAGCTGACCAGCCTCTAGCTCCCCAGATCCTCCTTCTTGCCCTTCTTGAGGATGGGTGTGACATTTGCCTTTTCCCAGTCATCGGGAACCTCACTGTGACCAATGACAGAGAGTGGCCTTGCAGTGACATAGGCCAGCTTCCCTAGCTCCCTAGATGCCTCCCATCTGGTCCCATGGACTTGTCTATGGCTAATTAGCCCAAGCACTCACTGACTCTGTCTCCCTCTACTCTGAGTATGGTCTCACTCCCACAGGCTCTGCTAGGAGGCTCAGACACCTCAGAGGCCAGAGGGCAAACCTGACCGGTGATAAACAAGGCAAAAAAGGCACTGAGCACCTCAGCCTTTTTTATACTTAGGTGTGAGGTCCCCAGCCCCACCGAACAGCAGGCCCACATTTTTCTTAGCCTTCATTTTGCTGCAAATATACTTACAGAAACCTCTCTTCTTGTCCTTCACATCCTTAGCTACGTTCACCTCCAGCTGAGCTTTGGTTTTCCTAACCCCATCCCTGCATGCTCAGGCAATGCCTCTATGTGCCTCCCAGGTAGCCTGTCCCTGCTTTCTCCTTCTGTGTACTCCCTTTTTGTTTCTTGTATCTCCTTGAATTGGGGGGAGCACTATATTAATAGTTAGAGCTTTAGACTATTTTACACAGGCATCCCACTGCAAATTCATACAGTCAATAACCCTTTCATCCTCAGTTCCTTTAGAAGTAAAGTTTTCTGATTTTTTCCATTCTATTTCTGATTACCTCCCATCTTAATTCCATTATTTTTATTATTTTTAGCTCATGTCTTCATTTTCTCTAAGCCTCCTAATATCTCCTCTCCGCTGATTTGTGCTGACACCACCTCCAAGTTTAAAATTCATTGAAATTTTTTAAAGTAACATCCGTGTATTCCCTTGAATCTATGTTGAACCAGTTTAATTGTGGGGAACTGAACAAATGTATGTATGTTATACTCCAACTAAATCCTTGTATAACTGCATTGCCTTTAATTGGTTACACCTGGGGTTCATTTCATCTAGTTTCCAACAATATGAACTTACTACATTTAACTGCATACATCAGTATTAATAAATATGTATTTTTAAAAGCTTGTAATGCCATCCAATCTGATAAGTCTTTACCAGCTGCATCTTACTATACAGTAAAGGCTCTTGGGACAAGGCACAGAGGTCTGTATTTTCAGGTATATAATGCATCAAGCTAACAAATGAGGTTTTCCTCATTCTGCCTTTTAAACCAGAAAGAATATCACATGGCTATACCATTTATTCTCCTTTGTTTGGAGTTAATGAGGTGATTAACTGATTTGACTAAGTTTCCTGGGAAAAAAAACCCCAGTGGGTGGCTGGGAATCTGTTTCCTAGGGGGAATCTCTTTTGTAGGTGAGCCAAACCATCTCCATCTCCATTGAGACTCATATACTTTGTACTTTCAGTACTTTTATACCTTTATACTTTCAGTACCTTTGGAAGCGAGGAACCTGGTCCAAGGAGATCGTCCTGTCATCACATAAGCAGGAGAGCAATGCCTGGTGCAGAAAGGACCAGGGAACTCAGCAGGATTACTCAGCATATTTACTCACGTATATGAAGGTTTGCAATTTTGGCCTTATAATCCTAGTAAGTTTCTGATCACATTACTAAACGCAGGTTTTGGGGGGAAGCAGGAAGTCCAAGTTAGACCTCCTCCACCCAAAATCCCATTTCACTGTTCTCTCGCACACCCATAAACTAGAGCAAACTCTCCTTCCAATATTGCCTACAGTTGTTATTATTCTGACGCTTATGATTCATTTAGTTTACTCATGCAATAGCATGCACATGCATTTGAAATGTAAATGTACTGATCTTATAAAAACTATTGTTTGATAATTTAAGGACTTAAGGCCAAACAAAGGATCTACAACAATAGGAACTGTAATATGCACTGTTCTCTATGCATACAGTTCCATTTTCAAATAACCATAAATAGTATATATAACAATGAAAATAAGACTGAATAATTAATAAGAAAATTCACACCTCTTGCTGTCATTTTGATCATTAATTTCTATTTACTATCAGGAGTTAGGTGGAAGCAAACCAACATACTTTCATCCTTTCAATTTTCTTTAGCAGAATACCAGCTTTAACAAGGCATAGAGTACAAGGTATATAGTATGAGACATACAGTACAATTATGTATGTTTTTTCACCTTTATGCAGGAAAGATCTTTTACTAGGTAGTATTGAACAACTAGAATAGCAATAATTTTTGCAATAAACCCACACACTTTTTTTCTTCAGAAGCATGGATCTGTCTATGTGTCTATTTATGTATGCATGTATCTATCTTGGAGTCAAACATGCAAGTTTTTTTGTCCTCTCTACAGCATTTTTTTATATTCAGCAAAAACAACTGACTTCTCCTAACTTTAATAGCTTTTCAGTTTCTACTCCCTTTGAGTAATTTTTAAAAACTTTTTTCGCCTTAGGTAAATCTTGGCACTGATAAGTCAAACAACCAAGAAATAAATTTTAGGGAGAAAATATGGAGAAAATCCCATCGTGTTTATTTCGGTATTTAGGAATGATCTAAATTCTATTAAAAAGATTACATTTCCCAATTACATGATTGGGTTTTGGATTAAAGGGGGAAGATTTGACTTTCTGAAATCTGAATCAATCTTAAGGATTTTGGCCAGAAAACAAAGGGGAGGTGGGAAAAGATAAATGAAACTGAAGTTCTTTATTTTGCAAATTTTGTTTTTCCTTGTAGCAGTTGAGTCAAAACACTTTTCTGAAGAACACTTAGATCTTGTAAATAGCCTGATTTTTTTGCTATGGCTTTAATTAAGCTGTCTCCCCACCTGGTCATTAATCTAACCCCTTAAATGCCCAGCTCCACTTTGAATCAAGCCTTTTAACAGTCATTCATTGTGTCTTCAACAGTGATTTTGGTTTGAGCACCTGTGGATTTTTGCATATGTTCATGATATGAAAGACAATGGCCACCAGTCTTCTGTACGCCACCTGTTTGAAGCTTAATGCAACCTGGAGCAGTGCAGTGCCGGTACGACCCCACCATGCCAGGAAGGTCTCCCAGCTCCAGTCAGAGGAATGTCTGGGACCTTATCTATACCGTGAAAAAATGCCTGAGGTTAGAAAGCAGAAGTCTCTCCAGGCTCACTTTATTGCCCTCTGCATTCCCCAGCCACCAGAGAAGCAGCTCTCACTGCAGCAAGGGTTGTCCAAGTGGAGCGTGCCTCGGGGGCAGCACCCCCGGCAAGGGGCCCTCAGCTCAGAGCCTCTGTTTGCTCTTAGAAATTTCAGTCCTTAAAACCGATAGCTGGGGCCACGTTGCAGGTATTAACTGTACTTCACCTGTGTTGCAATCAAGGGCAAAAATGCGCCTTTGCAATCTTAAACTTGTGCTTTTAGGCAAGATGTTCCACCAGATCAACTGCAAGAGGAAACAGTCAGTTATAAGCTATGCACGCTTGTCCACGCCGAGCTATGTAAGGTCAGCCTTTGTTGATAAGGATGAAGGTACATTGTATTCCTTTAAAAATGGGGTACCTTACTTAGGGTATGATGAAGAAACAAACTGGATTTTGAAGGAGTGGGCTGTTGCTATTTATTTTCAATGTATTACTTTTTGTAATTTCAGCACAGTCTATGAGAAGCTGAGTGTTCATTGTAGCTATATAGCTGATCATATGAATAATCTCTAAGATTTAATATTAAAATGTTTTAATATAGTGATAAAAGTGGACTTGGCAGAAGTTCACAACAAAATACAAGTGAAGAGGGTTCTGAAACCCTCTCTCATTGACAACACAGTCAGAGAGAAGGTTTCCCCTTTCTCTTGTGTTAATAGGTGGGGTTTTATTATGGAAGTACATTTTTAGAAGGGCCTGAATGGAGCAATGTGATGGTCTTGCAAATTTAAGATCAGGAAAACATGGCAGGAAGAGAAAGAGCTGGGGCAAAAGAGGAGGAAACTGGACAGGTCATCTGTGTTGGTTTTGCTGGAAAAGCAAAAGATGGATGTGGATCACACAGCCAGGCACACGTGGAAGTGAGGCAGATGTTCAGATCAGCAAGTAGCTCATGTCTACATCTAGGCACCTCCTGCCAGCACATCTCAGCCTCTATTAATAAGACCAAAACAGCCCTCGGACTGCTCACTTCAACAGTGTAAGAAGGAAGAGAAAGCTGCCAAGGGGGACAGCTGTACACTTACTTGCTGCTTGGGTCCACGTAACAACAATAGCAAGCTGCCCACCTAACAACTGTGAAGCAAGCTCCATCTCACACAAGTGAGGTTAAAAAGCAGGTCCTCTACAATCACCCTGCAGGGGGGAAGAACAACCCGAAGGAAGAAAATGAAGTGAATTGTAGTTTACATTCACGGAGCTGAACAGAACAGATAGAGGTATGCCAGATACAGGACCTTCTATGATACGCAAACCATGCAAGGCTATGTCACTTTATATATTAGGGGTGAAATCCTGGTTTTATTGTACCTTTCACAGAAATAAATTTTCAGAATTGATTTAAGGATTTTTTTAATTGCAGCTTTTTTAATTTTATGTTTTTAGTTATAGAAATTAACATTTTGGTGAGCCATGATGTTTCTATATATGCACCTTGCCAGCATCTACCTCAGCAAAAGCTTCAAGTCATTTGAAGACAAACTAGGTCTCACCCTTATAGGAGGGGGGAAATAAAATAATAAAATAGCAAGCTATCAAAGCCTCAGTTCTCATGGCAGATTTTAAGAAAAAGGGAGGGAAGAAAGCAGCAGCTAACAAACAGAAGGCATGAATAGGGAAGCCTCTTTTTTTAAAGAAACCAACCAGGATGGGCAGAGAAAGAAGAGAAGGGGAGGGCAGGAAGGCAGTCTCCAACAGCAAACCAAGTCAGATCCTTGGGTGAATGAAGATCTGTAGCTTGCGCCCACTGACTATTACATTATATCAGTACTTTTCCCAAGGCTGTAACTTCTCAATTCATACGTGACCCCCTTTTCAATTCACCTGCTTGCATGGCCCTGAAGGCCCCAAAGCATGTAGAAATTCCTGCCTTTTCTTAAAAAAAACCCTTCGTAGCCCACTTTTTAACCCTCTTGTTATCCAGGGAAGGTCTCAATCCACAAGCTATATATAGCTCGTCAGGCCAGTGTTTCTCAGTGGCTTGAAAGACCTGTGGACCATGAGGCTTGATGCTCAGGACATTAGCTGGTCACAGGACAGCCTGTGGCCCCACTGATACCTACCGGTCAAGCCTGGAGGCCTACAAATAAGTCAAACCTTTTTCTCTTCTGTCTCAGTCTTCGAAAAGAGAACAGCCGACGATGCGGTCTGCTTCTCTGCCATGGGCTTCCACAGGAAAGCCTAGGCATGCCTCCTGTAAATTCAGTTAGGAATAACTGAACGCTACTTACAGTGCAGTATATTTTATGGATAAATATTTATGCGTGTGTTATTTCAACTTGAATAACAGAGGCACTTGGTAGTGGGGCATGAACAGGATTTGGTCTACTGTGGTGTGTGAAATGCTGCGTTAGATCTGAGTTCTTCTAGTTCCTCCTAAGAGATTCATGACGCTAAAAATCCCAAAGAACAAAAATGTGTGCAGGCACCAGTGGTACCTGTTGTCCTAGCATCTCACACCTCAGACAAAAGTGTCTGAGGAGAACCTATACAAAAGTGTGTCCTGCAACCTTGACTTCTGTTTAGCAGAATAGGTAAGACATGCACTAGTTTCTGAAGCACAAAAGAGCACATGCTAGCTTTAGACTTGCTAACCCACATGAAAAAAAACAGAAAAAAATCTATCATGTGACACAAAATAGCTGTCTTTCTGTTTGTTTCCCACACAGCTTTACTGAAACAAGTCTTTCAAGTCATCTTGTGGCAGACTGTTTTATGCAATACTCCATTAAATGTTTGTCAGATGAGGGTTGTTTCTACATCCCGTTTTTTCTGAAGTCAGTGCACTCCTAGTGTGAAAAGCCTGTTCCAGCTGTCTGCCTCTTTGAGGCTGATAGAGCCAGGGTGCCTCCCCAAGAGGATATCTGTCCATCAGTCAGTCTCTGGAGAATGTGGAAGATTTTTTGTAGTGAACTCTTTATCTTCCATCTCTCAAACCATCCTGCAGGAGCCCTATTCCCTAATTTCACCCTTGTATGTTACTTTGAGTTCAGATGGTCTAGGGCAAAGCCAAACAGGACACATTTGATGCAGGCAGTGTCACAGAATCAGCAGGACTCTTCCCTGAAAAAAATTTATTTGTATTCAGCAGCCCAGGACAAAGTCAGTCCCCTGAGCAGGTCCTAATGGAGCAGTTTGAAGAGACTGCAGGCACAGATGAACAGCCTCCAAGCTCTGAAGTGCAGCGTCTGCTCTAATCCCGCTCAGACCCCTTCTTATTAAAAGCTGCTGCTGCTCTGCTGCAGGGCGGGATGTGGGGGAGCGGGTTGCTGGTGTTTGTCAGATGTGCAAACAGCCTACCACTAGCTGAGATCTGAGCCAGGTCTTGAGGGACTTTTCCCTGCTCAGGTCAGCAACAACAGAAAGAGTTACTTCCTTAGAAAGGATGGTAGCACTCATGTGTGTCTTCCCAATCTAGTCATGACACCTTTAGGTACAGCTCTGTGTGTTTAAAGATCCATGTATAGGATCTGACTCCCATGCACTTCATTGCTATATTCAGCCCTCATTATGGATGTGAGGGCTGTTCTGGACGGTCTTCTCCACCCACCTCCTGAGAGAATAACAGATTCCCCCTTCCAAAGCACTCATTTTTGCCACATAGCAGGATTATTCTTTACTGGAGAGGCACTGTTTTTTTCCTTCAAGATCCTGAAATTCTTAATTTTTTGGTAGCAGTATCTTTCATGGAGTCTGTCACTGCAGCCATAGAAGGCAGCACAACATGAGATGGACCATCTGTAAATGCCCATGGGGAAAAAGAGGAACATACCTGCCTCTTTATCCTGAGGAACTGGGCTTTGAAACAAGACAACCGCCTTGACAAACACTAGGCTGCACTTGACAGTTCCCTTCAGGAGAGCTCGGACATTGGGTAGTAGTGCAGTTGCACAGGCTGAAGCCCTTGTTTTGCAGTGAATGCAGAACAGTCATCAGGAGCTACAGGTAGGACTCACAGTGCCATAGGTGACCACATCACTTAAATAAGTGGAGGAATAAGAACAAGGTGTCAGGATGAGGTACATTGATCTCAGATTTAGCTGTGGACCTCTACACACTGAATAGCACCTGTGAGGAGAAGAATTTCAGAAGATCTCTCCATTAAGACAGGGATCATAACATACCTGACCTTTCCCAGGCATTTTAGTAACTTCTTAAGACAGGCCTGAGTAAATGTCAAACTGGCATCTGGTATTGACCTTCCTGAAGAAGATGGAGAAGCAAGCCCAAGGATGAATGGGGATGCCAGCTCTGCACTTGTCCTCAGACTGAATATAGCTTTTCATATCTGGAAATACTTCTCAAAAAGCCTCAGGGGGCTTTACAGTCTACATCTCATCATAGCTCAGAGCTTTTCTGGGTGCACTAATGTAAACATTGGCAAAGGTTTCACACAAGTACAGTGAGTGTTCTGTCTGCACAAGGAAGGAGAACTAGCTCGTTCTTGATTCGGCATGGATTTGTAGTCCTGGATAGCTTGTCTATTTTGTTTTTCCAGGCAAGGTTTCAGTAGGTCACATGAGATATTTGGCAGGGTTCTTTTATGCTCATTTATGAGCTGATATAAGCCTGCATGGACCATGTGAGGTGAGGGAGGGTAGGGGAAAGCTCTTGATTTCAGGCTTAAAGTCTAGCTGGCTCTAAGCCCTCCCATAACACTTCAGTTGGCTAAACTAGGCTTTTTACAGATCTGCCATGCCTACTCACCAGCCTTTGAACCTAAGACAGAACATATCTGAATACCTTTTGGTGTGTTAAAAAGAAACCTCTATTATAGGTGTATTTTTCTTATGGACAAACATTCCTAGGACAGAGTGGGGGGAAATCCCATCGAAGCCTGTGACATTTCCTAGGGTGATCAGCAGCAGTTAGTACCATTGCTATACACTGTGCCCCTCTAACTTCTTTCAGCATATATTTTATAGCTCAGTCAAAACACACTACTCATCCAGAACTTGTGGGTGGTAGCCAGTCACCCTGGGTGGCTCAGTTGGCAGGCTTTTGTGCATTTTATGCAAAAGCCAAAAGGGAAAATCAAGTTTCTGATCCATAACCCCACTAGACAATGGCCTCAGCGGAAGGTAATTTGCAACTGCTCTGCTGCTGAGGGACGGAAATACTGGCCTGAGAACAGTATGTGCTGTGAGGACCATAGTCTTACACATAACCAAAGGCGCATTTCAAGCACTTGCTGGAACAGTGTTCCTTCCAGTTGCTTCAGTGGATACCCACATTTATGAGGTAGCTCCTGACTTGGGTAGTCTGGAGACAGTAGCCTAAAAAAGCCTCAGTGTTCTTGCGGGCGCCTGACTAGAAAGAAAAAAAGAGAGAGAACCTAACAAGCATCAGAGAGAGAGAAAGCAAGGTGCCTCAACTTTATTTTTTGGCCCTACAGACTAGTGACTTGCACAGTGACTCCGCTGCTCTGGAGGCCCTATAGAGCACAGCCACGAAAGCTGTTTCACGCTATGTAACCAGCTTGCTGTGAAGCTGGCCAAGATGCTTGTTCTTTGTGCATCACAGCAACCTTTTTCTGAAAGTCCCACCAAGGAGATTACCTTCTTGCAGGTTTTAAACCAATCTGTGGCCAAGCACGTGTCTACACCTCCTGCTATTAAGGAAGACTCAATCTTTCAGGCACCTCTGAGAGAGGTGCACGGTTTTTCTCTTTAGTCTTCTATTTTTATGCTCGCTTTCCTTTTATTCAGGTGATGGGAGAGCAGTTGGGACATCTCTCAGTTTCAAGAGGACTCTGAAAAAGATGCCAGTGTTATGGGTGTTACCCCATAACAGGGGTGACAGGCTACCTGCCTTTCACTTTGTGGTTTTAGCTTTGGGCATATAGCTATGAGCACAACAGCATCTACAAAAATGGACACCCAGTTTCAGGGGTGTTTCATAGGACTGCTCACCTTCTGCACTGGGACACTGGATGCCCCCCAGAACAACAGGATATGAAAATTTCCTAGCTGAAAAGAGAGAACTGTTGCTCCTGGGAGGGAGAGACTCTTTTGGGGGTATAGATCTGACCTCTGCAGAGCTTTGCAAGGTTGCTTTCCTCTCTGAATTACCAAATCTTTCTGGATCACTGTGTGCTTGCATACCACGTCTGAGAGCAAGAGACACTACACTGTTAATAAGTACTTGCACCATGAACCTACCCCTGTTTTAGCTTATGCTACATTTCACAGCAGCATAGTCCATATGGGGCCTACTCTGCCCCAGGAGGAGCAGACTAAGCCCTCCATCCTCAGCCTGCTGGCTATGGGCCACATCTTCCACTTAGTTACTTCTGGTCAGCCTACACCTGGGCTTACCAGGATAGTCTGCTTACACAGAGGGACAGATACACACTCCTAACTTATTGGGCTTGCACCACAAGTCCTTACTGGCTGTAATGGCTGATTTGTGTGCTTATGTCCTCCAGGGACTTGGCATTGCGCCTCCTTCACAAGACAAGCAGGCTAACCTCAGCCAACTGAAATAATTTTTGCTAGCCCACATTCTTTGTCCAGAAGGGAGCATCTGAAGAAGCTGTTAAAGGATTATTGCTGGTCCTTCTGGGAGCCCTTTGAGGATGATGAAGTGCCTCCATGCAGAAACACTGGCACTAGGCTTCCCTGTTCACATGCAAATGTGTGAAATCTCACCACAGTCAAAACCTGCTGTTCTTGCCCTATTTGGAGCCTGACAGATAGCCTGGGCATCCCATCTAGGTAACAGTCTAGGCAAAGAGCCCTATTGCCCATGAGACTGTTAGGACAGGATTGTCCCTCTCTCACGGGACAAGAGGTGTGTCTTTATACTGTTTCCTGCTCTCACTGGTTTTTTGTAGCTTTTGTAGCCCCATCACACAGTGCTACAATTTTTGGATTAGTGCAGATGCGTTGCACTCAAAATATACACGATCAAGCTATTCTGGGTACACAAGATGAAGGAGATCCTGTGGCCTCCTTGAAGTCTTTTTATAAGTGATTAACTCTGAATGTTTGAAGATCAGTCAGTTTGTGCTGAATGAAATGACTAATGGGCATCTGGGCTAATTTGTCACCTTTAGCATATCTAAGACAAAAATTCCAAGTCTTCTCAGATAGGGCTCAAACAAGTGGTGTCTTGCTGAAGTAAGGGCACTCTCCTGAATCGCTAGTTCATATCTGCCCTTCTGGGGCATGTCATGGGCTGCTAAAGGTGGATTTTGTGGATTCTTTGCCTTAAGGTCATCTAACAGTTCCCAACACTTAGAGGGTAAGTTCCTCTGAGTCTGAACTCTAATCTCTGCAAGGATACCAGGAAAATCATATTTTCTGGGTGGAATCCCACAGTTCTTGGTTTAAGTGCAGTCCAGTGTTAAATGATTGTGTATTGACTAGGCTTTTCTGACAAATCTGACTGGTATCAAGACACACGAACAAGAGCAGAATAACTTTATAATTTTAAGAGGATTATTCTGTATTTATAAGCCATAGGAAAAATATATTAAAAACCTCTATATGTTATCTAGCCCACCCAAGTGTTGCCAACGTCTATGACATGCACCGTGGTGAGGTGTCCTCCTTGGCTATTCCTGCTGCTCTTTGAGAGATTATGGGGCTATCCAACCTTCCAAGATCTGAACCTTCATCTGTTTACCAGTTGACCCTCCCAGCTTCTGTGTTGGCACTCTCTCGATAAGCCAGTCTTCCCCAGAACAAGCCTGGAGAGCTCAGGAAGCGGGAGGACACAAAAGCACCAAGCTCTTGCATCATGTCTGAAGAACTCGCTTGCTCCTGAGCAGCAATCTGACGTTATAACTCTCTCTCTCCCACGTCAGCACAGCCAGTTTAAGAAGAGGTTAACTCCTTGTTTTCATACAATAGGCACCTTCCAGCATTCATGCTGTGTTCAAAGGTGTGAAAATCCTCTTCTAAGTATTAAATACTTAATACTTAAAGGAGTGGTTCAGTAGAACTAAGTTCACTGGAAACAGGGCAGAGGATTGTTTTGTCTTGAAGATGCAACAGAAGGAGAGAAAATAAAACAAGTAATGTTTTCACTTATTGTATAGTTAATATTAACAGTTGCAACATGTACTAGACACAAGTAGAAATTAAACAAAAACAGAGCCATTAATAAAAGGGCAAAATAAATAAAAATGACAAAAAAAATTTATTATTAGATACTTACAATGTGCCTCCCACAAAATCTGAATAAGGGAGGATGGTCTTGAATTAGACTTTAAAAAATAAAACAGGAAGTGGAAATACAACTCCCACAAAACAATTACAACCCAGTTGGTTCAGATACTTGTTATCTATGGGATTAGGTAGCAACGTAACAGCAAAAAAAGTGGCAATATTAATCCAGTCCAGATACAGGAGCATCTTGTCTCAGAGACAATCTTCTTACTCCTCTTAGTCCTCCTACTTCTTACTCCTTGCAATTTCCCATGCATCCTGGGTACTGCGGTACCTACATCTCTGCATGGACAGCTATGCAGTCAATAGCAACACAAGCTTTATGAAGGCTGGAGCAATACATTAACCCTAGTAGAGAGGGGATGCTTTGCATACAGTAGGACTAATTGAACAGAATCATGTGAAAAGTGGAATCTGCCTACAAATATAAAAAGGTGGAAAATACTTATTTGAATGATAGAAAAAGATTGGAAGGAAGGGCAATCTAGTCTAGCATAACAGGCACATAAGCAAAATGGTAGAAAAAAGTCTGGGAACATGGAAGATTGTCCCAGACAGGAATTTTTTCATGGGAAATGGACTGAGTAACCTAATTTTTCATGCCCTTTTCCTCCATAACTTCTATGTGGATAATAAGAATATGCAGTCTGGAATCTTGTTTAGTAAAACTACATAAGGAGTTACTATCAAGCAAAACAACTGCTTACTTTTAAAATTTTCAATATGAAAAAGTTACAGGAAAATATGGATTGGTGGGAAGCAACTAAACTTTCAAATAGCTATAGCTGCGTGCAAACAACTCCAAAGCAACCTGAATTTTGATTAGTAAATTATTGTAAAGATACTTACTTAATACTTAAAAAAAAAGCAGGGCAGGAAAGTTAGATTTCCAAGTACCTCAAATATTTACCAGTTCCTGCAGCTTGTATAGCTTTCCAAAATAATATGGTCTACCTACTGTGATTTTTAATATGTTATTATTTCAGTTCTAGCATTCATGTGTCTCTGATGATGCTAGACATGGAAAAAAAAACCCTGAGTACAGACAAAACATGTTAAAATTACTATCAGTTGGTCTGCTTCTGTTACCTGACTTCCATCTATGCTATCTATTATTTTTTTTTCTTCAAAACCTGTGCAGACAGACAGCAAGATAATCAGTATTTTGCAAAGAAGCTCTATAAGCCCCACTTGGCCAATTAGTAATAGTGGCACAGTGTTAAGATCTAAAGCATAGGCTTTGTCAGCTTTGGATATTTATGGAAATACTCATTTCCCAAGGCCGTTTTCTACAGTGTACATGCAATGTTGTCTAAGTGTTTTTCATTGTACCTATATTTTGAACAGTTGCGAGCAAAACAGCAGTGAAGATGCCAGCCCTAGCTGGTATTTGTTTTATGAGGACTGTTGCTATTGTTACCACAGAAGTATTTAGGAAAAGAGGTCCATCACCAGCAGAAACTCGTATTAGCCAGCTTGTACTCCTTTCTCAGGGTGGGTTCAAATTACCTTCTGAAAATTACTCACTGGGTGGTTGTACAGGAGTTTGATGACCTATGTCCAATCAATCCCAGAGAAAACTAATACTTTCAGCTAGCTTCTTTTAGCTTCATATGAAGCTTTGACATGTTTCAATGTGGTTGGGATTTGATCCAAAAGGAGTTATAGAACTAGTAAGAAAAAGTTTGGTAAACAAGCAGTTAAACTAGCATAGGAATTTCCTCTTCAAAAATCTACATGCTTAATGCCGAAGTGTTGGCAATTAAGTAAAGGTAGAATTAAAGCATCAATCTTTCACCTCTTACAGGAAAACAGTAATGCCACAGTTCTCATTATTCACCAGAAAGGATCTGTTTTCTCATGCCGCCTTCTATAAAGATAAGAAGTATTTTGGCTTTGTTTTATTTGCGCCTTCAAACACCAGACTTCTTTACATAGGCAGCAGGCAAGCAAACACAGGTCTTTCTTAAGGAAATAATGTAGCCACTGAACCAGAATAAACCAATGAAGAGAGTCAGACCTAAATTAAGAATGATGAAGTAAGGTGAAAAAATATAAACATATTTTCATCATTAACAAGGAAAATGTAGCAAGCAGTAACAGTGCCGAGTGTGTGATGTTCTACTACAGGTTAATAATTTTTATACTGAGATGTGGAATAGTGGTAACTGTGATTCAGAAATAATTTCAGAAATCACCATTTTTTCTCCACTCCAAGATATATTCATATTGCTAATAGGGCTTCATTGAGCCACTTCAGTTAAAATAAAGTCAAGAAAAATAACTGAACATACTGGAGTTGAACTGTAAAATCTTGCCTTACTCACAACCATAAAATTATCCTGTCAAAAGTTATGGACAACACATCTAGCTGCTTCCGTGGAAAGCACAGCTTCATGAATGTCAAGGAACTGCAAAAGTCCCCTCATTAGGAGCAGTTGTTCAGAAGTATCATAACAGAAACTGAAATCTTCCATTTGCATATGCAAGCAGCACTTTCTCATAATTGTAATTAAATATATTTTTTCCTGAGTTAATAACTGGCTTACTGAAGAATATAAACAGGTGAAACTGAACTGCATTTTCACTTGCTTGTAGCATGCCTGATGCAGTGAACTGGATCAGTATTTTGCTTGCGAGCAGTCGGTGATTTACAGTTTTCTGACTTCATCTGCACAGTTTATCACAGAATTAAAACAATGTCCAATTGTTGATAAAAATCAAGTACTTATACCTGATGCAGGAACAGACCATAAAAGCTTGCCTAGCTGCAGGTAAATATAAAGAGGACACTTTATTTTTACCCTTTTATAACAGGTTAATCAACAAGTGTCCATGCACTTTTACAAATATTTGGTTAAATGTGAAAATAGCTATACTCCTCCTGATAATGCATACCATTAATTCCCTTTTACAGAGCAGGAAATGGAGGCAGATCGAAATGAGTTCACCAAAGTTATATGGCAAATCTGGAGCTGAACTAGGAGTGAAAGTGAAAAAAACCCTAACTGTTTCTTATTCAGACAAACAAAAGGCAATTCTTTTCGGATAGGATTTATCTCTGCTGTTCAAAAGGTCTTGTTCCTTTTTTTTTTTTTAATTCTGTAGCATAGAATTATTACCAAAGAAATGAATATCAGTGGTCTTCCTGATCTATAAAAAATAAGTTATTTGTTGATATAAGATGTCATGAGCAACATTCAATGTTTTAAAAAGAAATTATAATTAAATGATCAGTTAAGAAGATCTGGCTCCACTACACCAATGTTAATTTTGTCCAAGATTACATTTGGATCCAAAACATCACTTTTGGTTTCTAACTGGAGAAAAAATAATCTTAATTTAAGATTTATTGTCATTTGTTTCTTTTTGTTTTCCCAATCAGTATTTTTCTTTATGCATCAGCAAAACTAAATATATATCATTCTAATTTCTACTGAAACACGGTTCTGTTACTAATTGTTTAAAGCCAATTGCATAAGAATTGAGTAATTTTCCTGTTGCAAATTAATATTAAAGAAAATATTTTAAAATGTAAGTCAAAATGTATTTGTGTAATTTATTTTTATAAGAACAGTGAGATCAGTCTGCATCGAAACCCATATTCATTGATGCATTATAGTTGCTTCAGGCCTGTTTGCTGGCACAAGAGTAACAATAAACCTGGTGTAACTGTCTGAGTAGTTTGGATTTATGGCTGCTTTGTGTTACAAGTGCAAGACAAAGCTAACAACCAGATCACTGAAAAAAAAAGTCCCAAGTATCAGGAAAAAATTGGACAATAAATTAAATTGTCATTCAATTTCTGTGCCACAAGAGTAGCATTATTTTAGTGTGGATAGCAGGTCAAATTTATAGGTCAGATTGTATTGTGATGTAGGAAAATGCAGCTGTATTTACATGGTACACCCAGAAAAATCCAACAAAGAGCAGTATTTGAATTTTTATTCTCTCTTGTTTTACAATAACAGACAAGAAACCCATTGAAACAGCATGCACCTAAAGGAAAGTTAAGGTCACTTATTATTCCTGACAGTTTCTTCCCTCTGGGAGAGAGCAAATAATTTCATAACTCTGAGACTTTCTTTGTCTCTATACTAGAAAGCTAAACTGGGAGGAAAAAGAAAAAAAAATTGAGAACCAATAGGAGCTGGGACAATTTTCTGTTTTGCCATCTGTGTAGGGCTTGAAACTCCCAAAAAAGTTTCTGAAAGGCTGGAAAAGAAGTGAGAATGTTCACAGAGACACACCTTTCTAATCTGCAGCCCCATTAAACCCTCTCCTAGTTCCCAGATAACAGGGTAATTGGTTTAAGGAGTTGTGTTTTTTCAGCATATTTAGTTAGTTAATACCCTAACAAAGGACTACTTCCTGTTTCACAGGCATTCAACAGTTAGGAAAAAAAGATGATTTTTCAAGATGTCTGCCCATTTATTTTAATTTTCAAATATATTTGCAGCAGGTAAATATATGTGTGTGTATTCCTGGCAATACCAGCAGATGCAAATGTACTTCCAAAGTCAACACACATTTAGTTTAAGCTTAGTTATTGAATGACTAATTAAGCTCCCAAGTTTGATGTAGTTTTATGGGTGAGTGCATAACTGTAGCTTCTGTCGTAAAGTGTCAACCACAGAGCTCTCTCTCATGGCACCAATGAAAAAAACTGCATAGAGGACTCCACCGCAGTAGGGCATAACAAGATACCTGGTGCTCAAAGCTGGGTTGTGAAAATGAAGGAGGTGTTGAGTTGGGTGAGCCAGTTCCTCATCTGAATGTTTGGTTGTTTGGTTTGTTTTTTTTTCAGTTGTGGGCTTTAGCACCGAATTTCCCTGGAAGGATCTCTAATTCTAGTTCTATTGGTGTGGTAAAAGTAAGTCTTGTGCTGTAGTCCAAAAGTGGCAAGGGCAAGCTTATCCATACTCATGCTTTGAGTAAGTACTCTGCAGTTTGGCTTTAGATAGACCTTATCTCCCACTCCCCTGGGTTTTTGATTAGACACTAGAAACCCTGGCAAAAATTCAGAAGTATGAAAGACAATGGAGCAAATGACATGTTGGGTATTAAAAGAGTAGGAAATGGGCTGTGATGACAAAGTGCCGCAGAAACAAAGCGAGTTATGATTAATGGGTGGGCAGAGCTACCTTAAAGAATAAAGGAGGTGTCATAGGAAGCCAGAGGTATCATGTGGTAGGATGTACAGTGGTAGGTGATGGCAGACACTTAAAAAGATCAGTTTATTTTACATGCTGAAATTAATGTGCTTAGCACCACCCTACAGAAACGTTAGCTTGTATGCCTGTAAAAAACAAAAGAAAACATCCAAACATCTTTCCCCTGCCCCACACGTGCATAAATATGGAGGAGGAAGTGGTTCACCGAACATTTAACTGTTAATATTTAAGTGAGGGAAAGGTGTCAGTGCTGAGATGAGCAGTGTTAGGCTGGGTCAGACACCTGGAATTCTGGGCAGTGAACTCTGGGCTCCTCAGCAGGACAAAGTCCTGCTCCAGCAGAGGACTCGCCTGCCCCTCTGAAAAATCAAACCCTGAGCCGATCTCTCCTTTAAAGGTTGCTTATAAGCCGTTAATAAAATGAATACTCAGCATCCTGCTCTGCAAAAGCTAGCTCGCATAATTAAACCACACATCCAACTATTTTGGAAGAGATTACAGGGCCACGAGCTCCGTCCTCCACTAGAAAAGACAAGCTGAACAGACCCGACAGCTTCAGCTGCCAAGAGGAGGCAGTGTCCCCCTCCCCACCTCCGCCTCCACCACTGCTCCAGCTCTCCTGTTCCTTTGACCTTCGTTAGCAAGCTGAGTTAACCTTGGGGAATATTAACCTAGTTGGAAAAAAAAAAAAAAGAAAGCTTTTACCACGTTAGCGGTCTGAAAGGCTTTATTGAGCCAGATACCAGCCTGAAGGAAGGGAGGGAAGAATTGGGGGAAAGCGGGTGGGAATGCACTGTTCACCGAGGTCAGCCCTCTCTGAGAAGAAAAAGTGTTAACAGGGGTAATCAACGAGCGGCTGGCTTATGCCCAGATCTTCAAGTCCGTAGCGAAGCAGAGCGCCATTCGCTTGGAGGGAGCTGCCCTGAATCCCCCCCGGCAGCTCCGGTATTGTTTCCTAGGGCACAAAGCAATGTGGGTCCTCGTAAAGAGTTTTAAACTTCTCAGGCAGAGGAGCACACCGCTCCTCAGCACAGCATATTTGTTACCCGTCACCGTGTCCTTCTGCCTAATTTTATGACACCTGAATTGATGTAATACCTTAGAAGTGGCTACATATAGACAACATCAACTTACAGAGGAACCAGCCTAAATATTTTACATCTCCCTTTCTCCTTATCTGTAGCCATGGTGCAAGACATTTGGACAAATCCAAAGTGATATCCAGGATATTCTAAAGCTCAAAAGAAATACCTTTTTGAAACATAAATGTTAGGCATCCTAATAACTAAGTGAGCTTTGCCTTGAGAGAGGAGCTGGACATCATAGGTACAGGAGTACATAGCCTCCAAATGACTTTCAAAGAAAAAAAGATGTCAGTTTCCAAAGCAGAGAAATGTTCAGGTTCTCCTGTAGAGCAGAACAGATCTTGACGGATCTCTCCTTGCGGCCATGATGCCAAGTGACAATTTGCAGGGCCATTTCCCCCCATCTTGGTAAGGAAATGTAACAGGGAAACCTTATGACTAGATACCCTGCTTTTATAACCTAAAATATCTCTAAGCTCTGAAGGCCACTGACAGAGTTACTGCAGATGAAAGACAAAGACATGCCACACAGGCGGACATGTTAGAGAACCAGCGAAGGTGACAATGCAGTGTACTTTGGTTGTGACGATTTTACATTTTACTTCAGGTGAAATTTGAGGTCCAATTCCTGCAACTGAATCCATACTGGAAAATTACTGAATCTCACCGATTCCTTTTGGGAGAGCATGAGCAGAAAGAGCCCTACAAAAAGGTTCAGCTGAAAAGCCTAAGCTAAAGTTTACAGATGTTTCAACCAATACTCCTTATGTTTTTGTACTAAAGGGTCTGAAGATACATAGTTCTCTTTGAATAAATACATAGAGCTGGAAAAATACTGAAGGTATGATCTTAGCTTCTTGGTGCACTTGATGTAATTCCTTGATATGCATTTGAAAATATAAACAAACCCCAAACACTTATCATGCCAAACTTGAGTACTTTGCCTTATCTGTAGTCTCCGTACAGAGATGTTAAGAATAGCATGCAACAATATTGTAGGTAATTTGGAGCTGCTTTTAAAAGTGAGTGGAATTTCTTCAAACACCTATGTACTTTTCCAGTCGTACTCTGAGGTTTTGGGATATAAGTGGATTTTTTGTAGTGGAGCTCAGCTTTGGCAGAGAAAAACCTCACTCATTTGTAGATGTGCTTTACAGGAGAGTTACCACAAGTCCCTACAGCATTCTAAGTAACGTGACAATTGAGATTGCACTAATTTTTCAGAGTGCTCCTTTATTAAATGGCCCTAAAAGGCAAAAGAAAAAGAAAATAATTTGTGCGGGCTGGGTGTTTTATGAGCAATCTTTATCAGCTCCTGCCCTGCCCTATTCAGGGAAGCGTTGTGCCTTCTTATTTGCGTACAACACCCCGAAACGCAGACTAATCAAGACTGATGCGTAAGTTCAAAGAAAGCACGGGCCCCTCACCACAGCACGCTTAGGCTAGCGCAGCAAAACCAAAACCTGGGACAGGTCCTCCCGGATCAGTCGCGGCACCTCCGCCCGGGGGGGACCTTACACCGGCAAGTACCCGCCACCGACGCGCCCCTCGGGGTGCCGCGGCCCGGGGGGGCTGCGGGCCCTGCCCGGGGCTCCCTTGGCTTCCCTCCTGCTTGTTTGTTTTGCAAACGTCCGTGGGAGGAGGAGGAGGAGGGCTGAGGGAAGGGGGAAAGGGGAGCCCCGGTCCGGTGCGGTCTGGCTGGGGGCGGCTGCCGGCGCCCACCGGGCAGGAGGGGCCGCCCGTGCCCCCCGCCGGCGGCGGCACAGCACAGCCGGGCCCCCCGGAGGGCTGGTGGGGGCCGTCCCGCCGCCCCCGGGCCAGACCGCGGCGTCTCCCTGCGGCCGGGGGGCGAGCGAGGCGGGCTGCGGGCAGCCCCTCCTCCCCGGCGGCGGCGGCGGCGGGAGGAAGGGGCCGGGCGACGCATCCACCTGGCGGCACCTGCCCCGTCCCCGCCGCTCCCCCCGCCGGGTAACTCCTCCTCGGCCGCAGCGCCTGCTCCCGGCTCGGTGCGCTGCGTCCCGTCCCGCCTCGCCTCGGCTCCGCTCCGACGGGGACAGCTCCAAGTAAGCGCGACGCTCCCCGCTGCCCGGCCCGGCCGCGGCCCCTTCGCCCCGCACGGGCGAGCGGAGCCACCTCCGCGGCCGGGAGGCTCCCGCGGGCCGAGGGACGCCGTCGCCCCGGGGGGGCCCGTCCCGGCCGCTCCGAGTTGCGCCTGCGGTTTTTGGCTTTTAGTTAAGGAACTTCGGCTTTGCTTTGGGGGGGCGCGGAGGGACCCCGGAGGCGTCTGAAAATCCCCATCCCGCGGGGGTAGGGGGGCCGGGGCCCCGTCGGGGCGGGGGTCGGCGCGGTGCCCGGCGCGGAGAGCCCCGCGGGCGCTCCCGGGGCTGGGGGCAGCGAGGGCGGCAGCGGCGTCTCCTGAGAGCGAGAAAAGGAGGCGCCGGCTGATAAAATCGAGGGGGCACGTAAGCTCGCCCCTTTCAGCGGTGTTTCCCTCTGCCTTACCCGGTTGCCCCCTTTCCCCAGCCGGTTTCTCTACTGGTAGGTGCAGCGCGAAAAAGTTGCGCTTCCCCGCGGACCGGTGGGTAAGGCAAGACGGGAGCTAAAGTAGCACAGAAGAGGTTGAATGGGTGTTGAAGTGAATAACGCGACCCGACGAGGTACAGGAGGAAAGGTGCGGAGTGCTCTACGCACGCCAGCGCTGTCCCCCCTCGTACTTCTCGAGGCGGTGGGTTGTCCGTTTCTTGCCGTTGTGATGCAGGGAGACGAGATACTGCGAGGTCAGGCGGCTTTTTCAAGGTCACGGAGCGAGTAGTCGCTCATACGGAGAATAAACTAGAACAGCATCTAGTTCTGGGGCCTCTTCATTGTGTGTTAATGTCGCCACTGCTTTGGTTTCGCGCAGAAGCGCTAATTTCCGGTTACAGTTGTCACAATTTATCAAGTAATTTTGGAAGAGTAACTTTGTTGATAGAGTGCCTTCCCACAGGAGCCCTATCATTGAAACTTCTGGGCCAAAGCTTTGAATGCTGAAATCGGCCCCACTCCGCACCTCCCCGCAGGTGGCTTTGCTTACCTGGACCTCGAATTTCACCTCAGGTGGGTGGGTGGGTGGGTGAGTGTCAATGAATTTAAGAGAGCATTCTCACATCGTGCCTTTGTCCTAAGTATCCCTGTTTGCCCTGAGTAAAGTGATGCTAATGCCTTTAGTGCTTCAGAAAGAGCCAAAGGAAGCAGCTTCACCTCTGAAGGATGATTTGCATCAACTAAGGCAGTGTTAGGCAGGGGAAGAGATGGACGTTGTGTGTGGCATAGGTCAATGAAACTGGGAAATGATTGCGGTTGTGGCTGTTACCTACACGTATCAACGTAAATGCAAAGCCAAAAGACAGGTGGACTAAGACAGAATTCGATGTCAAAGTAGGACTTAACATGTCTTTTTTCCTTTTTCCTTTCATTCTTAAACTGTTAAAAATTATACTGGTACATAGGAAAGTCAGCCTAGAGCAAATCTATCATGGTAGTCTAGCCTGAAAATGGAAATAAGTTGAAACTATGTTCCTGGATGTTGATGGAGAAACAAAGCGAAACAGTATTCTAGGATGCCAGTCAAAATATTTCTCTTGGAGTTGCCACTCCTGGAGATATGGGAGCTCTTCCTCCTGCGTCAGCCAAGGGTCAATCCACACTGAGTAGTTCCAGTACCGTGACGGTAGCTCCGCTGTGTCCGTGTTACTACATCAGTACTTCTCCCATGTCTTTGATGCGTGGATCCCCAAACCTGTGTCTGGCAAGACGAGCTTCCCTGGGGAGTGAATTCAAACGTCCTGCCAGCAGGCTTGCTTTTCTTTCTTATCTGCCATAGACCCCTTGGGAGTGGTTTACAGCTCCTCAGGATCTGTAGTTCACAGGTTGAAAGTAGCCGACCTGGACAAATATCTAAATGAGTCTGATTTGTTAACATTGCTAGTTTTTATTTTTCTGCTGAGCGGATACCTACTGGTACCATATTCATACAATAATCATTTGCAACTCAAACATGGTAAACAAGTATTCTTGAGAGCTTTTTTCCTTGCCAGAGACTTTGAGTGCCGTAGACAGAGACTTGAATTTTACTGCCAGAAGATGAGGTTATTTGCTTCGGCCATGGAAGGAGAAGCGCAGAGGCAGAACCGAGGATGCGGTGTAGGAGAAGAAAGCATCCAAATGCCAGGCTGGCTGTTGCTGCATCCTCTAGCAGCACTGTGATCTGTGCGCATGAGGTGGTGGCTGCTGTGGGCAATGGCTGCCTCTGCAGTTGTTGCCTGACCAGTAGGTCCATCTCCTACCATGCCAGCAAATACGGTTCTTCTGGGCTCTTGGTCCTTTCTATTTCAGAAATGGCTTTTTTTGTAGAGTCTTCTGCCACTCGTCATCCACTCAGCCAGGCAACAGCTTTTCAGCCTCCTTTCCCACCCCACTGTTCCTAACAAAGGCATGTGATGTACTTGTGATAGGCTGAGTTTCATGGTAACATCTGTTTTCAGAGAAGACAAATAGATGACTATTCGAAGTATGAATACAGTGTCCTGTAACTGTTTAAAATGAGACTGCTATGCTCAGAGCTTTTTAATGCCTTTTTTTTGAATGTGGAAATAGTACTAATCTTGGTTTGCTGGCCTTGGGAATACCGTTGTGGACTTTATTTGAGCTGCTGGTATTGCTTATCAAGAGGCACTGTTTTTTGACACCTGTTGATAAGTGGTTCTACAGTTTAATGGTATTTTAGGAGCTAATCTAGAATAGCTTCAAAGCTATTTCTTAGGAGATCTAAGAATGCCAAGGCTCTATTTGTGGTAACCTTTCATATAAATATTTACATAGTCTCATATAGTTCTCTGCAAGATGTGTAATGTTACTGCATAGGGATGCCAAGTAGAGCTTACCTCTATTGAGAAGGTTATCTGAAAGGCCAGGACATTGGAAGAACCTGATTTTGATGACTTTGAGACATTCAGTTGAGTATTGATTTGTCTTTGACCCCTTCCAGAGGATAAATTTTACCCTGTGGAGTAAATTGAATTCAATTTTTTTAATTATCGCAATAAAAATATTCAGTACTACTTCCTGAAGAAGTATCAAGGAAATCTTGTTAATGAAATGAGATGAAAATTCTTATTTAGTTCCTTTCCTTTTTCATACATAACTGGATTTTTTTTAACTTTTCTATACTTAATTTGTAAGTCATGGTAATTTTTAGTGCTGCTTGTTAAACAGGAATCTTGACCATGTTTCTTTTCTCTTGTCCAGGTAGCAGAGGCAGGAATCACCCAGTGTGTGAAAAGATCATGTGAATGAATCTGGAATCACCTCTTCCCTTGTTTTCTCTCTTCTAACTTTTTTTTATTAACCCTCCTCCCTTTCCTCCCCACCTTTGTATCATGGGTATATTGTGTTTAATGTTAAGCTACTGAAACATCTAGGCAGTCATAAAATGGTTGGGAGTAAAAAACAATGAAAGCATACTTCCTTTCTAGCGTCATCAACAAAAGCCATAATTTGTTGGCTTGTGCTTTTTTAAAGTTGAGCTTTGCACTGGAATTAGTCCTTTGCTATCTTAATGAGTTTTGCCAGTTTGTTCATTTGCATGTGCTGTATTTCTTTATCTGGATAAAGGGAACTGCTAATTTTTTTGGATGTGACACTGAGTTAGTCAGTGTTCATGTAGAGTGTTTGGATGCTTTTATGCTTCCTCCTTTTAGAAGCTGAACTTCACTTAATGAATTTGGCTTTTAACTGTTCTGTCTTCTCCCTTTTTGTTTGCATGTGGCCGCTTTTACGTAGGGCTAACTGTAAATAACTAGTTTGGTTTATTTGGTTGTTGTTTTTTCAATTGTTGATACCTATCACAGAGCTTGGCAAAGAGCTAATTATGTTTCTATTTCAGGAAATAGCACAAAATATGTATTGAAGTAATATGTAAATGCAAGAAGTATACTGTTGCCAATATAACTCTGACTTCTTTGGCCAAGTTGAATTCACAGTGTTATATTAGGATATCTGAAAGTAATTATTCCATCGTATTGACTTAGGCATCTAGGCATGGAAACAACATATAGTGAGTGATCTCTACATAAAAGCTTGTGGAAACTCATATAGCTAGCGGTTCTTGTGGAACTCTATGCCTCCAAAGCATGGTACTGCTCTTAATTAACAATTAAGACATGGTGTGTACTAAGGAAGTACCATTATTATTTCTTGCATGGAGACTAGGGTAAAAGCCAGCAAGTCTGGTTTCATTAACAAAATAATGGTTAAATCTTTAGGCTTCCTTTGCCTTTCATTCGTTCTGTTGTCTTTTTGGGATGTTGGCTCCTGGCTAGCGAAGGACACACGCAATATAAAGGAGTCACGACCTGATGCTGCTGTAAGGAGGCAAAAGCGGAGGCTCACCTTCGCCCAGCAGGAGCGAGGTGGGGGGCTTGGGAGGCTGTGGCAGTGAGGACCACTTACAGCCGAGCAGCACGACTCTGTGCTCGGTGCTTTTCCTGTCGGGGGGACAGAGTGGCTGTCACTGTGGCAGGGAGGAGGACAAGCCTTTGGAGGACTAATAGTCTACGAAGTCTATATTCAGTTAAGTAGTATGTTATCAAATGAAGTACAGACCAACTCTACTGCAGCTTTTGCTTAAATATAAATAATTGATTTGCAGAAATCCCTAGAAAAACTAAAGCTATTGGATTAAATTTGTTTTAAATTAATCTAATTTTCAAATTTTTAATTTTTTTTTTCATTCTGACAACTTTTATTGGAAAAAATAGTGTATTTTTTTAATCTTAATGACCCATGACAGAACTTTAATTATGACACTCCTAAGGCATATATGAGAAGAAGCTAAGATATTTCAAGTAATAACTGCGAGCTGTGAGGCTGTACGTTTCACTGTATTCATCAGTATACTGTGTCAGTGATGGCTATACATTTTATACTCTTATTATCGCCTGTCATTAGAAACAGTAGCGTTATTTCTTTACTTTCAGAGTTATGAAACAAAAGCACACTCGATTTTGGACCTTCTGTGTTGCTGGAGGTCCAAATGCTGGTTCTGCTCCATCCATACTGGAGTAAACTGAGGTTTTTGAAATTCAGGGACTTGACTGCATATGAGCGGTGGGTCCCTTTCATTATTTGGGTATACTTTTTCCAAAGCTAGGAGGTGTTAGCAAGCTGGCCTGCAAGGCTCTGGCTCCCTGGGCCCTGTCTCTTATACCTTCAAGCCTGCTGCAGGGGTGAGCTCCATCCCTGTTTCCTTGCCTGGGGATCTTTGTACACTTTAACTCTACCAGCTCACTTTAAAGGGCTCTTGAGGTTTGTTTCTTCAGATGTACCCAGTAAAGTGCCATCATAGCTCAGCAGACAGTAGAAGGAATGACTGGCAATGGGAGGGAAGGATAGTTGTGTGTTCCCACTAAACTCTTCTGCACCAGAGTGGGTTTATGATACTTCTATGTGGGATCTATTTAAATCTGTCTGATGTGTGAGGTGAGTTAGAGGCCAAAGTATTGGACTGAGATAAGACGGACCAGTCTCTTCTAGCTCTATAGTTGTTGGGATGGGGAGTGTTTGACAGGTCAGTTTGTTTCTCCATGACCCAGCTTCCTTATCTGTGAAGTTGTTGCAGTACCCTTGATGTATTTGTAAAACATGTTAAAGTGTCAGTGATGCATGCTTAAGAAAACTAGATTATATCATTATTGGATGCTACACATTAATTTTTGCCTTAAATGTTTGCAGACTAACAGGAACCTAGTAATTTTAGTTTAATCTGTTTTTAATACACTGGCAAATGTGTATGTGTAATGCTATGGAAATCTGTGTGTACCTATGACTTCCCTGTGTTTTGTGGTGTGATAACAGAAAACTGTTATTAATCAGAAGCTGGATGGGAAATAGATTAAGAAGAATTAAATTGGGAGTGATGGTTGAAAGCCAGTTAAGCAGTAGAGATATTTTTTTCCTCAGTTCATTAAAAAAAAAACCACCCCAAAACCAAAAAGAACCAAAAAAGAGTGAGGAAGACTGTCATCTGCCAATTTGCAAAGCCTTTCAAATGGTAATATAAAAAATATTTGGGTTTTTCTTTGTTCACAGTACCTGTTGGCTTACCTCAGAATCACCACCTAGTATTCTCCTGTCTGCTATCACTAAACTTCCTAATCCTTCCCCCCCCCTCCTTTTCAGAGAACAAGGAACAAAAATACCTTCCTGTGACTTGTTACTTTTCTTCTAAGTCTGGGCAGACCTACACTTGCCGACTCTGCTGTGAAGGGCTGGGTAAGGATGGATGCGACATAAAGCAGAAGTCCTGAAGCCTGAGTCACCAATCTGATG
This sequence comes from Ciconia boyciana, assembly GCF_034638445.1. Classification (NCBI taxonomy): domain Eukaryota; kingdom Metazoa; phylum Chordata; class Aves; order Ciconiiformes; family Ciconiidae; genus Ciconia; species Ciconia boyciana. The sequence continues at coordinate 121,370,015 of NC_132934.1, read as the reverse complement.
GACTTACTGTAAGCAGGAGTAAGACTTGTTTTTTAACCTGTCTGTCATGCAAATAAGAGTTCAACAGTGCATTATTATTTACTTTTTTTTACTAGTGCTAATAAGCAAACACCAGAATCAGCCTTCCTAAACTGTCACGAAGTATTGGCACGCTCGAGGTGCCAAGCTGCTGTTAAAATCTGCTTCAAAGACATTTGCAGTTCCATTTTGGGTGAGATGACACTTTGGTACAGGTTCTAAAACATAAATTTATACTTCAGGCTGAATTATGCTGTGTCTTAATGCAACTGCTCTTTACAGTCGTGGCTTTCAACAGGGGTCATGGCAGTCTGCCTGTGTGCAGTGTACTGCTCTGCAAGCTGAGCACAGTGCACAACTGAGGCAATTCCTAGGCTTTTTTTCATGTAGAGTAACATTGTGAGAGGACTCAATAGATTAAATTATTTACTAAAATGATTGCTTGCGGAGGTGTATAACTGCCTATTTTAGAACTGCGGCAGCAAACATTTTGTGTTTCTTGTGTCTTTGCTCATCTGTGGTTTTACTTAATGTTAATGTTTAACTTTAAAATAAACTGCTATATGCTTGAAACATGGGATGTACCTCCTCTCTTTTACTCTATTTGAAAAACTTCCACATTGGTGTGGCATATTGTTTCTCTGCCGTGCTTCTCTCCCTGTTTTTGGTGTGGTGGCTACAACACACAACCAAGAAAACAACTGTTTGCAATGCAGAAGAGTGAAAAAGATGTGGCTTGTGGGGCTGCTAGCCGTGGCATTATCAAATTAGTTAGCTGAATTTGTGTTTCCTGATGGTTTGTTCATGTTCTCGTTTCTGTGTCATAAACCTCAGAGCGATACATGAGTAAGTGTTGAGAGAGGCAGGAGGACCTGAACTTGGTACTGACACCGTGTGGGTTGTTGCCAGGATATTCTTTAACTCCCATTCTATCAGCAAGAGCGAGCACTAACTTAATCTTCTCAGTTTGTGTGGCGCTCGTGTTAATGAATAGTTGCCACTGTATAATCCTCAAGGTTGTATTGAGAGGCTATTGAGATCTGATTTCATGCTGCACCTTAATTTGTAGCCTCTCTTGAAATACTTCCTTATTCCCCCCCCCCCCCCAGATTTGACATTTTTCCAAAGGAAAAACTGACAAGAAAGGTGGACAAAGCTTCTGGTTGTCATTGTTTCCTGGTTTGTTTGTTTTTTTTTTTATATAGGTTCACGCTTTACTTCCAAACACTTGAATTGTTTCGGTACTGCTGACAAAGAAAAGATGACCTCTACTGCAGTAAGTAAACAAAATATTCAAAATATTGCTCTCTGATTTTTTTTTTTAATGAGGTTTTGTTTCTTTACAAGTAACAGCCTGTTGGGTGATGTCCTGGTTAACAAATCTTTTAAAATGTGGAGTATTTGTTATGTTTTCTTTTCTGCAAAAAGGGAAAGATATACTGGGAGGCAGGTGTAAGAGGCTTGAATTAACTAGCATTTCAAGTGCCTAGGTAGTCCTGGGAGAGATTTATACTTTTAAAGCTTATTTTGGAGGGATAGATTGGAATGGCTTCTAACTAGTTCTTAAAGCTCTTCCAGGATAAATATTCCACAACTTTTTGTAGGCCAGTGCATTCAGAAATAGCTTAGGTATACTTGGTGTTGTCATAGGTCAAAATGAGGCAGTAAGCATTTATCCTAGACCTGGACAACCGCACACACCAAGGCTGTTACTTGTCAGTGTTTCTTTTAATGATGGTACTGCCTAAAACTGTCCTTGCTGCTTATTTCTACCCTGTCAGATGTTCCAGTGCAATGGTTTGTGTGGCCAGCTGGAGGGCTGGGGTCAAGAATCCTTCTTAGGTTGAGTTACTTTGGGTCAGGAAACTGAGCTCTTCATATGCCTGCCAGCCTCACTCTCTGTTATTTTTATTATTCAAAGTGCAAGGTATTAGGCATATACTGTAAATCTCTTTCTCTGTGTAAATGGGAGTCACTAGTATGTGTATGCATGCATGGTGTATTTCTGCATTGGCAGAATTACTTAGTAGGGTTCTGAATGTAAATGGCATCTGAAACTTATTTTGTCCTAATTGCAGTCTTGCCTTTTGTTTTTCATTTTCTCCTTTTTCCTTCCCCTCAACATTATTATTTAGGGTCCACCACCATACTATGAAAATCATGGCTTTCAGCCAGAAAACGTCTCTTCTGCCAGGCAGCCAGTAGGTGCTAACCCGTATCCACAGAACTTCTCAACAAATGCTCCATCAGTGCCAAGCCATGTCCCAACGGTTTCTACCTATCAGTCAAGTAGGCCAGTAGCAGGTTCAACTGGGAGAACATGTGCATTAAGTAAGTTTTGTCAGAATTTCTTCCAATTTTAGACTTAAGGTCTTCCAAAGTAAGGTAACAAATAAAAGGGATCTTCCCTTCCAACTCCTGTATTGAAGGAGCAACCTCCCTGTGGATGAAGAAGTAATAGCTGTCTGGGATGCCAGTGTAACTGGACGGCAACCTGGTCGATTTGGAGGAAGGGTGGTGGAATGGTGAAAAGTCTGTCTGACAGAAAATGTCTGGTTTTAATGTCAAGGAAGTAGATAGTGCTGGTGGCTGGAAATTACCTCATTTGTGAACCTAATTTCTCTTTTTCTCCTTGCTTTCATTTCAGGTGTAAAGAAAACCATAGTCATTTTATTATCCATTTTACTGGTAATTTGTTGTGCAGTTGCTGCTTTCTTCATCTGGTATTTTGGTAATAATTTTGTTTGTTTGTTTGTTTGTTTTTCTTTCTTTTTAATGAACAATGCCGCTGTTGCTTTCCTTTCCCTTCATCGAGTAAATATGTTTTTGAAGTTAAGTGATGTCATCGGCTTTTTGACTCTTCTGGAGCAGCTTATTCAGGTGGCTTCTCTGGAAAGCTCCAATCTGTCTGACAAAAGCTGGTGCAGTACAACTGTACAGCGCCGTAGCTGTTAGTAAAGAGTAGTTTGACCTCTTGCAAAGGTTTTTGCACTGGGGGATAGCTGGCACATGACTGTGCATGGCCAACACATTCTGCGGTGCATTCCATTAGGATAGTCGCTGCTGTGCATCCTCTCTGAAATGGAACTCTGTTCTAGATTTGAACTTCACGTAATTTCAAGTGAAGGAAGGAGATTGAAGTAAATTTTCATACCTTAACTGCAAGATTGTAAATGGTCAAGATATGTTTTATTTTGGTAAAATGGGATCTCTCTTGGAGCAGAAGTAATTCACATCCATTTGTGTGTTTCTGTGAGGCTTTTGCTTTGAAAGTGTGTTAACGTTGTGTGAGCCCAACCTGTCTCACCACTGTAAGCCGAACCACAGATGATATGTTCACCTTGGAAGTCATCCCTAACCAGGGACTGACTGACTGACCAAGCTCTGATGCTGGGCTAGAGCAATTCTGTTCAGCTTAGGTGAAGTTTGTCTTGTGCTATCTTAATTTCCCTTTCAATGAAAGCCACTTTTCAAAGGAAACTAAAAACCAATGTGCTATGTTTTTAGGAGCTTCTCCTTTCTGTTCTGTGCAGGAAAAGAAAGGAAGAGAGAAGGGACTTCATTTAAAACTATTAGGATGACACTTTGTGTTCTTAGAGGGTTTTTTTACTCACTTTGATTTATGCAGGGTGAATGTAATCTTGTTTTAAATGGCAGCAAAAGCAAAAGGATGTAATGGTGCTTGCTTATTCAGGGGAGGCAGTGGACAAAATCCAATCATCAGCTGCATCAGTGACTTAATCTGACAAGCAATGTAAAAGACGGAGTAATACATCTTCTGTTGTGTCAGGCTAGGTCTCCTCCCATCTCTGAGTTTAAGAGCTCTTTCTGATGTTTTGCTCTATCAAAGCGGAATACTCCTTAAGATGAGAGCTGGCAGTAGTCGCCTGAGGCTAAGCTGATGTTCAGCCTACGGGCTGTGTTGCTCTCTCCCTGCAGTAGAGAATCATTGTCTCGGCTCCTTAATAGAATGTGGATCTTCAGGTGTGTGCATGCCGCCCTCGCAGTGGTGTGATGGAGTGAGCGACTGCCCCAACGGGGAGGATGAAACGCGGTGTGGTGAGTGCTGGCAGTCAAGGGGGGGGACCTTCAGCCAACTGCAAGAGTTTTTGAGCAAATTGCCTTGTCCAAAGCTTGCCTGAGTTACAACAGGGCTATTTTAGCCTAAGTTATATCTCTAAAATGGTTTAGGATGTTTGAGTGCTTTGAAGCCTGGATCTAGATACTCAATTTGTTTCCAGTCTGACTGAAAAGCTGAAACAAAATGACTGACTCAGGGGTTTGAGCTGGCTTAACTTTGAATCCGTTTTTAAAATATTACCTTTTAATTTGAATGGGGTTTGTGCAAAACTGAATGTAACGTGTCTGGAATGAACAGTAATCATTGACTTTTTCGTAGAACGTCAGGTGATAACATAATCTGGTGGTCTTCAGTCAGGCTCATCTTTTTCCACATATTTTGCATTCCTAGTTCTCCCAATAATGCTTCAACTCCTTCATAACTTCTTTGTGTAAGAAAGCGTGGTCTGATCAATGTTTCCAACTGAAAAGGTGCCAAGGGAAGCTTTAGTGCAGAGCTAAAGGTGGAAGGTGGAAACATCATTGATTTGTCCGTTCCAAAGGTGTGGCATCTTGTTTCTAACACCTATGTTGTGCCACTGCCACTTTGGAAAACTCTAGCTGTGCTCTTATTCCCTCTCTGGGAGCTTTTATTCTGCACATTCCTCATGCAGGCTTAGCATTTACTAGCATATGCTCTAAAGCTGTTCCTCTCCATTTGGTTGAATAATGGTTTTTTGGAGAAGCTTGTTCAATCTGTTCTTTTGCTTGAACTATATTTGCACAAGTATTTAATATAAAAAATAGGTAACGCGGCATGGAATGTCAGAGCTAATTGCTCCTTGTTACAGTCTTGCTCTACAAGCACTTGCCTGAAGAAATTTGGTGTATTAAGATATAACATATAAATATAGTAGAATAGATTATATTTTGTTTATACACAATATATGAGATATTAAGAAATGCATGGTTTTGTAGATAAAAGATAAGAAAAGACTGGCTATTGCAATATTCCGCAGTGGTAGAATGTGAAAGAGAATTTTGAGCATAAAAGCTGAAATGCAAAGATGAACACTATATTGTACACTTGCATTTTTAGACTGCTAGTTCGTAAATTGCCTTACACAGAAGTATTAAGTCATTGCGGTATTTCTGTCTACTTGATATTTACTCAGAATTTTAGTAGAAGGCAGCATTAAATTAACACCAGTTCATACATACAAGCAAATATTACAGGTACCAATACTTTAAGTAGAGAAAGAGCAGTAATATAGCGTGTGGTGTTCTTGGTTTCTGTTTTTTTTTTTCCCCCTTCTTCCATTTCTGGCAGTTAGACTTTTTGGACCAAACTTTATCCTGGAAGTTTATTCACCTGTCAGCAAATCCTGGTATCCTGTTTGTCAAGATGGCTGGAATGACAATTATGGGAAGATTGCATGTCAAGACATGGGCTACAGTGTGTAAGTCTAACCTTCATCAGCCTTTGCACATACATAGAAAGGTTAACATTTCCCTCTTGCCGTTTTTAAGAACGCGTATCTGAAACAAAAAGCAGTTGGTGATCTAGTTCTTGTGAACCCAGCTGGGTCCGATTTTAACGATGGTAGCTGTTAAGAATCAAAATGAAACGTTGCTCCAAGTAATGGGGTCTGGCACCCGTGCAGTGGTTACTCAGTGGGGTCACTTGTATCTAATACATTCACTCACAACCGTCTTCCAGAGCTCACTTCAGTTAGTAGCAGGTCGTTATAATTGCTCAATAACATCCAGTCTGATTTAACCTGTCATCACCAGTATTACATGGAAAGTCTTGGTCTTCTGAGGGCACAAGTAACACCGGCTCATGTGGAAGATCGCCATAAACATTTGTGGCCCATACTGCTGCCCACGTTCTCCCCACATAATGCTGTAGCCTAAATTCTTCTGTGGTTGAAATACTTGATGTTGCCTCTCTTGATGTTGCCTCTGGCAAATGCTGTCTTCTGGAGTAATGGAGTGAATTTATTGCCCAGGCAGGCAGAACCTGTGTGTGCCCACGCTGCATCGTGGTGCTCTGAATTAAGGTCTCTGAACCAGCAATGACCCCAGTAGTTCCAAATCCAGTAAAACAGCCCAGCAGCAACTACACAGAGCTGGTCCTCAGCTAGAAAGCCTGGCAGAACAGCAGCACTTGCTACCCCTGTCATTGTCACACAGAAACGTGGCTGTCATGACTTATTGGACCTGAACTCTGCTATGCTGTGTAAATGTACCAGCAAAGGCATCTCTTCATCTTGCCCTGTTTCATGAGGCTGAAGATTCCTACAGTGTATGCATATTAGATAAAAATATTATTTTAATCTAGTAACTGTTTGATGGGAAATGGATCTTAACAAATGTTTAAGGAATCTGAGTCTCTGGCACTGTACTACAACACTGGCATTTAATTAAAAAAAATAAATTTTTAGTGTTGTTCATGTCAGAAGCTCTAGCATGGCACAGTTTATTGCTTGTTTGAAAACTCAAACTGCTGGGTTTCGTAATAGACTTTCTGTTTTGCAGAGATACGTATTACTACAGTCAAGGAGTAGCACCAGAAGTCAGCTTTAAAAGCTACATGAAGCTGAACACAAGTGCTGGGAACATAGACTTGTACAAAAAGCTGTATAGCAGGTATCTTTGTTTAATACAAACTTCTTTTCTCTTATCAGGGGTCTTTTTAGCTGTTGTAAGAGGTGTAGCTTCTGCCCGTAGCACAATGCAAGCACATCTTTCAATGGGGATTGTTAGAGGGAAAGAGACTTTGTTTCTAATCTGATTGCAGCAACTGCTCTCCCTTCTATTTAAAACTGCAGCTGTCATTTTTTCATCCTTCCTTTCCTCTTTTAAAAGAGAAGATGTCCCATCCTGTTCCCTCCATGCTGTCTAGAAGGTTGCCATGTCAAAGATACTTTTCTAAGGCTCTTTGACCATCAACAGGAGTTTCTGTATAGTGACAATAGCTACCAGCTGTAACACATTCACAGCAGCTGGTACAGCTTTTTCTTTCAGTCACATGAGCACACAGCATGCAAAATGGATCTTTCACTGTGGAAAGTATCATTTTTGTTCTCATTAAACAACTTTGAAGTGTCTAGTTGCTAAACCTGTAGACTGCTCTGCCTGCAAAGTTCCCGTGGCTCCCTTGTTTAGGTCTTCTACAACTACTTCATAAATCAGCTTAAATTTTTCTTATTCTGTTCTTCATCTTGCTCCTCAATAGGCTTACAAACCTTTCGTACTGGTGACTGCAGTCTTCCACATGACAGTTTTGGTGAATGCAAGAAATGGTGGAGGCCAGATGGTTGCTAGTAGGGTTGCTGGAGAGAGTGAAGAAAGGAGGGAACCCTCAGCAGGAAGATAAGGGTGAAGGCAGGGCATGTAGCTGGAAAGGGTAGGAAGCAGCTAGAGGGTGAACTTTGCCCACCATTTGCTTCACTGTGTGCCTGAAATCCTGTTTGTTTTTTTTATTTGTATTGCAGTGATTCCTGTGCATCAGGAAATGTGGTTTCTCTGCGCTGCATAGGTAAGTGACTGTGTTTCTCAACCTTCTGCTTGTTCATGCTTTGAAATGCTCTGGCTGGGAAATCCTTTTGAATCTGCATAAATAATTGCTGTCTTTTGATGGGCAGATGATTTAACTCTGGTCCCCAAGTTTCCAACGATGCAGTTTAAGGAGCAGGTTGGGAGAGGAGACAAGGAGGATGTTGGATCCACAGTTGCTTTTGTCTTTGTTGCCACTGGTTCCTTTAAATGACTTGGCCTGTGGTGAAGCTCGGTAGCCCTTGCCCGGCAGCCGTGGTGGGATGTCTGTGGCGCATCCGTTCTCCAACACGTGGCCACCGGGTGGGCAGTGCGCTCCTGACGGTGATGGCTGTCATGAGGTGACTCCTGGCTGTTGTCTGTTTTGTTGCACAACACAAAGGCGTGTGGCTGTGTGGCTTGCCAGAAATGCTTGAATACCACACCCAAAGGTGCGATGAACCACTGGTTTATGGTTTGTGGTGAACCGAGGGCAGCGGCTACCAAGTACTCATCTTGACATTTGCAACGTGAAGGGGGTCTAGGCTATGCGAGACTTGGGATCTTGGTGTGCAGGGCAGGGGCCTGAGCTGCGGCGTATCAACGCCAGCAGTGCAGGGTCGGATGTGGTCTGTGCTTCCCTCTGCTAGCGAAGCCTGAGCTGCAGAAGCCATCTTCCAGACCAGCTCCCTCTTTAACTAACGCCTGTGTGTGTAACTGACTCCTTAGAGTGCGGCCTGTCCACTAAAAGCGTGAACATTATGAGCAGAATCGTGGGTGGCAGCGGGGCGGCACTGGGGCAATGGCCATGGCAGGTCAGCCTCCACGTGCAGGGTACCCACGTCTGCGGGGGCTCCATCATCACCCACCAGTGGATAGTGACAGCGGCACACTGCGTGGAAGGGTGAGTCTTGCCCACGTGGGCACCAGAGCGACCAGCTCGTTTGTATCTCGAATGGCGATTTCTCTTGCTTCAGGCTGAAATGCACAAATTTACTTAAGTGTCCCAACTTTCTGCTTTAATACTGAATTAAATACTATTCCTCCCCTCCCCCCTGCCTTCAATGCAGGTGCTAGGTACAGTATTTTGTCTATGTAGCAGTATGGTGTTCAAGTATTAAGGGAAAAGTCTGCTTTCTACAGGAAGAAAATCGTATTTTACATGTTAAAGGTGGAAATTAAATTGGACAGTGGTGTTGGGCACTGATACCCACCCAACTTAAGAGGTAAACTCAAGGCACCAAACTTAATGCCAGACAATGCAAAGTTTTCATGAAGATGTTGAATTACACTGTGAGGAAAAGCAAAGAAAAAGAAAAAAAAATTCCCAAACCCTCAAATATCACACAACTGCAGATATGATCAATTTAAAGATGCCTGTACCATTTATTTTGTTGTATCTTCATGCCATGGGATAGTAAAGCCTAAGTCAGTAGTAAATGTAGATTTATACCAAGCCTAAGTCAGTAGTAAATGTAGATTTATACCTAGCCAAGGAGCACGTTACATAGGCATCAACAAGAAAAATAGCTAGTGCTTTGTACATTTTTAACCTATAAAGGAGAGTTGAAGGTGTTGTGGTACCTTGTGTACAGTGGCAGAATACATTTAAAAGTTGGCCCTGCTGTTGGAGGGAAAACCCACTAAGCAAAAACATTTTAACGGTTGGTTGGCTGGATCAAAGTTTGTGGCTAAGCCAAGGAAAAATAACTTTGACCTTAACCTTGAGAAAAGAATGCAAGTGTTTATTTTTATGTGACGATCTTATCTCTCCTTTGTTTTCTGATTTGAGCTCTGTAGTATGCAAAAGGTTTAGGAATGGCAACTGAACTGTAGCTGGCACAAAACTGGTTTTTGTTTGGTCTTGATTTTTCTTTTTTTTTTTTTTTTTTTTTTTTGATGGGGATGACTTGCAAGCACTACTGCCTTGGCAGGTCTCCTGGAGGGAGTTTTAACACTTGCGGGAAGTTTTCTATTGAGCATTTGTAAACTGTGCTGGAGCACAAGAGACTACTTAAATTACATCTAACGAGCATGCTTAACGGTTAAAACAACCCACCAAAACCAACGAAAAAACCCTGGCATTTTCAAGATAACAAAATTCCTTCACTAGATCATGTTTTTACTAATTCTGGTTTCTGCTGCCCTTGCGTGCTTTGGACAGTACCTGCGAGTGATACCACTGACATGTGAGACCTCAGAAATAACTGCTTGATCCCTCAGCCATGGAAATCAATAGACTTCAGTGTTGCAGTCTCAGACTGTAATTTGCTGTGCTGAGTGACTAAGGGGATAGACAGTGATACTTAACCCATTTCAAAGATTTTTTTGGATATATTTATGAAGTTAGAGTCAAGCTTTCCCAAAGTTAGATGTCTTGCAATTTATTTACCACCTTCTTCAGAAATGGTAGTCAAATGCATGTGCATTCTTGGTCGCACATGCATTTGACTACCATTTCTGAAGACCATTTTTTGAAGGTCATAATCCGTGACTCGTTCTAACCTTTCTTTTTTCTGTAGACAATTTGCTAACCCATACATTTGGAGGGTTTATGCTGGGATTCTGAATCAGAATGAGATGCTTTTAAGAAATGGATACAGAGTGCAACAGATAATTTCCCATCCGGATTATGATACAGATTCTAAAGACAATGATGTTGCCCTTATGAAGTTAGAGACACCACTGAGTTTTACTGGTATGTATTCTGCTCTTCTTAAGGCAAAAATCCAATGGCAATAAGCACATCTTTTAAAACTTCTGAAATTAATCAAGAAATCCTTGTAGATACTTACGGGAAGAACACAAAATGTGGGTAGAATCACCTTAGAGACAGAGACAGGGTAGAGGTGGAGACAGAGGGCATACCCTCTGATTTTCTAAGTAGGATTTACTTAAATCTAGTACATGGTAAGGGAGTTTGGGCTCATCTTAGTAATGTGCTTTTACCCCAGAATGCTGTATGGTGTTTAAGTATTGCCGCTCCTATATGTGCAGACTCAGGATGTAGTGGTGGAGCAGCTGACTAAACCCAAGTTACATTAAATAATAATTGGAAAAAAACCTCAGCCCCCAAACCAAACATTACAAGAAGTTCTTTTCTTAAAAGTAGATGTAGGTTGTTTGTAAGCAAGCAGTAAAAAATAGAGGACAAACCATTATTTAAACTTGAAGTGCTTTTTGTGTACAGGTCCTTCATATTTCAGTGCATCATTTTAAAGCCACTAGAAGTAATCTGGAGGGGTTCTGCTGCTGCTGAGAGCAGGGAGGTTGTCTGTTTACCAGGTTTTTGTGTTTCACACTTCTTGTATATAGGCATTGAATCCTGCTTGCATTGTGATTATTTTCAGCAGGGTTTTGCAAAGAGAATGCAGAGAGGTAGTTGTCAAGTTTTTTCTTCTTTTTTGTCCTCTACTGATCAGAAGAGCTGGTGTTAATTGTTCTAGTTAGCCTGATGAATTGAGCTAGAACCATTAACTGTGCTTGTTCCTCACTTTGAGGTAGCCCTCTGGGAAAGGGCAGCTGGCAAGCTTTCTGCTGCTGCCTGCATTGCACAGTATTGCTTATCTGCAAGGAAGGTAAAGTACAGAGAAAATGCCTGGAGTGTATGTATTTAAGTGGTGGTCATGCTGAGAGATTTCATATGCATTTATTTTGAAATATGTCTGGACATCTGGAATTACAGATGTTACTGTGTTTGTTTTGTAGATACTGTACGGCCAATTTGTCTGCCTAATCCAGGAATGATGTTCCAGCCTGATCAGCAGTGCTGGATATCTGGGTGGGGAGCAGAGTACCAAGGAGGTAAAGAGTGGCTTTGGAATATTTTGGTCTTCTACATAAACCAGTCCTCTTCAGTCTACGAATAACTGTTGCATGGGCTGATTGGGGAGTTTGAGCCAGATTGGTTGATACGCTGTTTTTTCACCCATTTTACAGCCCCTAATATTTACACAGGGCATTGTGTCTTAAAGCAAATTGTGATGTGTTGCATTCAGCAGACTGCTAAGGAGCCTCAAATCAGTACTGGGAGCCAGAAATAGTCACACAGGAAACAATTATGTGCCCCTGCTAGCGGGGCCACCTCTCCCCTAACAATGGTAGCTGTACGCCAAGCCAGTCCTCTGTGGACATGGGAAAGGGCGGGAGCCTGTCCTTTCCACTACCTCAAGCTGAAATAGCATGATGCAAGTAAATTTGTGAGAAGTGGACTGGAAAGGGAAGAAAGGTTTCTTTCAGTATGAGAAGGTACTGGGCAGGGAGGGGGGTGTTGGGGAAGCTGGACCCTGAGCATGGGAATTGCTGGCAGCTTGTGCTGGACCATGAAACTGTGGGGAGGTCCTCTTCGCCTCTTGCAGATTTCATGTGCTTTTAATAGCCCTGTAGATAACACAGTTGTCTCTGTGCGATGGACCATACATCTTAAGTGTCCATCCCGATGTTTCTAGTGAGTTTATTTCATCTTGAAGAGTGCTAGCTGCTGGGACTTGTAATAGCAACGTAATATGATGCTCGTTCTAATTTTGTCTTTGTATGTGTGTTTGTGTGCATGTTTCAATTTTAGGTAAAACGTCAAATAACTTGAATTATGTTATGGTGCCCTTAATAGAACGTTCTAGGTGTAATTCTGTCTATATTTATAATGGCATGATTTTGCCTACAATGATCTGTGCTGGATATCTAAGAGGAGAAATTGATTCCTGTCAGGTAATTATTCCTAACTAACACCTAATAATGATCTGATTATTTTTGTGGTCTTACTAGTAGACTTTTAAAATCGCCTATTAATTACAAACAGATCCTATGCAAAAAAAAAAAAAAAAAAACAAAAAAAAAGAATTGAGTAACATTTTGGTTGGGCTTCTTGTTCCTTTTGTGGTGCATCCCTTTAAAAGGAAGAGCTTTTGTTTCATCTTCTGAATGGCTGCCCCTGCCGAGTTCTTGCTAAATGCCCAAAGAGGGTGAGGCAGTCCTTTTTAATGCTTCAGGGATGTTTTGTTATCTGGTACTTGAAAGTGAATGAATGCTCTTCGTAATCATGGCCATACCCTAGCTTTATGTTGTGAACAAGAAAGTCAGTAATGCCTATCTCATTTAGTGCTTTGGGCAAACAATTTTCACCCCTATTGCAAGCAGTCATCATTTAATACTGTAATTGCCATCGCATTTTGCTTTAGTGTTTAACCACTTAAAATGGTGGTTAGCTTTTTTTGAAACTTAACTTGTATTCCTGAAGTGAAATGGATCGTCTCTTTCCTGGTGGCCAGGTCACTAATAATATGCTTGTATTTTGTGCAGGGTGACAGTGGAGGTCCGCTAGTAACTAATAAAAACTCCGTGTGGTGGCTGGTTGGAGATACCAGCTGGGGAACTGGCTGTGCTAGTCCCAATAGACCTGGCGTGTATGGGAATATGACTGTGTTTACAGATTGGATTTATAAAAATATGCAGGTAAAAAATTTGGGTGTTTTTAATAATTGTAAATGTCCCAAATCCCAAAACTTGATTTTATTTATGAAAAGAATGTGGCTTGTCTGCTAATGAAGCTGTTGTGTTGAGAAGCATCCAAGTAATTGATAAGGTAGCCTGTCAGCCTGTCAGCAGAACTTGAACCTTTGGGTTTTGTTTTGTTTTTTAAACAGGCAAACAGATGACAACGCTGTCTGTCCTTCTTGCTGATCGATGTTTCTGAGAACAAGAATAAGCGAAGCCATGGGTGCCTGGGATATTTATTCACTTTGCGAATTATTTTTTTTTTCTGTTTTAATTTTCTTTTTAAAAATAATGTGAAGGATTACACACTCGGTTCTGTGCTGGCTACAGTGACTGATCTTAATCAGTGAAGGATTATCACAATGAGCACCTTTCTTCTGGTTGTGGTGCCTGGCAGAAAGTTGTTCTGTCAACTGCTTGCTGAAATGTTTCTCTTTAGTTGAGTAATTTTCACTTGATAATCAGGTACAGGCTTATAATGGCAATTTTAATCACAATTTAATTTAAGATTTTCGTAGCAGGATGCTGATACAGTTGGTTTAGCAGTGTTTTAAACTAAATGTTAAGTAATGTGAATGTTGAATCTCTGAGCTGCTGGTTGGCAATTTAAAAATAAATGAATGTTTTTTGGTATACATGAAGGGAAGTTTTAATGCACTACGGTAGAGGCACAGAAAAAAAATACTGTATATTCAGGTAGTTAAAAGTCCTCAGGATCTCGACACAGCAGTCATCCAAGTCAGATTGTTCGAAGCGAGACCATTCTGACTGTCTCAGTAATTAAAAGTGCTGTTCTGCCTTAAGCTGCTCTGAACCCAAAAAGGGCAAGGCCTGCCATCACTCTCGATGTCGGCTACGGAGAGGGATGCTCTGGAGCTGTAGCAGGAAGCGGTGAGTTAAGTGTCCCGATGGCGAGGTCCCTGCCTGCGCACATCGAGGTTGACTCTTGAACCCTCCCTGCTGTGAAAGGCAAAGGGCAAAGTTTTTCAGTAAGACTGTGTTGCAAGTGATAGACCTCTGATTGCAGACACACATACAGAGGCTGGATGTTTTATACAAAGAAACACAAATCTGCGTTTCTGCGTAACCAGATGAACTACCTCATTTATTAAATTTGGCTTTTAATTCCTTAGAGGTCTCCTTTATGTATCTGCATGTATGTTTTTAGCAAAATGTAATTAATATCAGAGTGCCACCTCACCCAGGATTTTGAAAATAATTTATAATCATAGTACAGAGGATCAAAAAGCCATACCAAGTCACTTTTGTTAAGAAGGATAAATCTTTGGAATGAAATGACTCTACTAGTCTTGTTTTCTCTTTTGGTACTGAAATGCAATTATCTTGGATGTAAACGCTGCACCAAATAAATATATTTTGGTTTTTTACAAATCGTTTTCCTTAGTAGTGGTTTATATCTGTTTGCTTGGATATTTTGGAAGCAGTTGCTGGATTCAGTGTCTGAAGTGCTTTAAGAATCTGATTTAAAAAACAAACAAACAAATAAAAAACAAAGCAAGAGAAAAACAACACAAGAGGGCGATCCAAGAGGTTGTTTCAATTCCAATATTTCAGGTCCTCGAACAAACCCAGGGAAAGAGAACTGGATGTCCAGGAATGTTGGATGTCTTTAGTGGCTGGGTCTGATTAAATCACTCTGACTTGTGAAATTGAATTAAATAAGGAAGTTTAGCCTAAAGGCAGTGGGTCGAGGGAGTCGCACCCTATTTTGTTATTACATCTCATGCTGCCTGAAGCAATGTGTACCTGCCTCTCTTCTCTAGATGTGAGACAGGGTGTTTTGAATAGCACATGGGCATCGAGTGCGCCTTGGGGAATACCATGAAGTAGTCAACAAGTTTAAAGTACTTTCAAAATAGAAAATAAATAAATAAAGTTGTTATGGTATCAGGCTTTTTTATGGCTTCTGAACTCCAGCACTGCAATTCAGTAGTAATAAAACAGGATACTGAAATGTGGAAAACTGGCTGTAGTGCTAAACAGGGTTAAGAAAGCTGTATGCTCTACTGGGGTGAACACTGTGCCACAGAAGTCAGCCATCTGCTGCTGCAGTTTCATGTCAGAGGGTCAAACACCTTCTGTCATGTCTAACCTGAAGACAAGGCTTCTCTTGTAAGCATCTTGGAAATTACTACATGGCACACTGGTACAAGCACATTTTTTTTTTAGCTGAATGCAGACATTACTCTTTCTACACAAAGCACAGCTTTGCCCATTAAAATAAATCCTCCATATGAAAGATGTCATGAATATAGCATGCAGTATTATATTTTGCACTGGCTTCCATAAAATGAAAGATCTTTTGGAAAGGTTCTTCTTGTCCTGGGGAGGGGAAGGAGAAAGGCAGCAAGCCACATGCTGAGACACCCTTCTAATGTTTAACAACCATTAAACCTAAGGTTTAATCCCTTTTGGCCATCCAAATCCTGCCATCTATTGAATTGCCCAACAGTCCCAAAATTTCAGGCAATGCTCCAGGCATCCAAAAGGAAGAGCCTCTTAGCCTTTCTCTGCAAATCAGAGAACTGAAAAAGGAGAAACAGAGCCAATGGCATCCTGTGGATGTACTAATCAGATAAAGTTAACTTTCTTTTCCCTCTAGGCTGGAACTGTTTCATGCCCACCATGTGCACCTTCTCTGCCTACTGGGCTGGGACTTAACAGTGGCAACACCTTGCAGAGCCATCTTTCAGGCAATGGTGGGAAAGACAACAACCACAGCGAGGCAAAAATATAAAGGGAAGTGAGGGATCGCTAGGGTTGTGCAGTAAGCTTCATCTAGGAAAGTTAGCTGGATAATTTGATTTCTACAGTTTGTCAGTTATATAGCTGAAAGCCCTCATCCTCATTTAGAAAAAAACCACAACAAAACACAACCCTCAGAGCTCTAGCTTTTTAATAATTATTTCAGTGATGGTACAGAGTTGCTAAAGCAAATGTTTAAAAATGGGATAACATTTATGTAATCACAGCTCCCTCAGTGGAGCACTTTATATATGGGTAGGTGTTTGCATATAACTAGTTATGGAAAATAAAGCAGAACTGAACACTAGAAATGAGTGTTAAAGGTCTGTGCTGACATTACATTTTTAGGGGATTTTACAAAGTTCTTCAATAATGCTAGAAAATAAGAGTAGAAGCATACTTCTGAAAAATGAAGAAATCTACAGTGAGGTGAAGTCTCTCAGGTACTGGCAGGCTTTGGTGAGACGATTAACTCGTTGGCTGAGGTAGGTCCTACGTTTAGCAGCTTCACTGTCCTCCTCAAGGAAATAGTTTAATTTGTCTTTTTCTTGCAAAAGGTGCAACATTGAAGTCTGTAAGTTATCCCCAAAGTCATGAAGGGCAGAAGACAGGATGATCAGAGGTATCTGATTGGAGAGGCGTTTACTTGCTCCCTGCAAGAAGGGGAAAAAAAGGCAGAAGATTTGTTTCCCAAAAGGGACTAAAAAAGGAAGGGGCTATAAGTAATCTGGTAAGAAGTGACAGCACGTTTTTAAAATGTTGTATTGAGTTACTGTTCAAGAAGTGAGTGCTTCTAGGAACTAAAAAATGTTTGCCATTAGTCTCCTTTGTTCCTAAAGATCTAAAAATTAAGAGTTATGGGAATGTCAGCTGTTGCTTTTTTCTCTCAGCAAACTAAACCCAAGGCAGGCTGTTCCCTGCTTAGCTCCACCAGCTATCATTGGTAAGAGTTAGACGGGGACATACCTGATGAATAGTACTTGTGAACAATTTCTGGCATCAAACCTGTCTTCTCTGAACACTACCAATCCCTTATGGTACCAGAAATCAAACAGTGATTTTTCCCAAAGGTCGTAAATCCCTGTATTCAGATGGTATTTCTGACGTGGTTGTCCTTTTCAGTGTAAGACAGCTTTGGAGTAAGCTTTAGCCTTAAGGGAAAATGTCCTCCGCAACAGTGAGACTAGACTGTGCCTACATTACATCTACTGATATCTCAGTGAGGTAATTTTCTGTCTAACCTGACAAACTATCTGGTCTAGTTATTTATGCAAATTGAAACAGATTGACCTAGAAGAGCTTGTGGGGCCCTTTGCCCA
Organism: Ciconia boyciana; assembly: GCF_034638445.1. NCBI lineage: Eukaryota > Metazoa > Chordata > Aves > Ciconiiformes > Ciconiidae > Ciconia > Ciconia boyciana. The sequence continues at coordinate 121,352,820 of NC_132934.1, read as the reverse complement.
GAGACATCTGCAGGGCTTGGGGGCTTAGTTGGTGTTCTTGGGCAACGGGAGGTTCAAAACCTCTCCAACGCTGGGACGGAGCTGCCGCCAGCCCTCTTGGTGCACTTACACCTGAATGACTGGCTGCAATTGAGAGAGGTGCTGTCTTCCTTTCTTTTTGTGGCACCTGAGTTGAAAATGGCAGTGGGAAGACCAGGTAGCGGCACATTTGATTTGTAGGTCCTACAGGGTTTAGGCAGTCCATTTCCAGGGAAGTCTAAGGTGTTTCTGGCTTTAGATACCTCTGGAGCTCAGTGGCTGCAAATCTTTCGTGTACAAGGATGGGGCTGAGCTCAAGCTGAAAAATACCTAAGACTAGATGTTTAGTTTTTCTTTCTAGTTCGCAGAGATCTAGTCAATAGCAAGCAATTCGTCTGAGTCAGCTAAAGCACTTACTGAGCCTATGTATTCTCTAGGCACTACTGACCATGTCGGGAGAGACCTTACGTGCTTTAAATATGGGTGTTTTTCTGGAGCCAAACTCTATCAGAACCTTGACAGTCCTGCCATAGGTGACACAGATTCATGCATGCCATTTTCAAAGTGCATGGACACTTAAGAGCTTCTATCTCATTCAAAGTGTATTTGGCCTTGCATAAGTCCCATGGAGATATATGCCCTGGCATTTGTTATCATTGAAAATGGTGCTTAGGGCATTTAAAAAAATGTATAACTAGCATCTAAGACATTTGTATTACAGCAGAGTATAGCAAGGTGCGAGGGAAGAACTTATGCAGTTCTGCCTTTGTCTCTTGTTCTCTGAAAGCCGATGGTTTTCGCTCCATCAGCCTGAGCAGCCTGAACATTTAATTTCAGGAATCTGTCAAAACTTTGCTATTGAAATTCAAGGTGAGCTGCTACCTACCTTACTGCATTGTTAATATTGAACTTGTTGCTTTCTGAGGGAGTTTTACAAAACAAAGATCAAAAGCAAATCCCGATACTGCATGTTCTCTTTGCTGTCTTTTTTTAACATGATCCTTTGTTAAAACATCCCATTTGTCTTCAGAGACAACTTCTATGGAGCTATCTGCAATACAGCATACGCACTCTGATCTCTACGGATAGCCGAATTCATTTTAACTTAACGTTTTATTATCGCTCCTCCTGCTGCATTAATTTAGGATCTGACTGCAAGGCACTGACACCACTTTCTGCTGGCAGCAGGAATATGCAGAGGGGCTTGAGGCTGACCTGAGCTGACCTGAGCTTTCAGACGCTGTGCCAGACACCAAAGTGCTGTACATAATGTTGTTAAGCTTGTGGAAACTAGTGTTATTTGAAAACCGTGAGACGAAGTTGCAGTGGGGAAAGCAATCCTAGGACTGTTGCTTCCTTTGCTGGAGAGGACGGCTTACCATCAACTGAATATCAATAACTTCTAATTACAGGGCCAAGGGCTCTTCCCCATCCTATCCTCTCCTCCATGCTGGTGACTGTCCTTTCCTCCCCCAACACTTGTCCCCATAGGAAAGCTAGCGAGAGAGCATTGTACTGGCATGGGGCTGTGTAGGCAGCAGGGAGTCACCCCCTTCTCCATGAAAGGCTGGAGGAGGGTGAGAAGAGGACTCACTTGCCGATGGCGTGTTCCCTGAGCAAGGGGCAGCCGCAGCAGGGAGCCATGCCAGGCTGGGGCATAGCTAACAAGTGATTTAGGAGCCAGCTGTCATTTTAACAACCTGCAGGCTTTTCTAATCACCATATCCTGCGGTGTGCAACTACTTCTCCCCAGTGACTGTGCTGACACAGCCCGTCAGACCAGCTTTGTCCTGGCATTTTCATCACTGGTCAGAAGCTCTGATTAATTCGTACAGAAGCTGTACGTGTATCCGGACAACATGCTTATACCCCCTGGCTACTATTCCTTGCATAATAGTAGTATTGCAGGCAAGCCTCATACTGACTACAGCGAGATCTGGATGAGGGGTATACGTTATAGCGTTCAGGGTGCAGAAGAACTGCTGTATCATAGTCTGTAAACTCACATCGAAATAGGCCTTTGTGTGAGAAACCATTTCCTGGACAAAGGTGGGCTCTTGATTGAAAACAGATCCAGCCTGCAACTCTTTCGCATTGCCAGCTTTGGTAGTGTTTTCCACCTTAGCAGACTTTAAATCCTTAATGTAAAGGTCATCCTGGCAGTATACAATTCTCTCCATTTTAAACTGGGTCCAGATTTGTCTTTCAGCCTCTGCTACTTGTTTCTCTCTAATGTCTTCAATTCTGGCCTAGGAAAGAAAAGAACAAGTTCTCAGACATTTGCTTCCTTTGCAAAGGTGCTGGTGCTTAGCAGTGTCCCCAGGGAATGGCAAGGTGGGCACAGCGTCCAACAGTCCTCTCTGCAGCACTGTCTAATCCCAGACCGGCTCTTGGGAACATGGAGTAATGCTTTAGATTCTGGTTCCTCTGCTGTGAAAGAGCATGAAAACGTGGCAGTTTTGTCCCCTCCGTAAACACGAGTGGGATCAGTCGAAACCTGGTGCTTGGACCCCAAAGGAAAATAGAAGGTTGATGGGAACAAGCAGCAATAGCCAGCCATGAGTTCAGCCTGCAGCCTGTCCTCGGTTTTTGCATGCATTTTGTTTGTGTCTCCCTCTTGCAGTAGGCAGTGACAACAGGCACTGATGTGAACTCCATTGCCCCTCCTGCCCTTCTCAAAAACCACAGTCTCCTATCTGTTGTCAGCAAAGCAACCCTGTCTAACCCTTCATTGTCTGGAGCTTTTATTGCAGTAATCTGATGCTTTCTGGCCTTTTTGATACTTCCAGCTAACAGGCTGTGGGGGCAGCAAAGTTCCCTCGGTCATCCACAAATTCCCTTAAAATGCTTTCCTGGCATGCCTAAGAAAGCATCCCATCTTTTTTCTCATCTTCAGTGTCTACCAGAACTTCCTCCCTCTTCATTCCTCTCACCATGTTATGCCGAAAGGCTCTCCCTAAACACCTCTGTGTTTGGCTGAAATAGCTTATTTGCTTGTTGTCTGGTTGTTCTGGGAGCTCAGTAGGGTTTGGCCATGCAAGTCAAATAGCAAACCATCTATGTCACTCACATTTGCCTTTGAATTTCCTTTTTAAGCAGTACCCTGTGAGCGGACTTTGCTTCCTGGCTGTCCAGCATTGCTTCTCATCAATTCATCAAAGCTCTTTCTGAGAAAAGGCCTTCAATGACATCCATACCATTTAACTCCACCCGAAAACACGCAATCCCCCAAACTGTGAACAGTCATCTTCTAACTCTTTCATAGTTTAATGATTTTTGGCTTGTCTGCTGCTGCTCCCTTTTATCAAAGATGAGATTCCTGCACTGGCTAACACCCTGGCTTGCCTTTCAGAGAGGGAAAAGCACTGTTTACTGCTCTGAGGCTACCCACATGCAGGACTTAAATTTGAAATTAATAATAAACTCTTCAAGGCAGCCATACCAGGTTTTCTTTGCATTGTGTTGTATGCATCAAGAATGTGACCAGAATGAATGAGCAATGTGTTTTAGATCTTGTCAAAGTTGTACCGAAGGACAAAATGCACTTTCATTAGTGCTATTACAAACATGCTATCATTTTCAAGCTCTCCCTTATTTTATAAAAACCGTAGGCCTGCAAGAAATTCCATGCTTGCATAAGAGTAATGCAATGGGATAGGTACTGTAAGCATGGCTGTATTTACAAATGCCATTCTGTCTTGCTCTTGTCTTATGTCAGGTTATAGGTAGTGCCTCACCTTAGCAGTTCTGCTTAGATTGTGAAAATTAGCAAAATGCTTTCTAGTGACTTCCACAAATTTCTCTTCAACGAGTCCTAAAGGAAGAACAGACAGAAAAAATAGTCAGGTATTTAAGCCATTATTAATATGACACGTGGGAAAACTACTCATTTTCTGTATTCATCCAGAAATAGCTGAGCAGCTGTACTGATCCACTATGCCTTTATGACCAACACAAACAAGTAGGAATTTAAATTTCTAGGCCCAAGAGTGTGAGCCATTAAAGACCTCCTGTAACCACTTAACACCTGAGAGATTGAATATCATGGAGATTTCTTTGACAAAGCGATTTCTGTGCTTGCAGCTGCGTCTGACCAGATGTGCCACCACTTGGCCATGTAAGCACATCTGCATCTCACGCCCTGAGTGGCCTCCCCAGGAAGAGGGGCTAGTGCACACGATACAGAGCACTGAGTCTGGCACAGACGCCATAGCTGCCTTCTAAGGCAAACATAGGAGAGACAGGATCATGACCTACTTTTTCCTTGGGTGCTTTTTACTGGATGAACTGTGCACCCTTTTCCCGAGCCCCAGCAGTCACTGTATAATACATACAACGTCATGCAAAGAACTGGCAAAGAAGCTGGGTTCCCAGTTCAGGTTTGTGAATGCCACTCCCTGGGCTTGGGAATACCAAGCCGCTTGGCTGGCACCAGGTCCTTCTACTATACTAATTCTTTACTGTGTTATTTATTATAGTTACTTTCTAACTCCCTTCCACCAGCCACTGGGAAAAGTATTAACAAATGCTGGAGACCACACGTAGAGATTGGAGGCTGCAGAGAAGAAGCAAGCCCCCAGGCTGAATCAGATTCACTTCCCCACTCTGAAGTATCCTGGCTGGAGCTCTTGCTCCAACAGTGAGAACGTCGGCTTATCCTGGAAAAAAATTTGTCAGGCACATCAGTGTCCCCCACACGACAGCCTCATGTGGCCTGTGAGACGTACCGATCACATTGTTCAGTATCTCAATGGCTGGCACCTCCAGTTCTAGGATTTGCTCTTTTACAATGTCCTCAAATGTCCTGTAATTGGTAAAGCCTGGGAACTCCCGGCCACGATACTGGTCTTCATATTTCCACACTTTACTGGGTACATTTTTTTTACCTGTAATAGTAAAAGAACATTGCTTTACTACTAATTCACTCTATTTACGAATTTCAGATTGAAGAAGGAAGTCTATTTCTCCTCTTTGAAATGCTCTTGAGAAGAACAACTACTGAGCCGATCTTTCAAGCAATACCGTTACTAGAGAACTGAGCTAACACACACTGTTGCTCAGTGACTGAGCTGTCTCACACACTGGATCAAACATGTAACTAACAGAAAGCAATCCAGAAATTATGATAGGGCTCAAAAATACTGGTTCTTCTTGGAATTGCTACCTTCACAGAAGTGGCCATTACCAGTCACTTCTGAGTTTTAAAAAACTCAGGACAAAACAAAACCCCAAACTCTCCGAACAGTCTTATTCCAGGGAATCTACTGTTGACTAGCTATTTTTATTTCAGATATCACAGTCAATATTTCTTTGTTGAAAATATAGGAATTTGCCATCTTAAATGAGGTATATCCCTTTGAACTGGTTTACATATTCAGGCAAAGATGTGTTTCTAAGTGTTTTGAAATTGCCCTGTTTTGGGGGCAAATTTGTGAATCATGGATCCAGTACACATGTGAAAGTAGAAGTCAAGCCATGAATGCATTCAATTCTAACAGTCAGATATATGAGTCCATGGCTGGATAATAACAAAAAAAAAAAAAAAAAGGAAAAAGAAAAGACAGAAGTAGATGTGGAGTCCAGAGTCTGAAAACGTACCTGTACAGTTATGGTAGTACAAAGCTGTAACATGGCCACGAGAACATCTATCAGTTTCACAACAGAAAGTTCAAGACTTCAAGTATCCAGAGTATCTGCTATTTTTTAGTACTTTCATTCCTCATAAGAAAGCGGAAGTTAAACAGAATCATCTGACATGCAATGATGTACCTTCAGAAATCCTAGCAGTGGCTGGTAACAATGATTTTTGTTGAGGAAGGGCTCACTAAAGCTACCTCTAGTTTTCAAGATATGTAAGTGAACTTACTCTGCTGCACATGTAAATACTTCACCTGAGCATATGTACACATGATTTTGGGGCAGCATATAGTCAGCAAGAGCTGTGCTGTTGTAAGAGCTGCTGTATGCTGCTACCCTGATTCTGTTGTGAAGTCAGACGTATTAGTTTGAATCAATGGGGATAACCTGAAAGTGCCCAGAGGATTTCCCACTGTGGTTCAGCTGCCATGTGATGCCTTGTGTATCTTCTGCAGCTCAGTTGCTCTTTGTCCTCTGAAGAAGCTGCATCCTTCTGCTAGTGCTTTCTGCCGTTTTTACATCTATTTCTTCATGCCTTCATTGTCATACTCTCTTATTCCTCTCCATAAAATCATGTTGATTGGCTTGGCACTTCATGGGTGGGACGTAAGAGACATTGACATACAGCAATGTCTGTCTGTCTGTCTCTCTTCACGCATATGCATATATATACATATATTTGTCTCTGGCTGACGGCACCTTTGCAGCCTATTTGTAGCTATCATTTTAGAGTCACTAGTGATGTTGACATAGATGTGCATCAAAGACTAAAATAACTTGTTTCAAGAGCTACTGCTTGACTGGTAGCTGATGCTATTTCATCTCTAAGAGCAAACGACGGGGTCTCTGAAAGATGTGAAAAAGGTGCTGCAAAAGATGTTGAGTGTACAGCAGAGTTCAGTCTGTGTGTATCACTCTACGCCTCAGTTGAGAACTGAGTTCAGTTAAGCAATCAGCAAGGTGGGTGATGCACAGAAAGGGGTACTCTTTACAAGGTTGTGGTTATTTCAGACTCAGAATTGCTTTCTCCACCCCTTAAATCAGAGCTAAAGTAGAACAAAAAAGACCAGAATTCTCAAACAACAACAGTAATAATAATAATAACTATATAAGAAATTTGTTATAATTCTATTATTATTGTTGTTGTTATTGTTGTTATTATTATTATGAATTAATTAATTAGTGTTGGTGTTGCTTTTGTTGCTCTTATTTAGAAGAATGGTTCAGAGAATCACCAACCAATTCTGTGCCAGGGTCCACAGTCTTGAATTTATTGCTTTGCTGGGAGAAGAGAGACTTCCACTAATCTCTCCATAATGACAGCATTTAATGCAAGCTGGGTCTTTGTCTCCAAGGACCGAAGCATAACTTGCCTAACACTACAACAGATGAATGCTCCTAGATTCTTGTTTTTCACTTTCTTGAAACCAACCTGTTGATGATGCTATGTCTGGATTTAAAAGCAAGGGAATGGAATCTCAGGTCAGCTGGAAGTGATGGTTTTCTATGCTTACCCCTTGCAGCACACTCTAGGAGAATCACTCCCCATGTTCGAAACTCTCTGCGGATTTTTGTAAACAGTCTGATTTCACTTCCAAACAACTGTTCCTCTCCATACATTGTCTGAGAGATGTCTTGATTAAAGAGTTTGATCAACTGTAATGAATTAAAGAACAAACAAGCAATGTAGTAGAGTTTCATTTCTTCAGACTAACTTGCATATGTTAAGTAAATCTGCAGTCGTTTGACGTTAAAGCAGGTACATGGTTAATTGAAAACATCCCTTCCTTACATCTTTTATGCTCTTAACTCCTGTGGGTTTTTTTTTCAAAACCAGCACAGCTAGAGGAGAACAAACTTGATACTCTTTTTGTTTTGTTTTGCTTTGTTTTGTTGTGTAGTGTTTTGTTTTGGTTTGGTTTTTCCTGTGGACTCTTAGAACCATTTACTAAATTCTATTTGACCAGACTTGTATGAAGTCTTTGAAGGCTGATGAGCCTTCATAACACCTCTGCTGGCCTGCCGAAAGCTTACTGTGAGGGATTAGCTCCCCAAGATGAGACACTTACTTAGATGGACTTGCAAACCGTATTTTGATATCAGGAATGCATTTAATCTTATGAGTGCTGTAAACAATGAAACCCCTTCAAAATGTCAGGCAGGCAGGAGTGTAAGTTTTCCCTCTCTGAGATGCTTGATTTTGACCGATCAACCGAGTTGTTGTTCAGTTCTCCTGTCACATAATCACAGGAAAAAAATTTCTAGAAGGGGTCATGAGCTCCTGTGGTCAATTATTTTTGCAGGTATTATATATTCCTGCCAGAGGTTTGTCTATGATACTCTCAAAACACTTCAGTGACAGATACCACAAGCTTCCTGGTGGTCCATGCTGATGGTTTGCTCTTTTTCTCCCACATTTACCTCCTCGCTCTGCTCCATGACCAAACCAATGTTGATACTTACATCTGTGAGGAAAATCAGCTTCTCAGACTCTGTTGTGGGTGTGCCTCTTGTATACTTTTGTACCTCCTGTAACGTTTTTTGGAGCACCTCACGTATTTGGTTCTCTAGTGTTGGCAAAGTTTTCTGTGGGGTAGACAGTCAAGGAGAACATTTAGGTAGGTTGAACATGTCTGATTTTAGAAGGAAAACAAAATCCCTGTAAGAGTGACCTACACTTGCACATGATCTTTGCTGCTCTTAGAAGTCCAAGAGCTGGCTGTTCTTGCATCCCACATGTGACAGTGGGATAGCATGGAGGTACAAATACGGCCCTTATTGAGAGAAGGCAGGGGTCTAGGATATCTCTGAGAAATCAGGCTGGACCTCACTGCGAGGCAGGTAGAGTAGCTGCAGTTTAGGGCAACATTTCACCTACAGTGAGCCAAAAACTACATCCTCACAGGTTGCGCCAGGGAAGTGGTGATGCAGGGAATGTACTGACCCATCCATTCCTGATAAATACCTGATAGAACACAGCTGTTTAGTTGCTTATTTTATGTAAGGTTACATAAATACTTTTTTTTTCCTCCTTCAGGACTGAATTTAGAGGTTTCCTGTATTTTAGCATTTTCCCTTAATAGAATAAGATATATTACTTACAGATATATGTATATAAAATTAAAAACCCAATATACTTCGATTAGTATAGTAATATAATAAAACAGTTAGATCTTACTTGAGATTTTGAAGACATTTTCAGTTAAATAGAAATTATTGTGTTTTAGTAAGTTCATAGCAGTAACTTGTCACCCAATCAATCAACACTCTTTAACAAACAAAAAGAAATACCATGGCTGCCATTGAAAAGGCCGGAGTTATGAGTCACAAGTAGATGATATGATTTGCCTATTGTCAATCTTCAGCTTAAAGGCAAATCTGAGGACAGAGCATGGGTTTCTTTACCTCTAACTCTCAGTTCAATTTGTTCTTGGGTTGCCAGATTGAAAGATAATTAAGTACTATCTATGCATATAAAGATGCAATCCAGTTGCAATCAATTGCAATCCAAGGTTGAAGGGCTGAACTTTTTTTAGAGAGTAACTAATACAAACAGCTTAGTATGGCACCTCTGTTACTTACAATAATATGTCTCACAAGTTCATTTGTGAGCTTCTCTGCCAGATGAGGGATAGTAGCCCTTCCTTCTTCCAGAAGAATGCTGCAAAAAAGAGGAAAAGGTGGTTTTGGATCAACCGTGGGTGCAGGGCAAGGAGGCAGCACTGATGCTCTGCTCTGTTTTCACTGGTTCAACGACACAAATTGAGTAAAGAAAGGGCCCTCTGGGGAGTGCTAGTACAGATGCAGCAGCAGCCCAGGACTCTCTGGGCACCATGGCTTTTATGCAAGAGTTGTTTGACAGCTACTACTACTGGCTAAGCAAAGGGAAACAGAGAAGAATCTGAAAATAGCAAATCCTAACAGCAGATTAATGTGCTGCTGTATTGTTTCTGCATGTGTGAAGTACACTGATTCAAAACCCTTTTCACCTGCCATTTTTTATATTATGATTAATTTGCTGTTGAGTCATCTTCTGAGGAAATCTGTGCCCTCAGCACAGGCAGTATCCTTTCTCACGCTGAGTTTCACCATGTTTTCCAATGAATAGAAATACTTCAGTGCTTGACTTGAAGTGCTCAGATGCTTAACTTGAATTTTTTGGGACTGTTCTGAACTTTGGAAGTTCATTGCACTTCTCCCAGGGTTAAGGAGAGATATGTATTGAACTTGCATCCAAAATACATTTTAAAAGTTTATTTGACATGTAAAATTCTTCTGGCTTACTGGAATGCAACACTACATGGGCAATGAGAAATAGCGAGTATAATTAATACCTTTTGTAACCCTAATTTAAATCTCAGCAAGTCAACAGGAAGCTTTGAAGTGACCGTAATATGTTTTTGATTCGGTCCTTTCTGCGAGAAGTACCTGAAATATTTGTGAGTCTCGAAGAATTTTCTTTCCTGCTGGATTGCAGTGGCCAAGGACAGTTTGCTCTGGATGTCCTGCTGCCCACGACACTTCACGATCATGTAACCTTTTTTGAGGGGGATGACGCGGTTTCGTATTATGTTAACGATAGACTCTTCGGTTCCTCTGTCCACCAGGTCGGGTTTTGTGAGGATCCCTGTGAAGTTACCCAAAGAGAAAGTTAGTTGAGTGCAGAAGTTAAAGGTGGGAGAGTTGCAGTAGGACACCCCGCCACCAGAGCGGGAACACTCTGTACCGTGTTTTATAAAGCAACTTCTCTTCGTTTTGTTTTCTTTCTCCTTGAAAGCTCTCAGCTCCTGGGCTTTGCACTGTAAAATTTGCTCTAAAGTTGGCCTCCCACCACACCTTTTGCCTTGCAAACCTTTTTTAACAGGCAGCAGCAAAGCTTTCCTGACAATAACTCTGAGATTTTCAATTTCCAATTATTCATAACATGAATGCCAGCAAGACTCAAAATCGAGGGATTCTTAGAGCTACTGGACCATCTCAAGCTTTGTAAATAGTTTATTTATGCTGTTTTCTTTTTTTTTTTCCCTTCTTCTTGTAGCTAATTTCACAGATCTGGTGTGGAATACAGAACATCAGACCTTCATAGAAAAAAAGATTTACACTGCTCTTCAACTTGTAGCTTAAAAATTGCCTCACCTAGTGTCCTTTCTCCACTGGGGTCCACCTCTTGAGCCATTTTCAGTGCTTCTGTTGTTGCAATATCCACATTACATGGCACCACTACCAAATTGAGTGTCTCTTTGCAGCCAATAATTTTTTTAAGTAGCATTTTGATCTGCAATACAATACAGCAGTAATGAAGTTCAGTGAAATCAGATGCTTGCATGTAGGATGTGACCATTTCTAGCAATACGAGCCACTGTCTGATGACACTAAATGTCACATATACTGAGGATAGTATTACATGCTAAAGGATGGCATGGAAATGGGTCAGCAGAAGAATGCAGCCTCTTTTCCTGTGTCAAGATTAATCCAAACATCTAGCATGAATGAGACCAGACTGTTGTTATGCCTGTCCTGAAAATGATGTAAAGTTTAACCTCTCATGCATATAATCTTTGATTATGGAAATATTAAAAACATTTCATAAATAATCACATGTAAGAAAAACAAGTTCTGATGTCTAGGTACATACTTATGGAAAGACAGCAAGCTAGATTATGCTGATAAATCTCAAATTTGTAACTGTGAAAGGAGAGCAAATGTCTTTGGCTTATATTTCAGTGGAGTATTTGTGAAAAAAAAAACCCAAAACCCAAGTTGCACAAGACATCTAGTTGGTGTTGTTTCTATGTTTCAACATCAAACTAAAGGTTTCTCATAGTTTGTGTTGTATTGCAAAAGGTTCACACAGCTCTATTGTGCTTATAGTGAAGTAAGTTAACTCTTTTTTTTCTGAGTTTTCGTGAAGGTGCCTCTCTTTTCTACTTCCCATCCATCCCAATTTCTGACATGCTACAATACTATAGCCTCCATCTCTGAAGCATGCAGGCAGCTGGGGATGATGGAAATTTGTGGATCATGTAACTTCTGCTGCTTTCTTCTGAATACAATAGAAAGATTACTATCTAATTGTGAAATGAAATTACTCTTCTCCCAGAGAGTAAAGCCCAGGCAATCCATTCTTGTCACATTTTTGTTGAGTAGTCTAGTTTAGTTTGGGCTACTCTTTTCCCAAGTTCCTATTTAAAGGTATTTTGGGAGAAACAATACACCCACCTCCTGCACATCACCCTCAGAGCTGGCCTTGTCCATCTAGTTTTATTTGCATTCCCCAGCATTTCTTCTAAAAGCAGCCAGAGGAAGAGTAGAGATCCCCTCCACTTTAACACATATTCTGTTTACTTCAAAAAGGGTCTGCTGGGATCCCTTAAGGGATGAGAAAAACCAGGACGGGTCTGATTCTGATGTGCTCTGTAAGTAACGGATGACTGAGCAACGAACCTGTAAGAGGGCCAATTTGCCTCCTTGCTCCGGAAGAGCTTACGAGAACTCAGATCTATTCACCTTTTCAAATACATCCACAGACATGGTAAGAGACAAGTCATTTTGGGATGTATCTATCTTCCAGACTGCGGTCTAGCCAAGGGACACAGGGGCAGCACTGTGTTCAGGGTGCATGTGTCCAGGTTATTCTGTGCTGCCATGGGTAGGCTGTCTCAAGGCACCGGAGGTGGCTCCTTCATGGCTCATGTGGGCAGCTCCCTCCTGCATGACAGGGCAGACAGGAGATCTTGGACCTCACTGATCCTATCGGCAATCCCTTGCCTGAAAAATAGGCCTGTTTGTTAGAGTGGCTCTACTGCTGGCTCAGAAGCCCAGCATAATAACTCCAGCGTCCTACAGCAAAGGCTCGCATATGAGGTAGGTTACAGAAGTGACCCTGTGCACAGGTTGGCATATGAGACTGAGTTTTACCTGTTCCCCAATGTCTTTTGGCTGATCCCCCATGGCTACTCTGGCAATTCCAGGAAGATCAATTAGTGTCAGATCTGGGACATCTGGAGACTGAATTTCTAGGGAAATTAGTTCTCCACTAATGGCACCTCTAGTACCAGCCACAGTATCCTGGGCTGCAAGGAGAAAAGAACAAGGCAATGAATACAAGCTTCAAACAATGCATCAAAGCGAAGCTGAACACGACAACTTTGAAAAGTACCTACTACCACCTAAACTTCTTTTAGGCTTGGCTTTTTTCAGATCCAGCCATTCACATAAATCCATTTATGCAAAAATTTAAGGAAATTATTATGCAATATGTGGATACATGGAATCCTTTTGGAATGTGAATTATAATATTTTACAGAGCATATGCTTATGAACTCTCATATATGCAGACAAAACACATGTAAATAAACCACAACGAAAGTGATCAGATAAAATACTGGTCAGTTGTAGCAACGCTTCCTCAGCATCAAGACACTTTGTAGGTATTAATTACTCCTTGGATGCCTTGAAAGATAAATAGGTGTTATTCTACATTCTTCACATTTTGATAGAGAGGTTGAGAGATCAAGTAATTTGTCCCAGTCTTATAAGGCAATAATGCTTGAACTGCAAACAGCACAGAGAAGCAAGGAAACCCTGTAGTCATTCTCATGAGAGATTTTCAGCTCTGTAATTAGCTTAATCGACTCATACCACTTGGCTTGCCATTTTTGGAAGGATATATTGAAAATATTCAAATAACATATTGAAAAGCTGATGAAAAAACATTAGGAAAAATAACAATGTTGTAGAGCTGTGCTAGTCAAGGAAATAAGGACAATTCAACTTTCACATTTAGGGCAAGTGCTTTCTGCCCCTTGGTAAGAAAAATGTTTCCTCGCACAGCATGAAATACCATAAAAGTAAAGCTGTGACATGGGAAGGGCCGTGACTGGGGCTGTGGTCACATCAGCTGGCAGAAGCTTTATATGCCCTCCACTCTGCCTTCTTGAAATTTTCTCCAAAATCATAAGATTGCCAGCCACAGACACCTCAAGCATTCTCTGAGCTTTTGAACTGATGACAGGAACCATTTAGGGCTTTGCATGTTTACAATTTGACAGACAACCTCCCCAAAGCAGGCAGACAGCACGCAGCTGAGGACATGGCCTGAGCTTTTATCAGACATCATGGATCATCTTCACCACTGAAGCAGTAAGTAGTGCAACTCTCTTGAGAGAGTTATGTTATGCTACCCCACCTTCTTCTGCTCTGAATTCAGCTCTTGCTGTTACTCATGGCTACAATCACTGTGTTAGTCTGGGGACTGCTGCTTAGCCTAAGAAAAAGGGAGAAAGGATTCAGAGGAGATTAAGCAAGCCAAATCAGAGGGGAATATGTTACAACTCACCGTCTCTTATAGCTTTCTCCACCTCAGAAGCATTCTGGAGCTCTATGCCGATGCTGCGGTAACAAATTTTCCCTTTCCATGCTTGGGTCGCAGGTATTCTTTTCAGTTTAAGTTCCAAGGGACATCGAGTAACAATACCTGCAGCAGTTCCAAAGACAGAGGTAACTCTCTCAGCGGTTGTTATGCATGATACACAGCCATAGTCTGCGTGGCGTACACAGGGTTGCCTAATACTTCACACAGAGACACAGAAATGTTCCAAGAGACATTGCCAAAGGGCTCTCGCTCTCGTCCGACTTCCTGCTTCCCGCTCAGGGTAGGGCTGTCACCGGCACTAGATGAAGTCGGCCATGGCTCTGTCCAGCCACGTCTGGCCTTGCAAACCTCCAAGGATGGAGATTCGCACCTCTCTGGGTGACCTGTTTCAGTGCTCCACCTACATCCTATGAAAACCTTTTCCTCAAGTCCAGCCTGAAAGACTACATGGTATTGTCAACTCATACGGAATTTGCAGAACTTATATGTGTATGTACACACACACACACACACAGAGCTGGAAAGTGAATCTTCTTGAGCTGCAAAGTCCTCCAACAATCTATCACCTCTGACTTAAATAACATCCAAGGCACATGTTTGTAAGTAAAGATCTTTGTACATTTTTTTGGCAAAAAAAGGTATCATCTGTAAGAAAATTTTGTTAAAAAAAACCCAAACCAACCCCAAAAGCAAATTTCAAAACTAGTCTTCCATGTGAAACCGATAATATGCTGCACTGCTCTTTGCTGGGAAATGCACAGTCAGCTGATGCTACCTTTCAGTCTGCCCACAGTCTGGGGCCATTACGCTACACTATACTCTTCTTACTCCTGCTCTCTTGACGACCCAGAACATGTGCCTTGTTGGAGTGACCCTGCAGTGCCCCACTTGCACATCCATTTCTTCTACTGGAAACCAGAGCTGAGAAGGCATAATTTAGATATAGTCTCGGTCATGGAGTTACCCAAACCTAGAGAAAAAAAGAAAAAAAAAGAAAAAAAAACCCCTTCCACCTCATCAAAGTGAAATTCAGGTGAAAACCTGAGAAGGTGAATTCTTACCATTGCCCCTAGGAAGAGCAATACCAGACAGGGCTTCTAGGACGGAGCTTTTCCCAGAGCTCTGGTCTCCGATCACTGCGACCGCAGGCAAAGCCATGTCTTTTTCTATTCCGAGAGCTCTTAGGCTGTCAATGAGATCAATGCAGGGTCGGATCTTTTCCTCATATTGGTTGTATAAGGTATGTTCTGCTGCCTGCTAGAGTTAAACTTACAATGAATTTTCCATAATTTTAAAATAAGTTATTTCCACAAAAAAAACCCTTTTAGGCATCTTTTCCAGCTCATCATTCTCTAGTAAACCTTATGTACTGGCACCAAGCTGTACTTCATATCACCGTGCATCCTTGCACCTTCATGTTATAAACAAATGTCTGTAAATACAACAAAATCAGTTGAGGTTGGCTCAGTGACCATCTTTAGTAAAAATACCAAACTTTGTAAGCTATCCTGAGAAGGTAAAGAGTTAAATGAGACCTCTCTACTAAGTGTGCTTTGTTAATTTATTCTTTTTTAATAACTGCTATTTTCTTCCACTCATGTACAGATGCACCGAAGTATACGTATGCAAATGAAGACTAGTCCCAGTAGTAAGAGAATTTAGTACAGAATAGCTTATTAAATCTTTGTTTTGAACTTTGAAGATTTAGTTTGTGCAGACACTGAAAGCATTCTGCTGTAGTATCCTTACCAGGTGGCTAAAATCTTTCAGATCGTTGTGGCTCTTCTTTCTTTGCCTCATTTTAGGCTAGGGTAAGGGATGAATATGAGTGATTTGTTTTAAATGACTGATTATTGTCATTTTTTGGTTTTGATACACGTGCCAGATATTAACACAAACTCTTCATTTTCATGAAAACAAACCAAATAATTTCCAGCCCTTTACAGAACTTGTCTGCCTGCTGTTAAATATGCCCAGCTAAAGTGTATAAAGATCAGCTTGGCTTCTTCTCCCTGTTCATCTCTCCACATTCCAGTCTGACTGCTGCATTTAGAAATGCAATTTTGAGAACACCAATATTTTACAGACTCTAGTGGGTGAGGCACATTCATACCCAATTTTTGGAAAAGAAAAATTGAAGTTTCCCACCATCACCTTTGCCTAAGAAAGCCACCTCTGAAAATATGTCTATCAACCAGATGTAATCAAACAGAGCAGATTTTTATTTCAGGATGAGAAAGACAGCACACATTACCGAAGGCAGGTATTTTAAAACCTTATTGGTAACCCCTCCCCACTATCTTCATTACGATGTTTACTAGCTAGTAAATCCTAACCATTCTCAAGGAACTTCATTAACTATGACACAGACTTAAAAACAATCTGTTTTCAGTGTCAAATATTCAACGCAGGTTATTATGAACCTTCCTTTGTATTTCTGTTGAAGGTAGCAGAGCCTCAAGTAAAAAATCTCAGATTTTAGGATCTCTGTTCAACATTTGTTAATTGTTACCAATGAAACAGATACACGCTGCACACTAAATTGGTTGCTGCCATCCTATTTTTTACACCTCATTTTTTATGCCTGCAGATTAATTGCAGGTACCTATCTTCCTAGTTACACAAATGACTGCTTGGCCCTGATCCCAAAAGTACTCCTCTGCTTAGACCTAACAAGTGCAGATTTCCCGAAGAGACAAGGGGATTCATTTTGGGGCACAAAGTGAAACACAGGAGTGAGAGTGGGGAGGATCTATGCCCTCTTCTGGTATTTGCCTTACCTTGTCCTCTTCTCTGTAATACTGTTTCTTCAACTCCTTCTGCTCATAGTCAGGCTTTCTCTCAGTCACGTTCTCCGACATCAGAAGACCTTCGTCTTCTGAGGGTGGTGGGAGAGGTACTGCAAAAGCTTCTAAAAATGGTTGTAAGGAAGGTGATGCAAAAATATCTTTCTTCGGGGGAAATTTGATTCTTTCAGAAGGTTGCTTGAATGCTCCACTCTTATTATCCATGGCCTGCTGATTTTTTGGCCTACCACGGAAATCCATAGGTGCTTCACTAAATAGTGATTACTGTCTGGTCCGACCAATCTTTTGTACAGCTTCTGAAATCAAACGTGGGGCAGTGAGTGACTCCAGCTTGAAACAGTGATCATAGCAGAGAAAATCAAACACTGCTTTTATTTACAGATTCAAACCCTCAGTAGATATCAAGTGCCACAGCTCTTTTCAAATCACTAAAATTGCTCTCCAGAGGATAGACTTGAACCACTTCTCCCTACCTCTCTTATGCTTTCTTTGTGTTTTCAAAAAAAGAAGTTGCCACAGAGTAAACACGAATTTTTTTTGGGGGGAGGGGGGAAGTTACACCAATTTTTGCAAAAAGCCAGTTTTCCTCAACAAAATATTTTGTCGAAAGGTGTTTTGGGAAGCTCAGTCAGTATGGCAGCTGCTGGGCATGGTTGGAGAGAGTGTGCGAATGCTTCACTTCGGTCACCTGGGGTGAGGAGTACAGGGCTGTGTGGCTGCACAAGGAGGGTCTACATGGGTGGGCGACTGGCAATGAGAGCAGGACACACCAAGCCATAGGCTGCTATGCAGCCAACTTGCCTCTCTTGTGGTAGAAACGGTTGTCAGAGGCAAGTCTTACACCTATTTTAGAAGCTCAATATCTCAGTCCCCGCCCTCTACAGCTTAAAACCCTCTCCAAAAAGCAGACTTTGCTTGACATAATGTTAGAGAAGGGCAAACTAGGAGACTTTCTATATTCTTCTTCAGCTTTTCTTTACGTAAAAGTTTTGTTGAGATATTTTCTGAGTGACTGAAGAAACTGGAGGCTTTTGATGTGACATTTTCCAGGGAAAGTGATTTCCAGAAAGAATGATTTAAAGAAAAAAACCCAACAGTATTTTTTCAAAGCTAGATTTTTTTTAAGGCCAGGGGGAGGCCTGCCAAAACCAAGATTTGTTTAACTCAAACACTTGGGAAAATGAATTAGGAGAAACATATTTTTGCTTGAAATAACTTCCTGTTCTTTTAGATTTTTGGTTGAATTAAGTTTACAGGTGTTCTAATTTGAGCAGATGTCAAAGCAGGATGATCAGACACAACATAAGTTATACTTTCAATGGGTAAAACAAGTTTAGAAAAACCCAGATTAATTCCACACTTGCTATTGAGACTTTCTTTTTAATAAAGCAATACAACTTTTAAAATAGATATGCCTGTGTCCTTTTATCAAAATAAAAAATAAATGACTACAGGGAAATGTCTCAATTTTGACCAGCAATAAAAGATGACTGAATTACTTTAATTTCTTTATAGGTATTCATTTTACAGTTCCCTCATCTTTCTCGACATGTCCCCTTTCTTTAATATTTCAGTATGAACTTTTTTCTCTTTCTGTTAATGAATTACAGGATTTTTCTTCCTTGAATGAGGACTCGGTGCTTTATCTGCAACAAACACACATTCCCCATTCACTGGCCACAAGATTCTTTTATGATTTTCTATTGCTACAGGAAATAATTCACTGATAATAATGTTTCCAACAGTAATCCCTTTTACTGTCTCTCCCATTCTCTATCTGCCTTTCAATTTAGTGGAATGAACACTTCCTATAAATTTTTGATTTAACATAAATATTACCCAGGAACAATTTTCCATCCCTTTTACATTATTATTTATATTCATCGGGCTGTGTTCAGAGTTATTAATGTACTGGTTTTAGCATACAGCCTCCTAAACATGGATGTGTTTCCTTCAGAAAGAGGTTATACAGCAAGCTTTAGCCATCCTTATAATGAATAGGATGAAATGCAAAAGTAGTGTACTAAGGCCACCAGGAAAAACAAAACAAAGAAAAAGAAAGATTTTTGCAAGATAAACTCGTGACATCTGGGAAACTGAGACTTACTTAAGGAGTCTGACAAAAAACGTGACAACTTTGAAACAGTTTAGTGCAAGGGCTTTATCTTAAGCACATAACTAGAAGGTTTTTTAGCTATGCCTACAGTGCAGACCACAGCGTGCGCACACAGATACGCAGGCTAACAAAGATACCCACAGTAAGCAGCGGAGTAAATCAGCTTGCGTGGATTTCTGGGGCTACCCGGCTCTTCTCCACCTGGAACCGAAAAAGGTTAGATAGGTCAGTGCAACCCTTCACTGTGCCATGCAGGCATAATGACTTCTTTGTGTACTGAGCCTTGACAACATCGGATGGAAGAAAGAAAGAAGGAGAGGAAAAAAAGAGCTGCAACTTTAAGTGCCTTTCTGAAACTGGCCAGAATTCACATGCGAAATGTGACACCTGGATGATGGGCTGATACTGCAAGTCTGATAACACCCACCTCACCAGAGCTGCTCCTGCCTCTGTCATCGTCATCGTCATCGTCATCGGGACAGTACTGGTTTCCTCGAAGCTTACCTTTAGATGTTTGCCTGCCCCGGCACAACACAAAGCGCTGCGCTACAAAACCACATCTGCATGAAGCACCAACCTGCTCATGGCCGTGAAGAGGAGTTGCCTCATTTTTCTCTAACGATCCTGGCTTGCATCTCGAAGGTTAGTAACAAAATCCGCTATCGAACCCAAAGCGCAAAGCTGCGGTGCTGAACCCACACCACCCTTGCATTTATTCAGTTTGAGTCCAGCCAGAGGAGCGCACAGACTTCTGCCTAAGATATCCTGTGACTTCAGGATATATGGGTAAACCACACAGTCTCTGGGTTGTATGTTTATTAATTCTAGCTATCTTCTCAGAAAAAAAATGAAGCAATGCAAAGCTTATGATGCTACACATGAATACTGCCAGCTAGACCGTGTTGCCGAACACTGCCCCCCCATAGTACATACTTAAAAAAATGTGTTCCAATTTAATGCTGTCTCTTAGTCATCTCCCTTTAAAGAGAAAATAATACTAATGTCTTGTCTTTTTTCCCACCCCAGAAAACAACAAATCCTACTCCTGGCAGCCTTGTTTAACCACACTTACTTTAGACTCCTATGCAGCCTTCTCACATCAACTGTTAAAAGGAATGAAGATAGCAGTCCAAAATTGCATGATTAATTTTAGAAGAAAGAAAAGAGAAACCTCTACCTGTGTAGTGTCCTGTAGCAAGGAGAAGCAATAACTTTTTTCAACTTCTTCTGGTGCTTTTTTATTTACAGGCTCCACCTACACACTGTGACAAGAATCAGGAGAAATGAAACCAATTCCAACATCATAAGAGGCTTGTTTCATGATAGCTCTGGAAATAATAATGCAATGTGTTATTTTTTCTTTCATTTCCTTATAAGCCAGCTGACTTTCCTCTTGCTGCTTAGCTGAGAGCAGAAATGAAACTCCCCATGAGTACAGCTGGCCACTTCCTCGCTTGGCTGTACTGTGCGGCCAGGCAACAGGGGCAAATGGCAGAGGTACTTGGACATAGCGCCCATGAGCAACAGCCCCCTTTCCTCCCCCAAAAGTCAGCTCACTGAGTCAGCTCACTTGCACATGGGGCAAAACCAGATGGGTTGAGCAGAGACTGGGCAAGTTGCTGTGCCCCACTCCCACCGGAGCTGCCTGCCGGGGATGCTGGCCCCGCGCCGTCCGGGGGACCTTTTTAGCCTCCTCATCCCTTCATGCGAAAAGCAAGTGGGTGAGGGCCCCCTCCACAGGAGAGGGAGTATTTTTTCCACCTCATGACGAGACTTTCCAGACCAGCCAGGGTAGCAAGCCATACCAGCACTCACCTGGGCTGTGTCTTTGCTGTCAGAGGCTGCAGGGCACGGCTGAGGTTGCTGAACATGGGTGACAAGAAAGCAAAGTGTGATTTATCAGGTATGCACTGCTTCAGAGCAGTTGAGGTCTCGAGCTGTTTCCCAGGTCCTTGTGCTGTTTTCTCGATGTTACTGGGTCAGGATGCTCCCTCTTCTGCTGTCTTTGCTCTCCTGCCCTCATTTTTTGTGTTTTTATAGGCTCTAAGCTGTTAAGCAAAATCACCTTGTTTTGTCCAGTCAGGGACTTTGCAAATCCGATGCAGGATCAGCCCTTATTTCTCACTCCCTCTGGGTTTGACTGCTGCTTCCATCAGCTGCTCTCATTTCCTGGCGGTTTTGGTGGTGTCCTGGTTTCGGCTGGGATAGAGTTAATTTTCTTCCTAGCAGCTGGTATGGTGCTGCGTGTTGGATTTAGTATAAGAATAATGTTGATAACACACTGATGTTTGAGTTGTTGCTGAGTAGTGCTTACGCTGGTCAAGGACTTTTCAGCTTCCCATGCTCTGCCAGGTGCACAAGAAGCTGGGAGGGGGCACAGCCAGGACAGCTGGCCCAAGCTGGCCAAAGCGCTATTCCATACCATATGGCGTCATGCTCAGTATAGAAACTGGGGGGAGTTGGCTGGGGGGCAGCAATCGCTGCTTGGGGACGGGCTGGGCATTGGTCGGCGGGTGGTGAGCGGTTGTATCACTCATTTTTCGTGGGTTTTGTTCCTCTCTCTCTCTCTCATTGTTTTTCTTTTAATTACAATTTATTATTATTATTTTATTTTATTTCATTTTGCTTGAGTTATTAAAGTATTCTTATCTCAACCCACGAGTTTTCTTACTTTTGCTCTTCAGATTCTCTCCCCCATCTCAACGGGGGGGAGCGAGCGAGCGGCTGCATGGTGCTTGGCTGCCGACTGGGGCTAAACCACGACAGCTGGGTTTCAACCTGCCTTCCCTAGTCCGTGGGTCCGACCAAACAGCAGTCGCAGTGTTCATTAGAGCCAGCCCTTCTTCCCACTTCCTCATCTAGCAGTGACTCAGAGGGCTTGTTTCTGAACTCTGGCTGCAGGCATGAGGCAGGGAGCGGCACAGAGGCAGCGCTGCACGGGCAGCACCACGGCTGGACGTGGGCTGTGGCAGGGGACCCCAGCTGCAGGCTCTCCTGGCCTCCTCCACCACCCCTCTTCTTGCACTCAAGCGTATAGGAGACCTGTCCGTGCGGGAATGGGCTTCTAAGTCACACTACTGATTAACTTAGTAATTTTCGGGGGTGCCTTTGTTATGTGGTTGATTCGGTTACGGGGTTTTGCTTAATCACAGGACTATGTTTCAAAGAAAAAGAGAAGCTCTGGGCAGTATCCCCTTGCTGTGAAGGGGTAAATTGGGGTTCTTTCTCCAAATGTCAAGATTTTAGTTCTCCTGTTTTCCCCTGAATCAGAAAAATAAAATCTTTACCCCAGTACTGGAAATGTTTTAGTGCAATACATTGAAAACAGGTTTCATGTTTACGTAATGCTTGTTTCACTGGCAATACGGTTCTATAGACTAAGATAACACAATAAAGGACGTTTAAAAATAGATTAAGCACAATTTCATTCAAAACTCAGAAGTGTAGAGTATGTTTTGAAATAATTTTAATGAACAGAAAAATGGGACACAATGCAAAAGATGAAAGACCAAGCATTTGTCAAAGCAAATTTTGAAAAATGGAATATAAAAATGTAATGTAAATGCACTAGTTGGCAGTATTATTATGTGTCATAAACCATTAGGGAAAATCCTTAATCATAAAATTATTCCAGTAGGACCAGAATATCATTTAGTCACACCTTATGACTCAAAGTAATTCAGACCGTGTTGTCTCAAGCTGTATCCTGTCGAGTCTTGAAAGCCCCCAAGGATGGAGATTCCACAGCCTCACTGTGAAATTCATGCAAATGATTAAATAGTCTTAGAGTGATTTTTTTTCTTCTTCTTGATATCTGGCCAGATATATCCCCCCTGTTTCAGTTTATGCCCCGTCTCTCATTCCCCCACCGTGCATCTCTGCAAAGAGCCCAGTGCCATCCTCTCGGACGTAGGTGTTGGGGGGCTTCTACAAGCCCACCCCCACAGCCACCCCTTCCCCAGGCTGAGCAAGCCCCGGGGCCACTGCTCCTGCCCTGACCTCCCTCAAACTTGCCGTTCTGTCCATGTCTTTCCCATACTGGAGCCCCTAAACAGGGGGCCATATCCAGATGAGGTCTAACGAGTGCCAAGCAGAGGAGACAGTCACATCCCTCCATCTCCCACCTGCTCCTGTCCACACGGCTCAGGGTGCTGTCGGCGTCCACTGCTGCCAGGACATGCCACTGGCTCACGTTTAGCCTAATGTCCACCATGACCTCCAGGGTCCTTTCTGGCAGAGGTGCTCCCCAGCTGGCCAGTCCCCAGTTCATGGCACTGCAGGGATTTATTCTGTTGCAGGAGCAGGATTTTGCATCTGTCCTTGCTGAGTGGACAAGGACCTTCAAAAAAAACCCCAAATAATTTCACATCCTCAGACAACTGTTAAGAAAAACACTGCCAAAACAACCAAGCCTAAAATCCCTACAAAAGCAACCCCTGCCTAAATAAATAAATAAAAGTCCCACAAACAAGCCAGAACAAAAACAAAGCCGGCAGTAATGAAACAAATCCCACAAACAACTACTAGGAAAGGAACACACCCCCCAAAAAACAACACACAACAAAACATCCTGCCAAAAAAAAAGAAATAACCCCAACAAACAGAAGCTACCAAAAAATAAGGGGAAAGAGAAAAAAATGAAGAAAAATATCCAAAGTGGTGTAAAATGAAAAGGAAAACTAAACCCTTAAACTGCTTAAAAAGTGCTTGACTCGGGAAGACAAACATAAATTGGCAAGGGAAGTGTCCTCATTTCAAGTCTCTCCTCTTCAGCTGTCTCTTGAGCTCCAACCACGGAGAAGCTGGGTGGAGCAAGTAGCAATGGCATTTCTTTATGAAAAAGAGAACTTGGCTGGGGCGTCATTTCAGTGTAGGACACAGCTAGTAGGAAAGTGAGCACTTTCAGCCCACAAGCCCACTCAGCAGGTCCTTTAAAACTGCATAGCTACCTGTAGTTCTGCTGCTGCAAGGGCCTAGTTCTGGTAGTTGCAGATGAGTCGGCTGTGCATCCACAGCGAGGGTGACTTTAGCACAGCACAGATGTGTGCTGTCAAGGGAGAAGGGTCTGGTTTGGGGGTTTAGTGTCCAATGCAATGCATCCCTAGTCTGAGCAGTGTCAGCCTGGAGTAGGAAACTCCATCATTCCCTGGGTGACGTGAGCAATGGCTGGCTGGTGTACATTCAAAACCTTTGGAATTAATATCAAGCATATGGAAACTTATTTTAGGTTATGTAAATTCCTTCAAAGAGGGGGACAATTTCCTCAATTTGTATAAGGCAGTGTGGCTAAGAATTGAAACTGTGTTATCTAGAGTATTAAAACTATTTGTTCAAGGGATATTGAAACCTGTTAATGATCATTATGATGATGGTATCTAAACAGTTGCCAGGAAAGAATGGATCCTGACCTCTGGATATTTACAAGTGGTGATATTTTTCCCCAACCTTTCTCATACTTTCCTAGCTTCTGACAATGAGAAAGGAATAGAAGAGCATTATCTGTTACAGGCAAGGCAAATAAAATCAGTTCCTCACAGCTGTTTAGCACTTTAGTGTTACAGTTTGGGCAGGGGGAGGCGGAGTCTGAAGCATAAAATACTGCATGTAGTATATATGATTGCCCATGAACTGTTTAGGTGGAACTAGCTTTGCATGTGCTTACTCCACTTTTGTTCCTTTGATCTTGTTACATTAAAAATTACTGAGATGAGCTCCTCAATTCATGTACGTTAGCACTTTCAACAGGAAACTAAATAGTAGCAGAGGACTTGGCAGAATAGTGTTGGGGAGTTTTTATTGTACCCCTTGAGGCGAATTAAACACGCGTTTGTGCTTAAATACAAGAAGATTTAATGGGCAATATATTGGGCAGAGTCCTGCCACCATAAGTGGTTCTACAAGGACTATGCAAAGATGTGGCATGGGCCGAATCCTGATACACACCTGCACCTGTACCCATCATGTGAGCATCAGCACAGGGCACCTCAGCCCCATGGTCCATCCCCCAGCACCAGCTCTGCTGCCCAAAGGTGTCCCCTGAGCTCTCACAGCCGCCATTGCTACATGACAATGCTGTGGCATTTCTTATCTCATGACCCAGGGAAACTTCACTCCCTTACAGGGAGCAGTCCTGTCTCTGGCATCCCTGCTTCCAGCCAGGGTAACCCCTTCTTGCCCTCCGTGCCAGATCATTCCTTGGTCATGAATGACCATTGCTGAGCAGTTACAATTTGAATTTACCCTTCCATGACATACTAGCAAAATAGGTTATGAACTAAATCAATGCTGTCTCTTTGCTATGAAATACGTCTGTAGCTCAAGCTGTTTGAGCTCCACTCCAGCAAAACAAACAGAGGGGCAGACACCAAGCAGTGGACTGGGAAAGAAGGAGAGTTCTTTCACCACATCTTGGGAATAAACACAGGGACAACTACATAAGGAAATCTGCAGGGCCAGTTTCATGTCTGAATTGCATCAGTTGTGTCTTACAAATGCTCAAGTACTTCAGAAACAGCCTTTTTATAAGGAATGACATGATCCCTGACTAATGTATATATGTTTCACTGATGTTTTGTGGCTAAATTATATACATGTGAAACAATGCCTTATCTTGTAAATCTGTAAATGCAAATTTCTCTGTGGGAAATCCCTGGCATATTACACATTAGTTTCA
The DNA here is from genome assembly GCF_034638445.1 of Ciconia boyciana. NCBI lineage: Eukaryota > Metazoa > Chordata > Aves > Ciconiiformes > Ciconiidae > Ciconia > Ciconia boyciana. Next base: position 121,327,195 of record NC_132934.1, on the reverse strand, counting down.
GCAGCATTAGAATGACTGTTGTAGTGGTATACGCATAAACAAGGAGTCTCTCACGCTCTGCTGAGCAGGGTGAGGAAGCCTCCCTTTCCTTAGTCTTACTGCATCCCTAATGGAGCTAAAGTCAGCCCCAACAGCTAAGGGATGTGTTGCATCCCTGCCAAGGTGCCCTGCAAGAAACACTGCGAAATTATATCATAGAAAACTCTTGAGCCCTTGTTTTCAGTACGATGCTGTAGAAGTGTTAAGAGAACAACAACAAAATAAGACCTCCCTTTTTTGTCCATGGGGTTGTTAGCCAAGGCAGGGGAGGAGCGTGGCGCAGTGTGGTGCTGGGCTGGGCTCCCATCTCAGGGGAATGTTACGCGTTGATCCAGAAGGTGTGAGCTGTGGGCAGCAGCAGAGAAATTTTCTTTCACTTCTTTGTTGAAGTACCCCAGGTGTTTGGGGAAGTACAGTCTCCCAGAATAAGATTATTCTGCATCAAACTCTCACCAGTCCTCAGCCCCTCCTCTGGAGGGCGTTCTCAGCAACATCAGTTGGAGCTGTATGTGGACATGGGTTTTGTGACAGGGAAGCCCACAGGGACCTGAACTTTCTTTGCTCCCGGCCCATTTCTCTGAAATGACATGAAACAGGACCCCAGGACCCTAGAGAAGAGGGATGAAAAAGCCCTCACAGTTTGTTCATATGCGCCGTCAGAGGTGGGACTGTCAGTAAAGCAGAAAACATGACTCTAAAGCAGTTGCTGGTTTTCATGCAGAGGCACCCTCAGGCCAGCACTGTAGTCGATGAAGTGAACACGGATGTGTGGATTCTTGGTAAATTTTGAGGTCCAGACACTTTACATGTCTCTAAAAATAATCACTTGTTTATTTGTGTGAAAGAAGCTTTGAGTCTACAGGACTTGTCAGCCAATGAAATCAGCATGCATGCCCAGCTGAGCCTTTGCAACCCTCTTGTGATGACTAGAGAACAGTATAGCTTGTGTACTTGATATAAAAAGCTACCTCAAGTAGTAGCTAACAACAATGACTCAGGAGGAACTCCTCATTCAGTATAGGAATGACTCCTGCAAGAGGTCCTTTCTTCTCCTGCGACAGCAAGCCTTTCAACACGCTCGAAAGATCAATAGATTAGCCTTAATTTTAGATCAAACATCCGCAATGCCCAGAGAAGCGGCCCTCAGAAAAAGCCCTGCAGCCTAACCCTTTTCTGCCCCAGCTGGAGGCATCTGCTGCTTCCACACATCTAAGCCATCACCTCTTTGCACTGCGCATTGAATATCCCGATCTCCCATATGATATACTGGAGCGTCTCTGAGAGCAAGTGCCAATGCAAGTGATGCTCTACTGGTACAGAAACACAAACGTTGTATTGGGCTGTAATAGCTGTTTGCCAAGCAACTCAGCCTCAGCCAACACTGTGTACTGTGATGGTAGTCCTGCGCACAGGGAGACTAGCTACTGAAAGCAGCAGTTAAGCTCCTGTTTTTACCAATAGGGGATTATTTTTCTTTTTAATATCAGAAAGCAAAAATTACCTTGGGCGGTGAATGAGAGGAAAAGACCTGGCCCTGCATTAACTCATCGACAGCTTGAGAGCCCTCAGAGCAGAAGATGGCCGGGCTTTGCCAGCAATTGCATGGACCGGAGATGGTTGGGCAAAAGCTCAATCCTAAAAGCCCTGTCTGTGTTGCTTTTCCTGGAGACTGCAGGAAGGGTTCACTTTATCAGCTTTCCTCTCCAAGTCTCCTACAGTACCGAGGCATGCAGAGGCAGCACTGTTTTGTCCAAGGGTGCATTTTGCTTCAGCTCCGTGACTTTTGACTTGCTTTTGAAGCAAATCTCAGGATCGTCCCCAACTACGACATTTTGCCTCACTTCACAGGGGAGGCTCAGTGCATCCAAACTGGATTGTGTTTGGACAAGAGCAAGCCAGCAGATGTGTGCCAGGAGTGCACCTAATGCACCTCAGTCACTCTCAGGTGTACAGTCCCTGAAAGCAAACAAAATGTCATCTGAAGCAACCTCCTCCTCCCCAGGAGCTGTGTACAGTGAGGCTTTGGCAGGCAGTATCTTGCCCCACCTCCGCTGGTCCCTGCTGAGGGAGCCGGATACGGCCTGAGCGAGCTGGAGGGGAACCGGGCAGTATCTGCGATCCCAGGGACAGGGAAACCCGAGTGGGGTTCTCAGCTGTGGCAGCCCGTGGGTAGCTTTGCCCCCCAACCCTGTCTGTCAAACTGAGCTACCAGTTCGTAAAACAAGTCTAACTATAACGCACTTGCACATGCACATATACAATGGTAAAGAGCACTGTGCGTTTTAAGTGAAGGGGATTAAAAGCCTGATCAGAAAATCCTCTGTGTCAGGAGAAAGCACTTACCACAATAAATGTTAGATTCCTTGATCTTTAACACTGGGCAACTGCAGAGCAATTATGGCTGGTGTCTTCAGTTATAAAAGACAGACTCGTGAGGGAGAGGTCACACAGCAGTGGCCTCCGAAGAGGAGGCGAACATTTGTTTTTCATTCTTTCTGCAGAAGGGAGTTGCTTTTGTTTTGCTTTGAACATATCACCTACAGCGGCAAAGTGAGCGAAAGGTTATTTTCCATTCTGGTTTCTTTTTCTAGCTCGTCTGAATAAATACCCCTGTAGATACACTGAGTATTGGGTCTCCTGTCCCTAGACCAGGATTTAATGGCTGCTAGTGGAACGTGTATTTAGCCAAGCATGTATAGCCACTGAAATCAGGTCCCCCGCCTCTCAGATGCCAGGGACCGTGAGATCAGCTGTGGGAGACGAGCTCAAGATGCTGAACCCAGAGAGAGCCTAAAAGGGCGCTGGCTGGGAAGGTGGCATATTTATAAGAGCAAAAGTTAAAGCGTCCTGGTCTTAGGAGAGATTTTCTGTGCATGAGGGGCAGTCCTGCAGAGCCGCAATTTGTTCCCTGGAGAACAGCACAGAGCGAGCAAATGAGGGCTGTGAGGTTAGCACAGAGAAAGACCGCTGTGTGCCGTCAGCTCTGAGCAGAGGGAAACAACTTAATTCTGTAGACAGGGCTGTTATTCTGGGAACAAGGAGACTTTGATTAGGATTGTGTGAAAGGATTTTCTGCTGAACACAGACTTGGGTTTTGTAGCCCTGGGAGGCTCTTATTTTAGGGCTCGCTCTGTGCTTTTTCTTTCTCGGCTCCATTTAACCTCTCAAACTTTTCTCGTTCCCTTTCCCTCCCTTACTGTCGAAAGGAGCGGGAGAGATTGCTTTCTTGCTTATAGTATCCCAGGGATGCAGCCGTCAGCAGGTGAAAGCCTCTGATCACTGCGAGGGTCCTGAATTTCCGTGCACGTGTGCGACAGAGCGAGCGGGGAACCTGGCTCCCCTGGCAGAGAGGGGCAGTTTACGCCGAAGCTGAGCTCTGGGCAAACACAGGCCAAGCCACAAGGCCTGCCCATTTCAGCAGCAGACTGCTCTCTCTTCCTCCTACCGCTTCTCTGTCTCCTGCTCAATGGAGTTCATTTTCCTCAACATTGCCTCCACATTGCTGCTTGGAAAAGCCCTAGGGCAATTAGCTCATTCTTCCATGCAAACATGGGGTAGATCAGTGAGGTTTAGTTGTATGTGAGACCCTGCAAGCCCATTTGCTGTTCCTAAATGATTCACACATTGGAAAATGTTGGAAAGGAGAGCCCCTGGCATTGCTGGCTATCCTTGCAGAACAAAAGAACTTGGACAAAGAGGGTGAGAGATGATCTCTCCATATTACATATTTGGGGGAGGAGTGAGGGACGGTCTAGACTGCTATAGATAGGAAACTGAAAAGGATGGCATCTGGGCTGCCAAAATTACTCTCATAGCCTCGTTGTCATTATTTTCTCCAGGAAAGGAGAAGGTTGTGAGGGGGGTGAGGAGTGAAGGGATTCCCAAACAGCCTCTCAATGGCACTTGCCAAGTCATATCTCTAAATGAATCAGTGGTAACGTCCCCATCTGAACATGGAGAAGGTGCATACTCAGGGCATGCATATACACCCATGATCCCGAGAGAAATAACTTCATACAGACAGAGACACCCTGTATAAAACAGAGTGCTTCTGAGTCTGTAAAAAAACAGTTTGTATGGCTCCAGCTTTGAAGGAAGGCAAATACCTGTAGGGCCATTTTGTACACACTCATGTTCTGCTCCTATAACTTACCTGGAGAACTGGCAAGAATTTGTTGTAGGCAATAGGCTTGGTTCCCTCAAAGAGCAGTGGGAAGAATACCTAGGTCGGGAAGTGGAAAGGGAAACACAATAAAAGGGCCTGAGAAGTTGTCTCCTGCAGCTCTTAGCTGGTAGTAGAAGAGGCACAAATTTCCACTCCTGCTGGGTCACCAGAGAGAAAGTGCACTGCAAGCAGGACCTGGAGCACTCTTACATTCAAACTCTTACTTATGGGCAAAAAGGAAGCACACTATATGTATACATAGTAAGGCCATCAATTGATTGTTAGTATAATGGAAATCTTAACAGACTAATTCAAGGATCATTATTACATGATCTAATTATTACAGAGAAACAAAGAACAATAATGCAGATAGTATACAGAGAAAGTCGCAATAATAGCAATAATACAATTAAAATTGTAACACACACTTCTTAGCTCACTCCTCCACTGCTTCTCTGGGTCCTAAGGTCAGTGGTTTCATGCTGGTGTTGTTGGTGGTGGGATATTACAGCGAGTTGTCAGCACCTGGAGTCCTTCACAGGGAGGAATACGATGTTCATGTCGATGTTTTTTTCTTCCTCTCTTCTTTCTTTTCTTTTTTTTTTCCTCTCTTCCTCCTTCCACTTAGGGTCACATATATAAGTTTGCTAACATATATTTACACCTTTCTCTTTCTTCGTTGGTCTGCAGCTCCAGGTTACATCTGAATTTACTATATACAGTGCCATTTACACATTAGATACTATTCCTTGCTCTCTTTGCTCCCCCTAAAACCAGTTCTGTCCAGCTCCAGGTCTGCAGGTTGGGTTTTTCGGTTTGTTTTTTTTTGTTTTTTTTTTTTTTTTAACTGACCATTAGTGAGTCAGGTGGGGAACACATTCCTGTTTGCCACCTCTGCTATGGAGCCAGGCACACTCAGCAGAGGGTACAGCTGGTGGCGGTAGTGGTTATAAACGTTGGGATTCTCAGTACTTTTTGTTAAAACCTCGACTATTGCGAATGACTTGGGAAAAATTAATTATTGTGTTAATCAGAGCACAGTGAAACACGTGAAGAACTGCAGGAAACACCAGGAAAGCTGAAGACATAAAATAAAATGCCATAGCCTTTAGTAAATAGCACAATTCAGATCTCAGAGGATCTAGATAAATCTCACCTTTTATATCACTATACCATTTCCTGGAGCAGATGATAATCAGGGTTAGCACTTGTACCAGCTGGGGCAGCAGTGCTTCTGTGTGCTTAAATGCTTTTTCAGATGGAGCAATATTAGGGCTGGTATATTTCCAATTTTTCCTTTTTTAAAAAATGACAAAGCATAATTATAGGCATAAAAAGAAAACAAGAGGAAAGGACTAAAATTATGATCAATGAAAAATTCATACTAGAAGAGCTTATTTACTGCTAGGACAATGCTTACGAAGAACTAGTAAAATAAATGAGGGAAAAGTCTGTTATTCTTTGTGTTCTCAAGAACCATGCTTCTCCAGGACTGATTAAGGCTCAAGTTCTTCAGTAAACTGTGGGGCTAATTGCATGGTGCTGTGGTAAGTGCTTTGCTGTGCTGCAACACCAGAAGGCCACTAGCCGATGAGAAAGTTCAGGGGCTGACTTGAAACCAACTTTGGCAGCAGTCGAGCTGGAGCAGCATGAGGCTCAGCGTTGCCTACATTAGTCTGCCGAGCTCCATATTGCTATGGCTAGTTTCTGCGACCTACCCAAATCAGCTAGCTTAGAGCTGAAACTAAATGGATAGCAGTATTTTATCTTTGTTAACTATGCTTTTTTATCTCCACCCAATGGCTTGAAATGTTTCTAAGCGGAAATTAATTTGTGAATTGTAGAATCCCTTTTCTTACATGTCGCTTTCCTTTTACTTGAAAATTATTGATTGTTTCTAGATTTCCTTCTCAAGGAAATTACTGAGGCCCCAGCAGAGCAGGAAGTAATTTACTACAGAAGGGACTTATCCTTAGGGCTGAAGGTTTCTTGCAGAAGGACCCAATCCATTCAAGCCGTCTTGTGCCTGCAGTGGGCATCCCTGGGCAAACACAGTGGAGCAGGAATACAGAATCACAGAATCGTATAGGTTGGAAAAGACCTTTAAGATCATCGAGTCCAACCGTAAACCTAGCACTGCCAAGACCACCACTATACCATGTCCCTAAGCACCTCATCCAAATGTCTTTTAAATACTTCCAGGGATGGCGACTCAACCACTTCCCTGGGCAGCCTGTTCCAATGCTTGATAACCCTTTCAGTGAAGTAAAATTTCCTAATATCCAGTCTAAACCTCCCCTGGTGCAACTTGAGGCCATTTCCTCTTGTCCTATCACTTGTTACCTGGGAGAAGAGACCGACCCCCACCTCGCTACAACCTCCTTTCAGGTAGTTGTAGAGAGCGATAAGGTCTCCCCTCAGCCTCCTCTTCTCCAGGCTAAACAACCCCAGTTCCTTCAGCCGCTCCTCATAAGACTTGTGCTCTAGACCCTTCACCAGCTTCGTTGCCCTTCTCTGGACATGCTCCAGCACCTCAATGTCTCTCTTGTAGTGGGGGGCCCAAAACTGCACACAGTATTCGAGGTGCGGCCTCACTAGTGCCGAGTACAGGGGCACGATCACTTCCCTAGTCCTGCTGGCCACAGTATTCCTGATACAAGCCAGGATGCCATTGGCTTTCTTGGCCACCTGGGCACACTGCTGGCTCATATTCAGGCGGCTGTCAACCAACACCCCCAGGTCCTTTTCTGCCAGACAGCTTTCCAGCCATTCTTCCCCAAGGCTGTAGCGTTGCATGGGGTTGTTATGACCCAAGTGCAGGACCTTGCACTTGGCCTTGTTAAATCTCATACAATTGACCATCGATCCAGCCTGTCCAGGTCCCTCTGCAGAGCCTTCCTACCCTCAAGCAGATTGACACTCCCGCCCAACTTGGTGTTGTCTGCAAACTTACTGAGGGTGCACTTGATCCCCTCGTTCGGATCATTGATAAAGATATTAAACAGAACTGGCCCCAATACTGAGCCCTGGGGAACACCACTTGTGACTGGCCGCCAAATGGAGTAAACTCCATTCACCACCACTCTTTGGGCCCGGCCATCCAGACAGTTCTTCACCCAGCGAAGAGTACACCCGTCCAAGCCATGAGCAGCCAGTTTCTCCAGGAGAATGCTGTGGGAAACGGTGTCAAAGGCTTTACTGAAGTCTAGATAGACAACATCCACAGCCTTTCCCTCATCCACTAGGCGGGTCACCTTGTCGTAGAAGGAGATCAGGTTGGTCAAGCAGGACCTGCCTTTCCTGAACCCATGCTGCCTGGGCTTGATCCCTTGGTTTTTCTCTACATGCTGTGTGATAGCGCTCAGGATGATCTGCTCCATCAGCTTTCCCAGTACCGAGGTCAGGCTGACAGGCCTGTAGTTCCCTGGGTCCTCCTTCTGGCCCTTCTTGAAGATGGGCGTCACATTTGCTAATCTCCAGTCAGCTGGGACCTCCCCAGTTAGCCAGGACTGCTGGTAAATGATGGAAAGGGGCTTGGTGAGCACATCTGCCAGTTCCTTCAGTACTCTTGGGTGCATCTCATCAGGCCCCATAGACTTGTGAGTGTCTAAGTGGTGCAGCAGGTCACTAACCATTTCCCCCTGGATTATGGGGGCTCCATTCTGGTCCCCATCCCTATCTTCCAACTCCGGGGGCTGGGTACCCAGAGAACAATTGGCCCTGCTATTAAAGACTGAGGCAAAGAAGGCATTAAGTACCTCAGCCTTTTTCTCATCCTTGGTCACTGTGTTCCCTCCCCCATCTACTAGGGGCTGGAGATTCTCCTTAGCTCTCCTTTTGGTGCTAATGTATTTGAAGAAGTATTTTTTGTTGTCTTTTACAGCAGCAGCCGGATTGATCTCTAGCTCAGCGTTAGCACTTCTAATTTTCTCCCTGCACAGCCTTGCTACACCTTTGTAGTCCTCCTGAGTTGCCTGCCCCTTCTTCCAGAGGTTGTAGACTCTCCTCTTTTTCCTGAGTTTGAGACAGAGCTCTCTATTCAGCCAGGCCGGTCTTCTTCCCTGATGGCTCGTCTTTTGGCACCTGGGGACAGCCTGGTCTTGTGCCTTTAGGACTTCCTTCTTAAAGAATGTCCAGCCTTCCTGGACTACTTTGCCCATTAGGGCTGCCTCCCAGGGGACTCTGTCAACGCGTCTCCTAAACAAGCCAAAGTCTGCCCTCCGGAAGTCTAAGGTGGCAGTTTTGCTGACCCCCCTCGCCGCTTCTCCACGTATCAAAAACTCTATCATTTCGTGATCACTCTGCCCAAGATGGCCTCCAACCATCACATGGCTCACAAGTCCTTCTCTGTTCGTGAACAAGAGGTCCAGCAGGGCACCTTCCCTAGTTGGCTCACTCACCAGCTGTGTCAGGAAGTTATCTGCCACATGCTCCAGGAACCTCCTAGACTGTTTCCTCTCTGCTGTATTGTATTTCCAGCAGACATCCGGTAGGTTGAAGTCCCCCACAAGAACAAGGGCTAGCGATCGTGATGCTTCTCCCAGCTGCTTATAGAATAGTTCATCAGTCTCCTCATCCTGGTTGGGTGGTCTGTGACAGACTCCCTCCACAATATCTGCCTTGTTGGCCTTCCCCCTGATTCTTACCCATAGACACTCCACCCTATCGTCACCATCATCGAGCTCTAAACTATCCAGACACTCCTTAACGTATAGGGCTACCCCACCACCTCTCCTGCCTTGCCTATCCCTCCTGAAGAGTTTATAGCCATCCATCGCTGCACTCCAGTTGTGCGAGTCATCCCACCATGTTTCCATGATGGCAACCATATAATAGTTTTCCTGATGTACAATGGCTTCCAGCTCCTCCTGCTTGTTGCCCATGCTGCGTGCATTGGTGTAGAGGCACTTCAGCTGGGCTGTCGTCCATGTCTCCTTCATAGAAGAACACCCCTTGTGTGCTTTGAGGCGTTTCAGTGGCATTTCCCTCTTGGCTCCTATTGTCTCAGTATCCCCTAGCTCAACTCTGTTCGACTTCGGCTGTGCCCCAGCGTACCCTGCACACCTCAGAGACGCAGGCCAAGTGCCCTCGCTGGCACCCGCTCCCTCTAACCGTGGCACGTTGTCCCTCAGGTTCCCTCGGGCAAGACTGATATTATCCCCCTCCCCCTTCAAGTCTAGTTTAAAGCTCTGTTGATGAGCCCCGCAAGTTCCTGAGCAAAGATTCTCTTTCCCCTTTGAGAAAGATGAATCCCATCAGACACCAGCAAACCTGGTGCTGTGTAAGCCATCCCGTTGTCAAAAAAACCAAATCCGTGGCGATGACACCAGCCACGGAGCCATGAGTTAATAGATTGGGTGTCTCTGCTCCTTCTAGTGTCGCTGCCCACAACTGGAAGGAGAGAGGAGAAAATAACCTGTGCTCCGGAGTCCCTTACTAGCCGTCCCAAGGCCCTGAAATCTCTTTTGATTGCCCTAGGACTTCGTGTTGCAGCTTCATCGCCCCCCACATGGAAGAGCAGTAGGAGGTAATAGTCCGAGGGCCGTACCAGGCTAGGGAGTACCCTCATGATATCCTTCACCGGGGCCCCAGGGAGGCAGCAGACTTCCCTAAGAGGAGGGTCCATCTGGCATATCGGACCCTCGGTTCCCCTCAGAAGGGAGTCACCCACAACTATAACCCGTCTTCTCTTCCTTGTGGAGGTGGTGTTAATACGAGAGGTACGTTCTTCTGACCTGGGCGACACCTCTGGTGTAGATAGACTGTCATCCCCATCCTCCATTGACTGGCCTTCCACCTCCAGGGCCTCATACCTGTTGTACAGAGGCACCTGGGGAGGCGAGGTGGGCAGGGAGGGCCTTCGCCTGCCGCCACGAGCGTGGACTCTCCTCCATTCACTCTCCTCCTTTGAGCTGCTGCCTTCAGCCCGGTGGGGGGGGGGATAGAGGATCCCCTTGATTGTGGGTTCTTACTGGTGGCTGCTGCTGCTCCTGTTCCTGTCTCAGGGGGGGCAGAGCATGGCACCACCAGTCTATCTCTTTCTCAGCCTCCCTGATGCTCCTTAACCTTTCTGCCTCCTCCCGTAGCTCTGCCACCATGCAGAGCAAATACCTCACATCACACAGAAATCTCCCTCATGAATGTGGAGGAGGTGAGGATGGAGGACGAGTGGTCTTTCTCTTCCAATTTTTGTTACAGTGGGATCAAAAAATCAAAAGACTGCTGATTTGGGACTGTTGAGCTCCTGTTCACCTGCCACAAGGAATGCCTGCTTAGCTGGTGAGTAGCAAAGTGGCAAGTAGAGACTTCAGCAATTAACTAAACATCCAGAGGTGTGGGTCACTGTGATGGACACACCTCTCACAGAAAGCAGAGCTTTGCTCCTGGGCTCCAGTTCTACCCTGTAAGTTATCAGTAGGAAAATAAGAAACTAGCTGTACATGGTGTTTTCTGTTCTGGCTGTAAAATCCAGAGATACTCAAAGTCTAATTTTTCCATTTCTAGTCCTTGAAAGCAATAAAATCTCATTGTGTGGCACAATGGTATTCAGTGAACCAGGATGGGAGCAAAACTGGAACTTATAGTCAGATGCGACCTCAAAGCACTAATAACCCTTTGGAAAGTCTTACTTCAAGACCTCATTCCTCTTTTCCAAGTCCAGGTTGTCATAGATCTCCTGGCCTGAGGGAGAAGGTAGAAGTTCAGTCTCATTCCTGAGAACTCTGGTAGGGAATGCCCAGGAGATAGAAAGCAGCTATAAAAAGCATAACCACATAAGATTTGTATCAGAAGTACAAGGTTGAAATGTGTATTGCTTTTGGCTGAAATACAACTATTAAAAAAGTTGTTTTATGAGACCTGCAATGGAGACCTGCAATGGAGACCGGGCCAGCCTAAAGCATCTATCGCTATGCTTTTGTCTTTGGACGAGGGAAAAAGTCACGTTAGAGCTGCTAGTGTAAAGTTTGTATTTGAAGGGGGAGAATCTACATTTTCTATAGTGCTGAAAATCTCCCCTGGAAAGAAAAAAAAAAAGACACAAAAAACCAAGCAGAGAAGTGAAATCAAAACTTCAGAGTCCCAGGAAATGAGGAATTGCTGTTGCTCAAACATTATTAAAACCACCCATCTTAATCCCCTGAATTCTAGTCATCATTCAGCATTTCACTTCCAGCTAAGAAGAGATCAGAGATACGACACTCATGTATTACTTCCCACCAGGCATTATGTATAAGTAAAAGCATCAGCTTCTCTTTGCTCTTCTGAGTGGATTGCAGTCATTTAGAGTTTTGCTTTAAGCACAGCCTGTCTGCAAAAGGGCATCTTTCACTGAAGAACTTTTCCTTTCTTGTATTTTTCTTTTAAATATAGTGGAAACTTCCCGCTTTGCGGTAGATAACATTACACAAAGAGCCTAAAGAAAAAGTTACCACTGAGAAACTGAAAATGTTACCTATTATTTGATCAATGTTTCCTACCACTGCCATCAAATTGGACTGCCAGGGATCCAGGGATTTTTAAGAGACATGTCAAGACCATGAAATGCTTTTCATTCCCTTAAACGGAGAGATAAAAAAGGGCTTCTGTCCAGGTACTTCGTTCTTTATGGGATTGGTCGTGTCATGTTCACACTGGAGGAAAGTGGAAATGATAGCTACTTCTTCTAATTGCTTCTATCTAAAACGTCTACCTAAATGGTCAGGGGACACGAGGGACTTACTTGAATATTTCTTGTGAGGAATGCCGACCAGCAGGCTGGTGCTGGTGGGGATATTTGAAATGGGAGCCTGCCACTGGCAAAGCACAGGAAAAGAAAGACTAGCATGTTAGAGGCAAAGCTGCTGGCTTCCCTCCCAGCTGCGAGTGAAAGGCAGGGTGACCTCCACCTGTGTCTGTGTCTTCCAGTGCCTGTCCAGGACAGGTAACCGCAGAGAGGTTGGGTACTTCTACAAACAGATGCAGACGATCTGGAAAGACACTGCTGCCACCTGCTGTGCCATTTTGCTTTTAAATACACAAACCCAAGCCCTGAGTAATGCTACTGCCTAAAGCCCATGTTTTCCCATTGGATTTACTTACTAGTGTTTAGATAAAGATGAATTGCTCTGCAGATGTTAACCTCATTTCATGGTGGTGATCCCGCATGCTGTACTAACCGCCCAGAAGTACTTCACAAGGCATGGTGAAGACCACAGCACCTACCCAGCCCAGGAGAGCGCAGCAAATCACTTCCTACCCACTGCTTGTGGTTGACAGTGTCACCTGGCATTGACAGCATTGACCTCCACCACTCAAGTTTGCCTGTGGTGTAGAGCACATGACAGAGAAGGTAAGGAATGAGATCTGCATTAGGGATCCTACACCCTAGGACCTTACCCCCAAATAAAATTAAATGTTTAACTTGCTGTTTTTTTGATTATTTTGAAATCTGAAGCTATTTAACATTTCCCCAGATTAATTTTTCAGAATTACAGGTCCGTGAAAAAGCTTTTCACTCCTCCTTAGAAGGCAGTTAATTTAAAAGTGCTCAAGTTGTGTGTGCAAAGTCAAAATCCCACTTTCAAACCAACTCTCTCTGATTGCTTCTATTCTGAAAAGTGATTGAAAAAGTGGCACCTTTTTTTCTCAAGTGACCACTTTTCCATGATTTCTTGAGATCAGAGAGTTACCAAAGTACTTGAGGCTCCTCTGCCTACCATATTTAAACACTGTGGCATGAGAAAGAAAAACAAAGCTGATGATAGCTACTCAATACTGCAGATTATTAACTCTTGTCTAGATGACTCAATGGCATCTCTGAAAAAGTGAAAACACGATGGAGTTAAAGAACATTTTGCAGGGACTTGTGCTGTGAAAAGTTCTCGGTGATTTTATCTGTGATTCAGATTATGGGTATGCACCTTTTACTCCATTTGTAAAGAATGGAGTACTTGCACAGAGTGTCAAGAACAGAGCAAATGTAAAGAATGTAAAGAATGGAGTACTTGCGGCGAATGGAGTGCCTGGAGTACTTGCATACTTCAGGCTAACTGCTAAACAGAAATTGATGTAAAATGTAATTGTAATTTATGTAAGATTAATTGTGGCCTGGAGTAGAAGGCAATGACTGTCAGACTGCACAGAGTTTGAGGACTGTCTCAGAGCTTGGCACTCTGAGGATTGCCAACTGTTAGTACTATAATTATGTTATTTTCATAATTCAAGCATGCAACAAAGGGTGATTACAATGTAAAGGAATAAATGTTCTGCCAGTAACATGAACACTGCCTGCATAAATTACTCGTGACATGAAGCTGTACACTTAAGAAAATAAACATACAGAAGCCATACATCTTGGCATTGATCTGGATGACAGGAACGCTGATGTACAGTTGGTTAGATCACTTTATCCGAAGCAACAGGGGAGGTTTGGTTTCACTGCAATGCTATAACATCCCTAGGAACCACATACAAGGCACCTGGAACCCACTGCTTCAAAACTCCCAAGGAACGAGCACTGAATTATCTTCACAAAAGCTCTGTCCTACCACAGGCTCATATGGAAGCTAGATGCCTATGATAGCTCTCCTCTCTTGCTAAAACACATGTGTAAGGAACAGCAGCAGATGCAGAGAAGTTTTCTTAACGGCGAAGTAGCCTGCAACTGCTAGCAAACCTTGGGTCTTCCATCCAAATCCCTAGCTTTCAAGAATGACGCCAAGTTCAGCAGGTGTTACAACAGTTCACATTCATTTACTATTAGATGTGTAACATACCAAAACGAGGCCCCTGACCTACACAACTTGTAGGATTGTTGTGGTTTAGCCCCAGTCGGCAATTAAGCACCACACAGCCGCTCGCTCACCCTCCCCCCGGTGGGATGGGGGAGAGAATTGAAAGAGCAAAAGTAAGAAAACTCGTGGGTTGAGATAAGAACAGTTTAGTAATTGGAACAAAATAATAATAATAATAATAATAATTATTATTATTATTTATTATTAGTAGTAGTAATGAGAAGGAAAACAACATGGGAGCGAGAGAGGAACAAAACCCAGGAAAAAAACAAGTGATACAACCGCTCACCACCCGCCGACCAATGCCCAGCCCGTCCCCGAGCAGCGATCGCGGCCCCCCGGCCAACTCCCCCCCAGTTTCTATACTGAGCATGACGTTATATTGTACAGAATGGCCCTTTGGCCAGTTTGGGTCAGCTGTCCTGGCTGTGCCTCCTCCTGGTTTCTTGTGCGCCCAGCAGAACATGGGAAGCTGAAAAGTCCTTGACCAGTGTAAACACCACTTAGCAACAAACAAAACATCAGTGTGTTACCAATATTATTCTCATACTAAAATCCAAAACACAGCACTATGCCAGCTACTAGGAAGAAAATTAACTTTATCCCAGCCGAAACCAGGACAAGGATGAACAAGCAAAAATAACAAAAGAATAATGACTTAGATGTGGAAAAATATTGAAACAGCTATTTAAGTACTCAATTTGTAACCACCTCATCAGTAGCAAGGTGATAAGTAGCAACCATTGTGAGTCTGCCAAAGTCAAACTGCGTCAAACTAATTTAACTGCTTTCTTTGGCAGTGTCCCGGAGCTATGGAGCAGTTCTCCAACTGGCAGCAAGAAATGTAGCTTTAGGAATTGGTGGGGGATGTGGTACCAGAAAGCTGCTGGGAACACAGCAGTGACTACAAGTAGGTAGTGGCAGCTGCGACAGGGTAGAGATTTGGAGCACCACTGAGAGGGCTTCAACCAGGCAACATGGAGAGCCAGAGCAGACTGAATCTGGCTGTTGGCAGCCATCCTCTCAGGTCACCACTACTGATTTTCTCCTGCCCAAAGTCTAGAGTGCTGTGACCCATTTGAAGCACAGCACGTTAAGGAAGTTGCTGCTAAATGAATGTTTTAATGTTGAGAAAAATGTAAAGAAAGATTAAAATATACCAGGTAGGTTCAGTCTAGGGATGAGAGAGTTGATGAGGACAGTCTTCAGGTACATAATAGACTGGCATAAAAAGAATGGTGATGACTTATTCTCCATGTAATCGGCTTGGTCCTTTTAGGTCAATTCAGTATGTTTGGGGAATAAATAGAATAACAGTGAAATGCTACAGGAAGCAACTTAAGCTGTGGAATCTGCCATATGGGAGGCTTCAGAACAACAGGGGGATAAACACCAGTTAAGAAAGGTCCAGACATACTTGATGTGCTTCACAAAAAGGGAAATCGAATAAATGGCTTCTACAGTTTCCTTACAATCACGTGTTTGATTCTACAGTTAGCATGAATAACACCTAAGCTTGCATGAAGTCACTACATTTTTACAAGTAAGTTAAACTTAGAAGAAGAAAAAACAATTAAAACAAACCATGTAGATTTGCAGATTAAGTTTGGTAAAATAATTCAAGTAACTTGATCTTTATATGTTAACATTGCTATTCCATGTTGTCACCATCACTAAAACCAGCTCAGCAAATGTAACTGCTATTTTCATACTTTTTCTGAAGTTACTAATTAACTAACATCAAAATAATTTTCTTTATTGCTAGTGATTTTATATTGTAATTTAGACTAAGTGCTATTTGCATATTAATCTTTAAAGGGAACCAAAAGAAAACACATACTAAAAACAAATAAACAAACAAAACCAAATCCCTAAAATTACTAATGACAATGTATACTCACTTTCAAAAATCTTGGTATTTTATGACTGACTTCCTGAACATTGTAATTCCAAACCAGAGTATTTTATTTCCACTTGTCATCAAAATACCTATTTGTTTTCAGATTAGAGTAAAACCTTACATAGGAAAGAAAGGTTAAAAACTGTGCATTTGACTTATTTTACAATTAGTGTTCAGATGCTTATTGGGTTCAGAGGCAATTTACTAGTCCTAGATATAAAAATATAGAATCATCTTTACTAATGAGGTATGCATTTGTTCAGATCAGGTTTCTTGGGACACAGCCTTCTATTTGGATTTCAGCTGGCCAGCCAATGTATCTGTTGTCCTCATCAGAGTGGTTTATCTGTTTAAAAAAAAAAAAAAAAAAAAAAATTGGTTCTCCATTTACAAACTAGTTTGTCAAACCTCATACAACAGAAGGGGGTAATGGGGTAGGACTGGGAAGCTAGGTAGCATGTTGCACATCTTGCTCGACATAATGGGTGAAGATTCCACCAGTTTCTCTCTTACACAGAGTGCTTTATTTATTTCTCAGATGGCTGTCATAATATACACTAAATTGAATACCTTTTTCCTGCAGAAGCTCTGTAATGTGAAGAAGACTGCAACAATATTCTGGAGAAAAAACAACTACGGAAATTTCACATGCCTTTGGAGGGAGTCAGTATCATCAAGGGAACTGACATCTCTATTGGGTTTTCTAATTTCTGCCTGCCTTTCTGTCATACAGATGAGCACTACTGGGCTTATAGAAAGCAAATACAACAAGGTCACAGATGCAAACAGAAATCTGATATAAAAATGGTATCTTTAGTCCTCCTGAAGCCTGAGGGCAAGTTATTCAGAAAAGTTTTGTGATGCAAGCACTGCTGTATTTGCACGGCCAATTTGAGACAGCCCAATTTTCATATAAAAAGAGTCTTTATTTTTAGGAAGTCCTTGGAATTTGTCCTTCCAGAAGAAAATGTAAGTCTCTGTACAGCATGTCAGGTTGGACATTTCAAAACTGAGACTCTCTAGAATTGCTGGTCACTTCTGAAATTTGTCTACAGATGATTTAGTGCTGGTGTGGTAGAAGTCAGTACTGTACATGGCCCAGATCCAAAGCAAAGAATGATAACACCTTAGGGAACTTGCTTTGTACGACTGAGGCTTACTGAACAGACTACAGTTATTATAGCTAACAAGAAATCTGCATCTGAAGGTTATACCTGATATACAGACAAATACAAAGTGAAAATAAAATGAACCTGACCTTTTCTTTTTGGATATTATCTGGCAGCTTGAAGCCTTTGGCAGCTATAAAAGCCCAGCTTGACCTGAACTTCATATTCCATATTTCTTTACTTCCCAGCTCTTCTACTAATTTTTTGGCTTCATTTTTCAACCTAGGAAAATTTAGTGAAAAAAAAGTGTTAAAAATTCAGGATGTGAAAAGTGCTGAAAAAGAACACAACTGATTCATGCTTTACATTAGTAGGTCAGCAGAAGCAACACTGAGAAATTCTAAAAATCCTGATGTTGTAGTAATCAAATATAAATATACAATTCACATAATGATTGATACTGCTATAGAAAGCCCTATATTGGCATTTTGCACACTGGGTAAATCAACCCCGATTTTTGGGACAACACTGAGAGCTGTCTTAGTAGCATGCCATTAAACTCGCAGAGCAAAATTCTTTTTCTTCCTCCTCTCTACATTCCTGATGTTAATACAACCTGTTTGTAACAGCATAGCAGAAAGAAAAATGCATCTCAAATACTATTTGATGTTTCAACCCTTCTTAAATAAGGACAAGGGCATCAAATGCTTGTCAACCAAATGATTAAGTCCTTCCCTGTATAATTACGATATCATGAATTCAACTAAAAAAAACTGAAGATTTGAAAGCACTTGAACAATCAGGTTAAGATGCAGGAAGGAAAGCAAACTAGATACATTATAATTGGAGGTGTGGATACCTTCCTAACAGAAGGTTGTGACCCAGAGGTAACGGCAATGTCCTTTATGAGGACGACTGGTGCTTTGAAACAAGTATAACGCTATCTATCCATCTTTGGAAGCATCAACATACTTGATACGGGCAAGCACTGGATGGACATGGAATCAAAACCTTTTTGGCAGGAAATGATAGAACAACCTTGACTATAGAGTGAAATTTACCATTCCTTTACACCATTACGCAATAGTGATTTTCAAGCTCTGTTCCTCAGCCTGTCATGAATAACTTGCTTACCGGGTGCTTCCATCATCATGAGTAACCATCAAAAGGAGGGACCCTTCTGGTGCATTTTTAATGAAAGTCACCATCTCTCCCGAGTGGTCTGTTGAATCAATTACACAACTGATTATTCATTACACACATATTGTATTCCACCTACTTTCAACTTGTTTTCACTTTTTGGACTTGTTTATTCAAAATGAGACCTAATTAGGCAATTTTTCTGTTTACATGCAGAGGGCCTAATCTTGAAAGGTGCAGAAAGCTGCTAGCTCTCACTGAAGGCTAGGAGACCAAAGCTTCATCTGCATTTCCCAATAGTAAACAAAGATACTTCTGACCTTCTACAAAAGCCATTTACGCCCAGGGTAAGTATATACATCGTTTCTTATGTTTACCTCACATAATATTATACGTGCAAGCAAAGTATGGAACAGCCCAGGAGAAGTCATTGCTATTCTGTGGGCTTCCTACTACCATGCTAACTGCAGAGCTGAGTTACACACCCCACTGTACCCCCACTTTCATTAAGTGGCAGCCTATTTGCAGCACTAAGCTATTTACTGGTTTTGCAATTGCTAAACATACACAAGACACTAATTTTCCATACAAAAAAAAAGTAATAGGCACCCTGAAGACATTACAGTCTATATACCCTATGTAAAATTGTAGCCCCATCATTAGTCCCAATGTGATTTCTATTAATGCATGTAAGGTCACAAGCATTCTTAAGTGGTCAGAGAATCAGCTTACAGTGCCTCATAGCATTCTGTTTCTCCTTACTAATAGGTAAGGAAACTGCTATCGTCCAAAGTTTGGAAAATGTGTTCAAAGCTATTCTTAAAGCAGATCATCTTTCTAGCTACATGGAAGGATGTTAAGAGACAGACTAGCATACTTC
The DNA here is from genome assembly GCF_034638445.1 of Ciconia boyciana. Taxonomy (NCBI): domain Eukaryota; kingdom Metazoa; phylum Chordata; class Aves; order Ciconiiformes; family Ciconiidae; genus Ciconia; species Ciconia boyciana. The sequence continues at coordinate 121,308,189 of NC_132934.1, read as the reverse complement.
CTATGACGATTTTACAATTAAAATAGAACAAAATATGTCAGGAAAAGGAATTTTGCTGAGTGAAGTATCTGGATGTGGTACCTCGTTAAATGCTATTCCTACTGGACCGAAATAATAGAGGGAAAAAAAAAGACAAAAAATGGCATTTGACAATTAAAAAAAAAAAGTAAGACAATTAAAAAAAAAAGACAATTAACTATCTCAACCAACAGGAGAAATTCAGCTTTTCAGGCAAAATTTGTCATCAGATCTGGCCAGAGCATATTTTATGAAGACAACAGCTGTTTGTTTCTAGCTGATCCCTGTCGATAATACAATCATAGTAATTTGAAAGAGCAGGATAATTATAAGTCCTTTCTTAATGCTGAAACACTAACAAAAGCTCTATTGTACTCTTTTCCCTACCTCCTTCCCACATGTCAAAAAATTTTGCCGATGTAACTTTTCCCGTTTTATCTGTAAATAAAAAAAAAGTTGTGTAAATATGAGCAAAAATGATTAAATTCAATCAGCATATACAGCATTTTCAGCTAAAGCTAGGCATCTCTAATTTTGTCTATTATTGGGCTTCTGAGTTTTCTTTCGTTTAAGTTTTTAAATTGGAAGGAATATGGAATAACGTAAGTAAGATTTGGGGAGACTATTTTGTTTCATGTAGTCTCTGAATCATCAAATGTGACTAAAACATTTTTATTACTTTTTATTTTAAAGAAGGAATTCAGTTTACTGTGTATTTTCATATTTTTATATCTATATATACTATACTAGGTCACAACCATAACTGGGAAAATTGGTTAAGACTATTTGAATGAGCTTAATACTATTCTGCGCAGTATTTCAGATGTGCAAGCTTTCATACCATTTGAATCTCAGTGGACAGAACCTCAACACTCGTCATTACTGTATCAGAAATTGGGCATGCAAACAATTAGTAATTCCAAAACATTTCAGTCAATATTCATCATTAATTATGCTGTTTAGATGGCTATCTTTGTTTAAACAAGACATATACAATTGGAAATACTTTTCAAATTTCTAAATCCATACCAACTGAGTTAATTGATTTTTGTTATCCAAGACCCTCCCTGGATCCCTGCTACATGAGAGGGTCTTTTCCATTTAGAGTGCATCAGCTCATTTCTAGTGAGAAGATCCAGCAGTTCCTGATTTCTTTCTGGCTTATCTTTGATCCATATAGGGTAAAATCATGAAGGCAAATTCTTCTGAACATAGGACTCTAAATGGTAGGTTTATCACACTGAGGAGGGGAAAAGTTGGCAAAAATCTGTCAGTGGTAAAACAGCATTCTGGAACTGGGCTTCTTTCGAGCAGAGATCACAAAGAAATAGAAAAGGCTGTAGTGAGGACAGCAGAAATCCACAAAATTCTTTCTCTCTCCCTCTGTGTTGTTAGCTTGGGCTTAATAGTTCTGTCTTCCTTCTTACAAAAGACCATATGCATTCAGAGAAGAAAGTTATCATTATGGAATAAAATACAAGTGTGATGCCATAGGAAACTTATTGAGCACAGTCATTAGCTTGACTGATCTAATTAGAAGACACGTAGAAAACATGTCTCACTACAAAGTGGTTCAAGATAATGGACAGATTTACCTGCAGATGGAGATGAAAGTGTAGCTAAAACAACTATATGTGTGATGAAGGAAATGACTGTTTAAAAATGTGTAAAAATTGATATATCGTTCCTTTTTCCTCACTAATGTCAGATGCAAAGACAATGCTAGTTCCCTACTCCTATTTGCTATAATCTTGCTTATGCATTCAAGATGAGCATTTGCCCTCTTACTCTACAGCTGTATGTTGAAAACTCATTTTAAACTGTTTACCTGTTACAACCAGTAAAGTTTTTATGATTCCTTACTGGAAAAAAAAAATGCAGTGGTTAACTGGGAAAAAAAAATTTTGGAACAGATTCTTGTCTATGGTAATTTAACCCAGTGACTTCAATAAAATCATGCAAGTTTAGACAAGGTCAAGGTCTTGCTTAGCAATACTCAGACAAAAAAACTGGAACATAAGTGTTTTGTGATCAAAGTCAACTTGACTGTGCATCTGATCTCCCTTTCTTCCCCTCCCCCACAACATTTAGGCCTTCATTTTTCTCAGGATCCATTACTGAATACACTGCACTTCATCACCATTCCTATTCATCTAAATTAAAATAGTGCCTCCAGATCTGGAATGAACTGCACCTTCTGCTTTCCAATAGCTCCTACTATAAGCAAAGACATATAATGACAGTTTTATATTAATCAAGCTTTGAGTTTGTCTTTCTGTGCACTGACCAAGTCTGGAAAAAGAAGCTGTAACTTGGTTGTACCTTGGGGCAGAACTGCAATTCTCAGTTACTGCTTGCCCCGTATCAGTGGAGCAGCAGATACCTTTTATCAAGGACTGAACCTGAAAGTTGAGTCTTACTGCTGGAGATCACAGGTATTTTTACTATGTTACATAAGAAGCAGTTCTTTAATCTAATAAAATACACATATACTGCTTCTATGTACACATTTTCTATTTTCTTATACTGATTATGAACAAGTTTCTTTTGTTTATCCAGAAGACTATTTCTCTCAAACACGGATTTGTTTTTCTTACATTTAACATGAATCAAGTTTGCAATTTTTGCCTTTCCCTTTCCTTCTATACTAGCTAGTAAAAAAACCCCCAAAACAAAACATCCCCCCCCCCCCCAAACCTTTGTAAATTATTGCAGTACAAAGGTATGTCTCTAACACTTTTTTCTCTTACTTACAGTTCACAATGGCAATGTTTATACCTCTTCCAACGTTACCTTTCTCTTCACTTATAAGCCTGGAATCAAAATAAACACAGTATCAGTAGAATACATCCATCCAGCAGCTGTGATCCAAAGTTATATTTACTAATGGTAAGTCACTTTCTGATGTTCATGTTTCCTTCAGTTATTTAATTCAAGACTTTGTAGTAAAAAAGAGCTATGGCTTAAAAATCTTGCACATTATATCAGTCAGTTTCCTTCAACGATGCACAATGAGTCTTTCAAACTGAGCCAGATCAAGCAAGTACTTCATACAAATGCAGCCAGAAAGATAAAGTAGAAAAAAAACAAGATAAAATGTGGTTTTGTGGCAGTATTCTGTGTGGACTATATCTACACAAAAGATCATTGCAAGGTTATGAAGTCACTCTACCTGTCCAGTTTGAAAAGCCATGAAAGAACTTCACTTTCAGAAGGTGTTGACCATTCAACATACTGTAAACTGGCTACCCTGCACCGTGAAAATCAAAAATCATATTTGAAACTAACAGCTGAATGCAGCTAATGTAGAGGAAGGAAGAAAATAACCCGAGATTAGGTATTTAAGAAAAAAAAGAACAAAAAGGGGGGAAAAAAAAAAGTTCAACACTGTCAGATATATTATGAAGTTTATTACCAGAATAGGAGCCCCCTGGTAGGAGCTTACTTGCTGCTAGTGAACCAAAATGAAACACCCTTCTTCACACTACAAAGTACTTGCTTAGCTTTAAAGTTAGATTGGTACTCACAGCTCATCCTCAAAACAAATTTTAGCCAGCTTTTCTCTGCCACCACCACTAAGAATCCGATAGGCATAGTTCCCAGGTGAGCAGGGAGACCAGTGATCACACTTCTGCCTTTTTGGGACTGGGGCTACAACAATAAAGATGAGAAAATGTTTTCTTGGATGCTGCATAAACAATTTCTACATGGAAAGAATTACTTAATGTCAACATGCTAAGCTCAAACGTATATACACGGAAGGCAATCCTGCCAGTTTTCCAGTATTGTGGCAACATTATCACAGATTTGCTTGGGCTTTAAGTTACCATTGACTTTCAAACAGCTGCTGGGACCAAGAGCAAGCTTATCTAGGGAAAAATGCCCCATGTAGTATGATCTGATTTGAATCTAGAGTAATTACTTTGTGCTATTTCATATAACAGAAAGCAAGGGCTAGAGTGATGAAGGATTCCTACCAATAGCTTGAAGTTAATGGTTATCATTCTCATTTTAAGCCTTTTTCACAGGATAACATAGTCATAGAATGAGAAAAATGTACACATTAAGCCACCCAGTCAGATTAGAGGAAAGAAATAATGAGAATTTAGTCACAAAGTTTGGTTAGTGATTCAACAGTTTACCATAACCGTAAAATACATGTGATGATAGAACCAAAGCTGCAGCTGCAGCTTTGTGCTTGTATGCCAGCAAACAAATAAGGTGTTCTTACATTACTATTCAATTAATTATATTTGCATACTGGCAAAAACCAGCTGACATTGTGTTTCTTCAAAGACAGTGTCTAAGAAATAGTTCAGACTTGCACTAATTAATTAACTTTACACAGCCAAATTCATCCTTATATTAGCACATACCAAATCGCTTATTAGCTAACAAGCCATTTGTCATTTACCATGTAAATACACAACATTAGATACAGTATAAGGGAAAAAAAAAAAAAGAAATACAGCTACACACCTCTCAACACCGGTTTCTTTCCAATGCCTTTAAGATTAGCAATAGATGTTGTTATTGTCTCTTTGGGTACAAAAACAGTGAGTAAGTATCCCAAGTACCAAGCAGCCCACGATATCAACAGGAACCCTGCTAATTTCGCAAGATCTGCCAAGGAAAAAAAAACAAAAAAGAAAGAAAACCACAGAGACATAAAAAAGTTTTCATAGCAACACACAAAATCTTATATTTTCTCTGGCATTGCTATACAAACTGGCTATTTTATTTCTGATATACTGTGTTAACCACAGCCTTCAGAGATGCGGCAATAGAGTATTTGTTGCATCCCCATCTCTCACAACCACTTTTGTTTCTAAAACTTCGCCTTCAAGCAGAAAACTCCCCCCAAGACTCCCCTCAACCCACACCCATAATACCCCAAAGAAACATGAAGTTCAACTTAATCCTAGTAGGATTTTGACTCTGAAAAGTACGTACCAGATACTACATGTGACTATACAGGTAGTTTGCAGTTACTATTGATTTTCTGTGATAGGCAGACACTACAGGAATGGTTTAAAACGCTGACCATACAGGGACCTCCCTCCATCCACCCGTTTCACATGCTGGGTAAAAATAACTGAAGGAGGCCCAAACAATCTCATTCACACAATGAGGTCTGACTGCATTCAAACATGACTGGAGTGACTGTTTCACCTTCTCTCAGTTATACCCCAGTTTCCATGGACTGTATTATCAGCGCATCTACACACTATGAAAACAGGATTCACAATTTTCCTGACTATGAAGAAATATAAATCAATTCCATATTGGATATCTCCTCTTCCTCTTCATTAGAAATGCTAACATGCATTCCTGATCTAGAAGAAATGCACCACTTAATTTGTAATGCTAAACAAGGAAATATCACACTGCAATTGTGAAACACTGACATTTTGATGTCACGAGATACTTCCTGATCTGTAAAGAAACATGTCCTTGAACATAATGGTCTGTTGAAGTGAAAAAGGAAAATTTTTTGTTTCGTAGTCCTGAAAATCAAATTCATCAGAACCAATGTCCAAAAATATCCAATATGTTCACTTTGCCAACCTGCTAGAAAATAGTTGTGTATTATCTAGCCTAAATTTTCCTTATAACAATTTACACTCAAGAAGATATTCCTTTCCTTCTTGGAACTGCCTTTTATAAATGTTAAGATTTCTGCCCTACCCCTTCTCTAGAATAAGGCCAAATTGTTCACTTGTTCTCCTCAAGTCCTGTTTTGCAGGTCCTACCGCTCCCCCATGAATTCTGCCCAATTGGTCTGCATCTTTTACTGCAGAATAGACACACTAGTCCAACACACATGTTCTGGAGGCTCTAATTCTGGTTATTCCTGCCAGAAGGAAGTTTGACTTTTTTTCTTAAGAGTAAACTTAATTACACTCAGGTTCTGTTTATAATCCACCATAAAGACCAAATCTTTTTTCCTGTAAAGATTTTACTTCTCTAGCTATTCCCTATCCCATATTTGTGCATGTGGTTATTCCTGCATTCCACTTAGCTTTAAAAATAAAAAGTCTAACAAAACACTGTAGAAAACACAGATTAGTAAAGCTAACACTGAACAGTACTATCACCTGAACTCCTCCTTCTTTATAATAGCAACAGAAGTAGCAGGTGGCCCTCTCTGACCCAGTCATCCTTAAGAACTGAAGCACAGCTGTACTCTACCCCTTGAACCTCAGTAAGGAAGAATGCAGATCATTATGAACATTGAACGTTCTTCTGTAAATAATCCTAGTTTCTCATTTCCTGCATCAGGGAAAAAAAAAAAAAAGACAAAAAGACAAAAAGAAAGGACAGGAAGCCCTTTTAAGATACTGATTTGAGCTCTTAAAATGTTCTGTGTCACTGTATTTAAGGAGCCATAAGTGTGTGCATTTATGTGACTGTATGGAAGATTCTGTGAGAAACTTACTGCATTTTCATCGAAAGATTAAGATTGAGAAAGTAACATAATGAATCTTCAGAGATATAACAAAAATTCCCAACTATTACCTCAGTCTAAGAGAAATCTGTCTCACTCTACCACTAGTAGTGGTGCAAACCTGCACTAAAATAATACTGAAAATTACTCCAACACTTAATTCATACAGTGAATGTGAACGTGAAAACTGACAAAGCTCACGCACATGAAGAAGGAAGCTGCAGGAACCATGCAGAATGAAACTTACTCAGTTTTTCTCATTTTGAATATTAAAAAAAAAAGTCAGATTTATACACAAAATAATTTTTAAAGGAAACCAAGTCACAAGTTTCAAAGACAAAATCCAGGAAGAATTAAGTGAACACTAGAAGTTTATTTAAAGATTTCAGTGATTTTTTTTTTGGGGGGGTGGGGTGCATTGTAAAGATCTATGAGATAATCAGTCAGGTTTTGTTTTGCCTTTTCTGTTGTTGGCTTAGCAGGTTTATCTTTACAATGATTTTGCACTGTTTTTCATCAAAACTATGGAGCAACTCTGTTGCAAAATAGGCTCAATAGCACAGCATTTTACCTAAGTAGAAGAGAAAGTAGAGAATGTCTAACTTCTGTTACTCTACTCCATGTTTCACTTAAACCGCAAGCTTCTTAAACAGTTCTAAAATACGCCTTTTAAGGTTTAAGGAATACATTTACCAACTCTCCTGCACAGTTTGTACTTAGTTCTCAAAATTGTCAGAAAATGTTTTCACTGTCCACCACGTCTGGTTTTGCTTTCTTGGATTCAGAAGGCACTGGGGGACCGCATTGAAGCTCTCTGCCGGGTCCACCTGGATCTCTTAGATTTACTGAGGTTGCATATCCCGCACACGTACACTCTTTTTTTTGAGTACCTGCATAGACACACGTAAAACCCTACACAACAGCAGTAAGCCATAAGCTCAGACAAACTTAAGATAGTTAAGAGAGCTTAAAATTTGCTATCCACAGCAGTTAGGAGTTATAAAATGCACAAGCCGGTCTACTTCCACGAAAGCCAGACTGTGCTTCCGCTGATTGTAGAGGCTGTGGCCCCTCAGCCCACCACTCGGCTCAGCACCGAGGAGCGGTATGGGGACGGCGTGCCACAGAGGGGCTTGCTGTGCTCAGACAGGTGGCACAAAGCTCCCTCACTCCGTTTCTGCCAGGGAGAGGTACTCAGCCAGAGATACTCGGCAATACTCTCAGCCTCAGACCGGTACGAGGGCAGAGAGGAGCAGGGAGGAAGGAGCTGTGCAGACAGTCCGGATGGCGGTGTGGCAGGGCGCGTAAGACAGCAAAGCAGAAGGAAAAGGAGAGGATTAGCACTCCCACCTTACAGCAACTCCCAATCTCCTTTCTCCCTCCGGTGCTCGCTTGCCCCTTGGCAGCAACTAAAGCACTAAATGTAAGCATATATTATAATTTTTTTGTGCTTAACTGACTTAAAATCCCCACGCTGCCACACCTCGCTAATACACACCCACCCGTACGCAGCAGGACTTTAACAGGGGGAAAAAAAGAATTTATTTAAGGCGCGAGCTTAAATTACTCCAGCATAAAAAGCTCGGTGCCCCTCCGTTTTCAGCTGTTGGCCACGGGCCCAGCCGCGAGGCCAGGCACCGGCCCCTCCGCCCCGGCCCGGGGGCTCAGCCCCCGCTCGCCTCAGGGGACGCCGCCGGGAACAACCCCCCGCCCCTTCCCCACAGCGACAGCGGCCTCGGCTCGCCCGGCCGGGGAGCGGTTCCGGGCACCCACCTGAGGAGGGCGCAAGGCGGGAGCGCGGCGCCGGCTGCCTCCCCGGGAGCTCGGGCGGCGCCACCGGCGCCCTCCGCGCCTCCCTCCTCACTCGGCGGGGCGAGCCCCCGCCAGCGCGGGGCTGCTACTCACATTGCCGGTTCAGCCCCATCATTCAAGACGGGCGCGGGCTGCCCACCCCTCCTCCTCCACGTCCCTCTCCTCCTCTCGGGACGGGCAGGGCCGACCCCCCGCCTCGTCCTACAGCCACTGGGACGGCGCGGGAAGGGGAGCGGTCACCTATCAGCGCCGCACCGCCCCGGCGCCGCCGGCGGCACGGCACGGCAGGGCAGGGCAGCGCCGGTCGAGGCCCGCACCCCGCTGCTCTGGGCGATTTGCTCTGAGGGGGAGGCCACGGAGGGCCGGCGGGGGAGACGGCGGCTGCCGCCGCCACCCCGGCAGGCGAGGCGGGGGAACCGCGGGGCACCTCGGAGGAGCGGAGCCGCGACGCCCCCCTCGCTTTCCCGGCCGCTTTGCCCCTTGGCGGTGTCGGGGAGGGCTGGGCGGCATCGAAGCCTCACGTTACCTCCTTGGCAAAGGCCGGTGAAGGGCCGGCCTGGCGCTCGTAATGGCCTCGGCTGCTCTGCAGGGGGAGAGGACATGCGGGATTAGGGGAGGGAGGATTCATCCGCCAAACCAAGCCCCTTTTGAGCCAAGGAAATGTAACTGTAGATGCCACCTAAAAACTCAAACATAAGAGGTAGTGCTAAAAGTTATTTTCTGCAGAAAGAAAGCAGCTGGCCAGCGGGATGAAAAGGAAGGCTGACACACCATCCGGCAGCCCGTTCGAAAAGTTGTTTCCCCCCAAATCTCAAAATGAACCAGTTATTTTTAAGTCTGTTGAACCCAACCCCGAAAGCAAACAGCAAGCAAGAGTGGGCTTTTTCCTGGCGATGGCCAGGGTCTGCCTGGTGGTTTAGCTGTGGAGGCTGTGGGGCAGGGCCCCACTGGAGCCCCCTCCTCTTTCCTCCACCCACCACCATGGCACCGGGATGGCACAAGCCCTACCATAGGCACCAGCCCACCGGGCCGAGCCCTTGGTTCATCTTTTCTTGGGGCGGGCCCTGACAGTGCTGCGAGCAAGGCATCGCACACCCTCGCCTGGACGCTTCCTTCCTGGTGGGGTAGGTTGGTCAGTCCCCAGGTCTCATCGCCTCACCAAAAAACCTGGCACCGCTTGTGCTTGTGATGTGGGGCAGCACACCCGCTTCTCTCCAGCTCTCCAGCCTCCCAGGCCAGATGTAAAGAGTGCGAAACTACAGCACAGTGCTGGCAATGCATGCTTTCTAGTCTGTAGCAGATGAGGCGAGATAAAAGCATTGGAGCCCCACATCATCGGCTTGCTTCTCTTTTTTTAAAAGTTCCAGTTTCCAACATTCTGTAGTCAATGGGCGTTTACAGGCCTGCATGGGTGCCGAGCACCACCAGCACCAGTCAGCCCTGACCCTGGACCGAGGAAATCACAGCTCACATCAAAGACAACTTCTAAGGACTGAAGTAGCCACTCAAACATGTTCAGGAAACTGAGCTGAAGACCCCCAAGTTGGGCAAAACCCAAACAAGGAAGCTAGTGATTTCATTTTGAAAATTGCTCAAACTATAGTGTGAATTAGTATTTGTCCTTAAAACTCTCTGGTTTAGTTTCCCTTAAGCTTCTTAGTTCCCTCTGCCTCTAATGATGCACAGAAATTATGTTTACTTCAGCACACAGATGAATAAAATCCTGCAGGAGGGCACACACAGGACTGCAGCCAGACTGGGCTTTTGCCTTCCTCCCAGGACACACATGAAAGCTATAAATGTTTCCAGTCCCTGGAGAAGAGGCGTTTCTTGTCCTCGTTTGTGCGTGGGATATTATAGTATCCTATAAATGGCAGGTAAAACCTGAGGGAGTAATTGCTGCTGGTTATTTTCAAATGTACCGGAGCCTGCAAATGAAAAGCAACATCCCATAAAACTTAGGCACGCGAATAATTAAAGTGGCAGCATGGGACAAATAAACTTAAAGAAATGAAAAGCATAGGCCAAAAAGGAAAAGGAGTTATGAGGAGGCGAGCGAAAAGTTAAGGACAACACTGTTCGGGGTTACTTTTCCAAATATGCAATTATTTCTGCAGGAACTGTTGTCCTGCAAGATGGCGCATCAGAAAGTGATGTCTCTGCTAATAAATGATTGAAACTATTGAAGAGTGCTTTTCTAGCCTTTAAAGTAAAAATAATGTGTCTTTAAACCCAAAATGCTACAGCTCATGGTAGCCAAATGAAAAATTCTGCTACTTTTATTAAAGCAAGGAAAATTAACTAGGAGTCAAGATAATTTAATTCTGAAATAAATTTATTGTATGAACATTGGTGGGTCACAGACTCCATAGATAAAAATTTTAAGCCCCTAGGAGCTTTGTCACCACTTCAACACCTTACTGTGAAAAAACCCCACCATTAGTGATCAGTGTCTGTTGGATAACTGCCAATTTACCTGCTTTTATCCCCAAGAAAAATGTAGCAGGTTACTTATTTTCATCACTGCCTGAACTACATTGAACTACACCCAGGCATTTGCTACAAAACCAGGCAACACAGTAATTGGTTTGCTTACCTGCCAGAGCCCAGGGATCCAGTGGTCTCCAGCTGAGGGGATTTTAAATAACCAAAGGACTAGGAAACTTTAAAATGTTTTACTTCAAGTATCTCACTTTTGTGTCTGCAAAAGAAATGGGATACTGTTCTTTCTTTAGTACTTAATCAAAGATGTGGGATGCAGAACACTTTCGAAGTATCGTTTCTGTTCTTATTCTGTAACCATTCATTCTGTAATTTGAAAGCTTAGAGAAAAACTTCCAAGACATTAATCTTCACTCTGGATGCTTGTGAGGCTGTAAGACCCCTTGGTGATAAGCAGCACAGGAAATCTACTCAGGAAACAAACGACTCTTGCGGATGCTAAATGCAACAGGTGAATGTACGTACACAGTGCTTATGTGTTAGTCTTGTCTTATCATCACAAAAGCCACAGTCCTCAGAGAAAGTTTATGGGCATTTGCTAATACTGTAAAATTACAGCTGAGCAAGTTTCTGCTTGCCCTTTGAGCCACTGTACGTCCAGAGGTATTTTCCGCATCCACCTCACTTGCCTAACAAATTAGCGAAAGTGTCATTCCAGTCCTCGTAGCCATTTAATTTACATGTTTTCTGCTCATCCACAAATGGCCAACAATGTATTTTTAATCCTGCTAGGATGAGTTAAAAGAATTTAATGATTTAAAATGGAGGCAGAGTTTGTAAGGCAGAGAAAGAATATTGTACCAAATCTTTGCTTGAAGAGGTCACAAGGACTTCAAGGTCTACTAAAAAACTAGACCACCTCCATAAAATATGGAACTGATGTTTATGTTAACTAATTTTACCTAAGACTTGGGACAGATAAGAACATACACATGGACAACAGCAGTGGCAATGTGGAAGGGCAGTTCTTTAAGCTGCTGTAACTCAGCCATGCTTCACTGTGTGCCTCTGCCCATAATCCAGGTAGAACCCAAGCATCCAGAATTGCAGTAGCATAAAGAGTAATGTGGAGAAATAGCGATTTAAATGTATATTTTAATACAATTACTTTTTTTTTTTTCTGGTATACCTTGAACAGCTTTATGAAACCCAGGAGCAAATACTTAGAACAAGATGACAGCTTTTAGATACTTCTTTTGTGGATACATTAAAAACTTAACACCTTGCCCCCAGACATGAAAAAATGGATCATATAACAAAAGGCAAAAAGCAAGCAATGATTACTTCCAGCTGATAACCTAGAAAACCTGTAAAGCTAGTGAGTCTAGCTGCCAGGACATTGCTGGCCTGTTAAACAACACAAAGGTGGGGCATATTTGTGTGTTTTTCTTATGCTTTATTAATCCAAAGGTATACAAGGAAAATATATTCAATAGCACTTCATCCAGATAGATGTTGACTGGCACAGTTTCCTCAGTATTAGCAGCAATAGCTTAATACATTATGGGCCTAAATCTAGTCATCTTTAATACATAGCGGCCCAAACTTTTCAGAAGAGGAAGGCAAGGGTAGGGAGAAGGGCAAAATGAGAGGGAGAGGAAAATCCTTCTATTAAATGCTGGATACTTTGATATGGCTTTGCACAATCCTACAGGTTCTCTGTTGTCCGTTTTCTTGAAATGCTGCTGTCAGCAACAGTCATTAGGCCTACAGGTCCCTATTAGCAGAGACCCTGTGCAATCCCACATGGTCTACAACCAAGTCTGGACATCAACAATTCAGTAAGCCCACTCAATCAAGTAGAGATTTACCAGACGGAGCTGGATTGGCAAGGTCCCTGCTATCAGCAATCCCAAAGCACTTGTAGCTTGCTGAGATGACATCCTGTGGGTATGTCCTGGAGCTCTTCCCTGATCCATTCCGCCAACACCAGGTTTCTCAAGAGGAACCCAGGCTGACACTGCTGTGATGGGCTCAGGTCACCCAAAGGTGATGCTGGAGTTCTAAAAGAGCAAAAAAACACAGTAAATCCACTTTTGAAGCCCAGTCCACACACAGAGTGAGAGAGCTGGGTTTCTTTCAGACTTGTCTTCTAGAGAGGGGGAAGAGAGAAAAAAGCTATCACCTTACCTGTGGGCCAGGATGGCAACAGACGTCGGCAGTCACAGCGGGTCGATATTGCCGGACAGTGTGGGGAAAAAGGTGGTACAAGTCAGTCAATGAAAGGCAATATATGAGCAAACTAGAAAGCTGTGTAAAAACACATCAGCAGTTAAAAATCAGTATAAAACACCAGGTTAGAGAATGTCCAAGATGTACAACAATAAAAAACAACCTCACACAGTAAGAATACGGAAAGCTGAAGTTAATGTTAAGCTTACAATTTAAAAAAAAACTCAACCAAAGGAAAAATAAGTAGCGTTTTCATGCATAGTACTTCAGAACAGTGCTGGGTGCATGAAAATAAATAAGTTGAAAAACACAATACTTTTTTTGTTCATAAAAAGTAGTTTTATCTAGCTAACAACTATAAAAATCCAATATGCTAATATTTATGTATACACTAGCAGCATAGGTTCTTGTAGTCTTTACAATAACCTGTATTTCTTAGGAAATGCTATTGAATTTCCTAGAAGAACAAACAATGAGTCAAGGTGTAGGCAGATGTTACTTCTAAGCCTCTAGAAGGAAAAAAAAAAAATCCAAACCATTTATTTTTAAAAGGTTTGTTTTGGTGCAGAAAGGGAAGAATAGTTAATGTTCACAGTTTAAGCGGCCATCAGAATTACATGTTGTCCTGAAAAATTACATTGAGCACTTGAATTGTAAACCTTCACGTATTTGTCTATACTGCACTGTGGTTACCAAAAAAAGCCATGTTTGTGCAATAAATTCTTACTTTCGTGTTTCATACACAAACTTAAAAGGTCTAGATGGGCCAGCTTTAACGGGGAAAGATGATCAAGACAAGTGTGAACAAACAGACAGTTTTACAATTTTGGATTCAATAAGCTTGAAGCACAGAGGGTGCTCTGAAGATGATGGCAATTTCAGAAACGTAGGAGAAGTTTAAGCAGAAGAAAAAATTTGAAAACTTGTACAGTACCTCTGTGAGCAGAGCTGTATAATAATAGGTAGGCTTTACCAAATATCAGGACAGTAATAAGCAAAACCAGCCAGCTTTCCAAAGTGTGAAATAAAACTACCATATTAGCACCACACAGTTGGTGCTCATCTGTCTTCCTTGACCAATCCTCTAAGTTTATCAACATGCATACACCATGCTACCTTTAAAGATAAAAGCTCAGGCCTTAAAAATAACAGACTTTTTAAAAGCGCCTTTTAGAGGGAGGGAAGAGGGATATTACCAAATGATCAGGAGACCTCAAGTTAAGGACCTTTTTAGGTAGGATATTTAAAAGGGAGAAAAACTGAAAGTCCTTTTAATAGAATTCAAGCAAGACAACAGAATTTCCTGTGAAAGGGCTCAAAACTCTCCTATTTGAAAAACAAACCATGTGCGCCACCTCCCGGGGTACAAAACACAGAGCACAGTAACCACCCTCCTCCGGGCTCTCCCAAGGTAAGAAACCAACTCTCAGGGTGGCTGGCTGTCTTAAGGACAGGGACATTCAATTTGTGTGCCTCCCTCTTTTATAGTTTAGGGCAGTAGACAGCCTTCCTCTTTTATAGTTTAGGGCAGTAGACAGCCTTCCTCTTTTATCGTTTAGGGCAGTAGACAGCACCAGTCCAAAATATTACTTGAATCCATTCCAGATGATCAGAAGCTTCATCGTCTCAAGTTAATGTTTTCTGTGCCCGATTTCTGTTCAATACTGAAATGAACTGATGAAAAGTTGAAGCAAGAACATGTCAGTTATTTGGGTGTAAGCAGGAAAAATCACCTGGGAGCTAAACTTGTCTGCCTCCTCCCTTTCCCTCAAGGTTCAGATGAGATCTAGAGCATTTCTGCTTTCTTTTCAGAAGTTAGAATTGAAAGTCCCAAAGTACTAGGAAGAATTTGGATGGATATAATTTATCGGCTTGGAAGTTCACCTTACCACGATTTAAAAAGACACACTGAATAGGTTGAAAGAATTAATAATTTATTTTAAGCATCAGAAAAATTGATTTTTACATAGTGTTTATCTGAAAATGGCAAGACCTGAAAGTACAAAATATCAACTTGTGGAAAATTCAGTAATGAGGCTTGACAGTAAGTGGGATGCAGCTGAAGACTGAATTAAAAAGACTGTACCCCTTTTTTCAACATTTTGATCCCATTTTCCTTTCAGTCAATGTTACATCTCATCTATTAAAAAAAAAAATCAGGTGAACAAATGCCTCTACAAGATGGAATAATTTCCTTAAAGGTGAAATCCTTTCCACGCTTCCTAAAGAACTATCAAATAACAGTTGATGTAGTGTTAAAGTCTTAAAAGATTTCTGCATCTCCATATAAAATTTTCAATTAAAAATGTGAACTGCCTGTTTCAGGTAAATCTTATTTAAACACCCAACCTTGTATAGTTTATGCACACAGCAAGTATTGGCTAGCAAAGCAATTTTTTCTGGGACATATTGCAGTAATCCATGCCTTCGTGCTATCAATAAATTGTCAGCTGTCTTTTCAGTACCACTTCAACATGACTTGCTTAAGCCCATTTTTTTCCCCAGAATTTTCCAAAGGACAGCTATGTTGCAAATACGGCCATTTAAACATTCAACTATATAATTCCTCTCTAACAACACAGGAATAAACATACCCTTCTCAGGTTTGACATGGCTCTGTGAAAATTTCCCTCTTCAAAGAGGGATGTGATGAGAGGATGGTTACAAACAATGTAGTTTATTCAAGTATTTTGCCTAAGCCCACTTCGCTGGAAAATCAGAGCAGGCTGAGTTGCTCAACTGGAAAAAGCAGAAGTGTCTCAGTCAGCAAGAAGAGCCAACAGACAGTAAGGGTGGTAGTAGGTGGAAGGACAAAAAATGGCAAGGCCTTCAAGGAAGGGGCCGTCATCTGCTTAAGGAATGGCACTAACTCTCACAGCTCCTTGTGGTCCTCCCCTCCACCCCTGTATTTCATCAGGACAGAGAAAAAGGAAAACGTACAGGACCACTGAAGAAGACCAAGTGGTTAAGTATTTCCAGGTGGGAAGTGAAAGATGTCTAGGAAATGTAGTCAAATTCACACAAATTCGCACAAAGGAGTTCTTTGCACACAGACAAATTCAGGGGCCACCAACATAGATTAAGTTTTGGCTCTAATTCTCCTCCTAATACTAATGCAAGTATTTTACAACAAGAGTTAATTTCTAAAGCCTTACAAACTACTTTAAAACAGGTCTGTGAATGGTCACCAAGAAAAACATATCTTTTGTTAGAAGGCTGAATTTTGGATATAGAGGTCTTCAGATTTTAGGAACTTTTTTTTGGGGGGGGGATGAGGGGGTGTGCTGATTTTGGCTGGGGGAGAGTTAATTTTCTTCATAGTAGCTAGTATGGGGCTGTGTTTTTGACTTGTGCTGAAAACAGCATTGATAATACAGGGATGTTTTAGTTACTGCTGAGCAGTGCTTACACAGCGTCAAGGCCTTTTCTGCTTCTCACCCCACCCCATCAGCGAGGAGGCTGGGGGTGCACAAGAACCTGGGAGGGGACACAGCTGGGACAGCTGACCCCAGCTGACCAAAGGGCTATTCCATACCATATGGAGTCATGCTCAGCATAAAAAGCTGGGGAAGAAGAAGGAAGAGGGGGATATTCGGATCCCAAGTAACCATTAGGCGTGATGGAGCCCTGCTTTCCTGGAGATGGCTGAACACCTGCCTGCCCATCGGAAGTAGTGAATTAATTCCTTGTTTTGCTTTCCCTATTAAACTGCCTTTATCTCAACCCAGGAGTTTTCTCACTTTTACTCCTCCGATTCTCTGCCCCATCCCGCTGGGGGCGACTGAGTGAGTGGCTGTGTTGCCGGCTGGGGTTAAACCATGACAGGGGGCCAAAAGACAATCAAGAAAAATCAGAAGATTTACAGCCAGTGAATTAGTAGGACAGCAGCTATACTAAAATACATTGATTTTAAGTGATTATCATCAATTAAAAAAAAAAGGAGAGAACACTTATTGAGGGCTACTTCCTTTTAAATGCTGAAAATTACCTTCTGTGTTTTACTTTTTGGCTAACTTAAAAGAAATTCTGCATGTGCCTTCGTAGTCTAATCTAAAATTCCCAGTATTTCAAAAACTACCCAACTACAAAGATCCAGCCAAAGCCTAGATACATTGAAAAGAAAAAAAAAAGCAAACACAAAACATTCTTATATTACTACTGTACAGTCACCGATGTCAACATGTTTTAAAATAACATGTTTTGTTTCTTACAAACAGACTATTGCTAGGCGTGAGACATATCACTATGCGCTTTGTTATATGGAGAGGGGAATATTCAATAACTGGCCAATGATTCTACTTAAAGATGATCATGCCCCTTATTCACCTGTGAGTGCATAATTCCCAGTAGCAACAATAGGCACCTTAGAGTACACTGGCTTTCAAAACATTCAGACAAGTGAACCCTTACCAAAGAAGCCAGGTGACTGACTGACGTTACACTTACAGCAGCTTGTCAGCAACTGCAGTCGCTCTCCCATTCTGCTCTACCAAGGTACCTCAGCCTTGATCTGGAAGTCTTGTAGAAGACTCAATTATTTAGCATCTCCACATTTCACAACATCAGCAGCTTCAGCTCACCATAGCCCCTCTGTCAGTTAGTGCAAGTCGTAGCAGTAGCTTTTGCGGTATGGATCCATCTCATCCAGGGGTTTGGCTGAAGCCAACAATTATATTTCAGATAATGTTCCTGAGGAGCCATTACCAGGACTCTGGATTACTCACAAGCCTGGCCTAACATCTAATTAGGCCCCAGAAGCCAGAAAATCTGACTGGCTCAGAAGAGTGCTCGTATCCCATTACCAGTCTGTCTTCACTTCTCTGAACAGCAGCAAGAACTTCAGCAGCCAGAAATGAACAATTTATCAATCCAGGGAGTCAAGTTTGACAGGAACTAATGTCTTGGTAAATTGTACAGACCTTTCTTAAAAGGATCAATCCATTATGCTCTTACAATTTTTAATGAAGAGAAGTTAAAGGTAGCTTACTTATTTTTCTTTTCATAATTTCCTTTACTTTCACCTCCACAGGTCATTCATTGTACCAGCCCCCTTCATTATGCAGCTCATATTACTGCCTATATGTATGAGGCTCATGTCTGAGATCAGGATATGACAACCAACCAACCAACCAACCTAGTTGTTGGAAACCTCTACAGAAATCAAAGAAGCTTTCAGCAGCACAATCGTTCTGGATTATCAGAAAATTTAAGGACCACTCTCTCTCTGAAAACGTGCTGTGTTAAGCAACTCATAAGCCTTTTCATATTTAAAAGGAAAAGCTTAGTATACAAATGGCTCATCCTTCAGTGAAACATAGCCAGCCGATGCACAGCAAGTAACTAGGTAGAATACCCATACGTTGACTTTAGCTGATAAAGAGTTAACTGTTGTTAAGCAACTGATATGTTAACAAGAGATACCAAAACTGATAGCTCTGTGATTACCACTTGTTAACCTGCACAGCATCAAAGCTGAGAACGGGAATGGTACACTGCCTTGATATATTGCATTTAGGTTGATCCAACATACAAATCCTACAGTACAAGCTCTTTCACCTTAAAAACAGAACAATCCCCTCTACCTAACTTCTTTTACAGAACCTGAAAAAAAGGCTTATTAAAATTCTTCATCTATTTTCTTCAGCATTTAAATTGAGCCAAAAAGCCCATGATAATATTTCTAAAACTTGCGAAGGCAGCGGGATAGAACTAACATATTCCCATACCTGAACTCAGGTTTAACTGCTTGAACTCAAATCACACATCTTCAAATCCCTAATGATTGAACTGATAGCATCAATTATCTAAAAGGCTGCATCCAATGAAACATGGCTTTCTGACATTTTCATGGTACATGATATTGCATTCACATTAGGAAAACACTGGTTCTGCAAGAAATATTGACACGTGTACAAGGAATATTTGGAGTGCTGTGATATGGAGCACCCTGTCTTCCATAATAGAGAATATTTTCCAGCACCAACTTTACTCAAAGCTCTGTTTTTTGCCCTCCCCCCCCCCCTTTTTTTTTAAGATATAGTTTAATCTTATCTCTGAAGTTAGTTAACAGGAGTATAAAATACCTCACAGCACTCTTCTTTAAAAGAAAATATATCAGGGAAAGACATCACTAGTAAGACACACTTGGTAACACTGTAGTCTATCACTGTATTTCATCTTTCATAGAAAAATCCTCAAGAGCATTATTTTTCTTAATGTACTGTAGGCTAAAAATGAACCCTCAAGGGTTTCTATTGCTCTTCTTGTTGCCAGAGCAACAAAGCAATACTCACCTGAATATCTGCCAGTGTAAGTATCAATTTACAAGCTGAGATGAAGTTTGCGCTGCTAGCAGATGTTGCTAACAGCATTTTTACTATAAGCCAAATTTTAGTGCCAAGGCATGCCATGAAAACTCAAGAATATATTACTATTTAATTTGTGCTACTTGATTATTGCTCATATAATTCAAGTGTTTCTATTAAAATGTCTTGACCAATGACATTCAAAGTGAAAGGGTAAAACTGAATGGCTTTTATATGAAATCTAGTGCACTAGAAAGACTTCGTTAAGCAACTCAGAAGAAATCTCGCTTGTCATCAGAAAGCATACTAGGAACCTTTCCCAATAAATTCCTGCTTAAACTCCTTGTGGTAAGGAGATAGGAGGGGGTGGGGAGAGGGAAGCAGCTAAGAAACATTTTAAGAGCATAAAAGTGTTATTACTTTCTGAACTGCAAATGGGCTCGTTGTTTACCACTGTATCAATCCAAACATTCACACTGTGTTTCTGTTTGAAACAAATGACAGAAACATTACTTATATTACTTCCTTCAGTAGAAGAAGGAATACAACTTTGAAATTATTTGTTATGTGTCAAACCAAACCCAGGAGGATGATATGGAACTGAATCACAGAATTGGAAACATCAGTCTCTTCCTTTTCAGAGCAAAGTCTATTGCTTTAAGAAAAACTCAAGGGAACTTCTTGTTATAACGTGTACTAAAAATTCTAATTATAAGACATTGAGAGAGACATATGGAATATAGAATAGGGAGAAAACACCTAAGCTCTATAGTTTCTTACATTCCTTACAATTCATAATTTTTATCCTCTTAAAAACTAACAGGCAGAGGAAGAAAGAAGAAAATTCAAAATTTCCCCCTATTTCCAACTCCTAATTCCAAGAGAAATAGTTTTCAGATGCTGGATCACAACGCCAATTATTTCACCCTATTCAGCCAAGCAATCTGAAAGTGCAAGAATTAAAAAAGAAAGAAAACCACAGGCACTTCCAGTTATGAAGTGAAATACACAAGTTAGTTTAAAAAAAACCCAACAGTGCTTTATTTTCACACACGTTATGTGCACCTCTGTTAAAGCACCATTCCTGAAAAAAAGAAATCTTTGCTTATTCCATGCAGAGTCAGATGCAGAGGCAGTGTGAATCAGAAAGCTATATGAAGGGATTATAGGCAGAAAATTTTCTAGGCAAGGGATTGGGAGATTCAGAGCTAAGCTTCCTTTTTTTTCCTCGTTTCCCACACAGATATGCAAACTGCGTTGCTATTGAAATGCAAAGGATTTTTTTTTTCCTTTCTTTTTTTAAAGGAAAAAACCCAGATAACTAATAGTTACTACTGGACTCCTCAGCCTTGCATTGTTTATCTTTCAAATCCACTACGCCAGTGGTATAGAAAAGCAATGGAGGTCCTGCAACACTCACTGACTGGATACAAGAAAAAATGTCTTATCTGCAAAGAAAATACTATGTTCTGACCTCAGCATTAAGATCTACGCTTGCACAATGGAGGTCTCGTCAAATATATTCTTCCCTGCTCTCTCCCACTATTGTTTTCAGTCTTACCACATGTTTGTTTTCCGCCGGTCAGTACACACGCTTTTCATTTGATTGACACACTGGTGAAGCTAAACTAAACACCTCCAACTGCTGTTCAGGTTGAAAAACAAGCCAGCATTAGACTTTCACTTCACAGTCTGTCCATGAAGACAGATACTTCTCCCTTGAACTTCTAGGTTGCTGAGCTCAGCCAAAAAAAAGGGTTGTCATTCTCATTTTGTTGTTTCCTTTTTGTTACACACTCACTAGGAATACCAAAAGAGATGGCAGAACACAGACCTTAGCTTTATCACCTGTCCATACATATGCAGACCAGCCTTTTCTAAATATCAGTCATCCTCAACTCAAAAAAACCAACAAACCCCACAAAACCCCACATTAGGGGGAAAACTGGAAGGCTTTTTTTGTGCACCAAAGTGGAAAGTCATGAAGTATTAATTTTTATAAAATCCACTACTTCGAAGCCAAGGAGTTGCATTTGGTTGTATGGAGCGTCTTGTGCTTCAAGACCAGTTCTAAGCCACACGCTTACCAGTGGTAGCATCCTTGTAAATTAAGAGAGGTAGTCTTGTTTTACACTAAGGCTGAACAAGTTTGTTTCCCAGTTTTCACCTCCTCAAACTATTCTGCAGTGACACTCAGGAAGGGCGACCCTCTCAAGTGGCAGCAGTGATCTTGAGGAAAAAAAACCACAAACCAACATTTCTTCTTGACCTCACTTGCTTTTCTCTGCTGCTTAAGTCTGACCTTTCTCCCTCCCCCGCACGATAAGCACAGTTTCAAAATGAATTGATGTAAACAGAAAGCACTATTAATTTAATGCAATTAATAAGAAAGATTATTAAGCTTTTTTCTCTTTTTCTACAGTCAGGGCTCGATTAGTTAGAAAATACTGACAGCTCCTTTTTTTGTGAAAGAGGGATGGACAATTTTGTTCAGACAGTAGAAGAACATCATGGTGTGGTTCCCCCCCATCTTTTTTGTTTTGTTTTCTTTTAAAGAAGGTACTATTGAGAGCATAAAGGCTCATTGTACTGCAGTAGCAAATCCAGTACCGTAGCACTTAAGAGGTGGTTAACAGTGCTTTGGTTCAGAATCTGTGTTAGAAAATAAAGCTTAAAAAGTTATGATGCAGGGTATTTGGCAGGATTTCAACAGCAATTTGTAACGAACGTAGAAAGGACTGAGGCATTGGCTTCTTCCCCTTGGCAAAGTACTTTGTTCTTCATTCTGTTTAAGTCCCAGGTTTCACAATCAAGTTTCTCATTTCCATCGATGACGCACTAAGGAGGATTCGTCATTGACCACGTCATTGTCGGTGTAGCGATGCTGACACCGTGGTGGAATAAGCAGCAGGATGATCAGTACAAGGAGGATAATTCCACACAGGCTCATGAGAGCATAGGAGGCAATCCACAACACTGGTTCATGGAAAGAAACGCTAGAAACACAGTTGCTTGCAACATCTGCTGTTGTGAAAGGGCCTTCAATCTCAGATACTGGAGAGCCATCAACTTCTGAGAAATTACAAAAAGAAAAACATTAAATCTACAGACACCATTTAAAAGCAAATAACAAAAGATCTAGCTTAAATACCTATATATCCCTTTTCCTCCATCATCATACATCTCAGCATACTCATGTTTTATTGTATTTCTCATTGCAATAAAAATACATTATAAAATGGGAATCTGAAGCATAAGGAGACCATGATACTCCCACATCTACACAGGCTGTCAACAAGAGAGCAGACATTTAAATCGGTTTTCCCACAGCTCAAATTAAAGCCCAAGCCACTGGATTACCTTTTCTCTCTGGGCTAACCTTTCAGAAATGTCAATTTAACAGAGCTTAAAAATCCTACAACACCTACACTGGAGTAGGTCAGCGCCTGGGCAGTTTTGGTTTGTTTCTGGCATTCGCAACAACTGGAAGAGTACCTCAGATGATTCTTACAACTTCTGTGTCTGCTATCTTCCAGGGCCTTAGGGAGCATCATGCAGGATCATTAGCTTCACAGATATCTTAAAGGACTGTATCCTAAACACAAGGTGCAGGGTGGAAAGCAGCACAGATACTCTTGTGAGTGGAGGTGAAAATTCAGAAGGAAGAGGAGGTGAGGCAGGAGAGCTGGGTGACAGCTGCACAGAAAAGGGGAATGGTGGAGAGGAAGGTCAATGTCAGGAATGAGGAGCTGGGGCCATGAAGGAGCAGTGTTGTTGGGCAGGGAGGGAGAAGCTAACCAAGCAGCTCGAAAAATGGAGATGACAAAGCTAAGGCAAGAAGCATGAAGGGCTGCCCTGGCAGCTCCGTTTTCGAGCAGCCATCCGTCTCAGTAACATCACAGACTGTGTGACTTGCTCCATTACCATCACAAACCTCTACTTGTTAAACCAGTATTTGCTAAAAAGGGTTATGCTGCCCATGGTTGTCACAGTAACCGTGGCAAGCGCAGCAAAGTTCCCCTGAGTTGTGGACACAGCTACACGTATTGTAAAGGCAGAGCAAGTGAGTTGCCTAGGGCAACAAAATATTCAGAGCATTTCGTATCTGCAGGTGCACAGCTGGGGAAGGATGGATACCTTTTAGCTTGCTTGGGGCAACTAGGAGCCTGCAGTTGCAATTGTAACGCAGTACTGTCCGTGCATTTTAACAAGTCGTCCGAACAGTTGTAGTTCACTTCTCTAGTCAGATACTTCAAGGCACATTTGTGTATTTCTTATAAAGGCCTCAGTTTTAACCTTCCTGCTTAATTCCTTGTTCATTTTATACACAGACACACTCTTGCCAAATTGTAAGTAAGTGATCCTGCCTACTGAAAACAGTATCTCTTATTTACATATATCTTAGACACGACTCCTGAAAGCATGTTTAAAGAGATTAGCATAAAATACCCTTCGGAAGGAAGAGGGGAGCCTGGGTTTTGGAAAGGCAGGAAGGTGGCCTTTAAGATTCTTTGTGGAGAAACAAAGAATCAGAATAGGTGGGCTGCTTTATCTGCAATTTATTAGGAGAGATTTTAGTTGGCATTCAGTCCCTGGCCTCCCAACACCTCATATTATTTTAAGGTTTAAGTCTCATTAGACTTAATTCAACTAATCACGGGCTGCTGCTGAAAGAGACAGTCCTGCTCGCCCTCACTCCTGTCTCTCACTGCCTCTTCTGTATTGGTGCTAGTAACTGGTAGGCTGCAAGGAGAAACAGGGCAACTCGCTGACCTGATGGAAAACCAACCTGTCAAAACAAACAAGATGCCCAAACGAGGAATTTTCTGTAGGATCACTCAACCAACCCTTCTCCAGCTGCAAGTGAGGGAAGACTCCTTTAGCAGCAACATGCTGTTATAGTGGACTGGGTGAAACCTGAGGCTGCACCCACAAGCACCCCAACACCGGTGAATACCAAACACATACTCTCTCAACTCATCAGATGGTAATAAACTGGCCTGTGCACCCTGTATCGTCAGCATATCTTTGCCAAGACACTGCTATTACATAGATATGGTAAGGGAGCTGCACAGTAGTGGACAGACTTGTAAAAGACTACCTAGAAGAAGGTGTGGCAGAAATCCATTTTGTTCAGAGTCCCAGTATTGCACTTTGTCTACCATGCAATTGTTTCTTCTGGACATCTCACCCCCCCACATCATTTCATCTGTCTCTACGCAGTCCTGCAGCAAAACCAAACTAAACCACATTTAATACTAATGTGAAATGCAAGGCATAAGTATTACTACTTAGGAATTTAGTATTTTGAAGAAATGAAAAAAAAAAAAAAAAAGCAGCACAATTTTCCACCTTGGAGATAGCTTTGAAAATAAACTGTCCCTAATTACTCATTGTTTGGCTTGAGTACAATAATTACTCCTATTAAAAAAGGCAATACAAAACTGTTGCCATAGTGGCTGACATTTTAAATTACATTTTGAGAATGCTTGATAGCAGCACAGCCTCTCCTTTCTTCCCTCCAAAAAGAAAAGTTTTCCCTCACTCTCTTCCACCCTCAGAGAAACTGAGAGGAAATCAAAAGAGAGGAAATTTGCCTAAATTGTTCAAACAAGCCCTTAATATAAACCAACAGTCACACACACTTAGCATATTGCACATTAGCTGAATTAGGATATTTTGGCTTTTTTTTTTTTAGAACATATGGTGGTATCTACCTACAATAAATTCTTGACCTTGAATAAATGAGATTTTCTTCATTATTGATGATTGCAGGACAAAAATGGCACCTCTGGCAAAATGCTATTTTGTAACATTTGTGTAGAACTCAGACACACTCAGTCTCAACTCCCATCTGGGGTGGTTTGGAAAGGAAGCAAACTTGAAGTTAGACCAAGTTTATCATAAAATTGTAAAGTGCTGCTTGGAAGGGGCCCCTGGAAGTCACCTAAGTCCAGCCTCCTACTCAGAGCAGGACTGTCACTATCAATAGATCAGGTCAGCTGCAGCTTTATCCTGCCAGGTCTTGTAAAACCCTGAGGACGGAGACCCCATGATCCCTCTGGGCAGCCTGTTTCAGTGCTGTATCACCCTCCTGGTGAAGATGAAATTCCTCATGTCCAACTTGAACCTTCCTGAATGTAACTGGTGGATGTTGCCCTTTGTTACGTAGTTTCACTTGCACTCACCCTTGACTTCCATTCAATTTAGGGCCCACCATAATCCCCAGTTCTTTTCCTGCAGGGCTGCTACTCAGCTGTTCCCTTCCCAGACTGTACCCATGCACGGTGGTTTTCTGCTCGAAGGTGCACAACTTTGCACTTCTGTTCACTGAAACTCTTGAGGTTTCTGCTGCCCAGTTCTCCAGGTTACCAAGGTCCTTCTGGATTGAAGCTCTGCTATTCATCATGCCATCCATTCTCCTGAGTTTAGTGCCCACAAATTTGGGTGCATTCTGTCTCATCACAGTTTTGTGCAGAAGCCATTTATTATTACAGTGCTTGGTGCATTTCTTCCCTAAAAAATACACAAGTCTTGTTCCTATGATCTTCTCACTTACTACAAAAATACTAGGGGTCTAATTCTGCTCAATGCCGACGTACCATTAGGTTGCTTTGCTAATACTAACTAGTTGATCTGAACATCTTGTCTCAAGAAGGGACCCGATCCAAAACCTTTCCTAGTCATCGTGTAAACAGTAGGTTATCCCTGAAGTTACCAACAGGCAACCTGAAACAATTTGAAATTAGGCAGAATAAGTCTTAAAGGGTTTCCCATATTGAGGAAAAAGCAAATTTCTTTTCTTACTACAATGGAATAGCTTCCTGCAGCCATCTGTCTAACTCTCTTCACTCTTGGTACATCCTGGAGAATGAAAATGGTGCAAGGAGTATTGTGGGATAAGCCAGTTCTCATCTCTAGCCAAGTCTCAATAGAAACTTGGGAGTTCAATGAAGTTAAGGCTTTTAGTCCTGTTCTCCTCATTTTTGTATTCAGCACATACCGGTCTAACATCTTATAAAAACATGGGCTTAAATTTAGTGTTAACACTTTATTGTAAACAAGAAAGCATAGGTCATTGCAAAGCCACACCAAATGGTCTTTCATATTTCTCTATTTCTGAAGATTTATGCCACCAGTAATTCAATTTAATTTATGCCCACGAACAGACTAAAAAGCTCCAAATAAATTACATTAATATAGTTGCTATGGAGGACATGGCTGGCCTCCACAGGAAGCCAGTTAGGCAGCTTAATCCCTCACACTGCACTGACTGCTAACCACTCACAGTTGTGCTTTTCTGATGAAAGTAGTGTTAAATATGGAAACCACAAGCTGTGAAGAAGTGAATTCAGAATAACTGGCACATCCAGCAAAATGTCATCTGCCCCATGTGAGTGGAGTCTGACAAATCAGTATATCTTGTCTCAGTCAGTGGCTTGTGTCATCTGATTTCTCAGGAAGCTAAGTTCCCGTGATGCTAGGTTAGGCATATGCATGAAACATGGACAAAGAAACAAGGAAGAAATGCCTTCTAGCACCAGCTGGGTATCATCATGTGTCCAAGCTCATGTAAATTCAGATTTCATTTCTATTCAGCAAGCTCAGTTCTTCCTCTCTAGACGAGGTCGGCAGAACTACATGAAGTGGCCAAACTCTATGCTTCTGTGTAGCAATATTAACATTAAGGTACTATTATGGTTCCCTGATTCTTTTTCTCAACAAAGATGTGCTGTCAAAGCAGTTCTTATGAGCACCAGCTGGCTCGCGTCCCCTGCTGACCAGATGTTGGTCAATATGTTCTGTCAAAATGCCTCCTCCCCTCTCCATTAATGGCTGCGGCATGGCAGGGACAGGAGGCAGCTCTGTGCTTGCTAAAATTGCAGTCAGGAAGCACAAGGAAGAATGAAAGGCAGGAAAACCTGGTCTGCAGTATTTGTCTCGTCACATTCTCCTTCTGGATGCCTTCAAAATGTGTCTTTCATCACTGTATGGTACCTCATAGAGGTCTTCATTAAGCAACCCACATCAATATCCAGATTTTCTTTCATACCAAGCTCAAAGACGACAATTTTGAACCCATTAACAATGGAGAGATTAAAAAAAAAAACCCGAAGCTTTTAAAATGCCCTGGAGCTACAACTCAGCTAGCTACTGTCTCTCTTTTTTCCCTCAATTACCTGGTTGCATTAAGCACTCAAGTACTTACTGCCCTTACCCTCTCTAACACAAATACTGACCCTCTCTAACACAAATACTGGGGATTAAAGAAGCACTGTCAGTTGTAGTCCTTTTCTCATGCAAATCTCAGGTGATACAATGTTTTTCAGGGCATAGACCACTTCTGTTTGGGACAGAGGCTTGCCTATGGGTGCACATCCTTTCCCTCCTCTCCCACTTGTATGTTCTTGTGGTGCCAAAGCAACGTCTCAACAACAAGGGGAGGAAACCCCCAAATTTTTTATTTTAGCTACCCTTGTTGAGATAAGAGAAATCATGAAAAAGCAAGAAAGTTAACCAGCACTGTAAAATCTGCCAAAAATTATGAGCTTTTTCACATTTTCTCATCAGCTAATTACAAAATTAATGGCTTTCTACTTACACTGAGAAAACTATTTGTTTAGAACCAACACAAACACCACAAGTCTTAATTTGAGTTCCATTTTCATCTTGGCTCTTTCTTTGAGTATTTCTGAGAGGCTGAAAAAGGCACAATTTACATTAAGAGAAAAGCGTGAGTAAGGTACTTCACTGCACATAGCAAAAGTTAGTTGAAGAATGCGTTTATCCGCAAATTAGAACAGGAATTACACAAAAATGAAGCTGCATTAAAAACAGGGACTCGTCTCATGTAGCTGTTGGGGAAACTGCACACACAGACAGATGTCTCAGAAAGAAGATCTTCTCTCAGAGGGAAGAACACAGCTAAGATATCCAGAGCTGACACTGATTTACTTCATGCCAAAAGACTGTTGCGTGCAATACTGCAGTTTTTTTCCTCCCCTTGAAATCTGAATAGCTTGGGATTGCTCAAAAATATACCCTTCACACTTCATGAGTAACCATGCTCTTCCCCATCACATAAGTGGCAAAGGTGCTTTTCTGAGAGAGCAGGTGTCTCCTCACTCACCAAGTCCTGAACAATATTTCTCTTACCTGCACACGGACTCACTGCAAAGCCCACTCTCCTCTGAGCTCTGTCAAATATCACATAGAAGCCTTCCATGACTGTAGCACCAATAACTAGAGCATTCGTGGAGGAAGAGATGCCGAATCGGTAGCACTGTAAATTCTCTCCTATTCCAAGGATGGGTTGAATATAAAGCTATTAAAAAAAAAAAGCCAGAGGGTAAAAAGCAACACCACACAGTACTTAGAAGCTCAGACCTTTTGATTTTTATATTCAAGCACTCAAACTCCACTGGAGATAGAGAATGAATAGGGGCAAACAGATTTCTGTACGTGATTTAAAACTGGTCAAAGCTTACAAGCAGGTATGAGGTAAAGCTCTTGGATTCTAAGCTTAAATTTGAACATGGTCAGTCACTATGTGAAGGTCAACAGCAAACTCGTTAGAGCCACTTCTTATTGTATTTTCCATAAGGGAAGGATAGCTGAGAAAGAACTTGGGATATAAACTCAAATTAGAGAATAATTTTATTATTTAAAAAATTATCAGGATGGAATTGATTCAGAGAGCATTCAGTGTCAGCTTCAAGGCTCTAGATTCATAAATTCAAGTCACATTTTACCCCTTGTCTCCTCAGGGAAGATGAAAGATTGCCAAGCTACATGATCAATACAGAAAAAGCTTATCATAAGGCTTTCCTATATTTCAAGTTAAAATGTACTTAATAGGTTCATTCTTCCCTTTGCTCCTGACCATCCCCTGAGGTAAAAGACTGTATTAGTAATGTTAGAGGATACTAGCCTGTATTGCGAGGGGAAGCCAGAGAGGAAAAATAAAAGCGGTACATTATATTCTAAAAGCTGGGATGGAATATTAATAAAAGATACACCAACCAAGGTAAAGAAACTGGTGAAGAGATCACATAGGCTCATTGCCAAGACTGTCATATTAAAAAGAAGTGCTCCAACTCAGAATGCCACAAAAACCAAATCGATTTCCTTCCCCAAAATGAGAAGATCAAAATGAGCATAGACATTCTCTATTGACATCTAACATGGCTAAAGCTCATGAAAACAAAACAAAAACTTGCCTTTTTTCCTGACAATTTGAAAAAATAATTCCCAACTATGTGGACTGCGCTCAGAGGGAAACTGTGCTTTCCTTTTTCGGTTTTAGGTTTCACAAGTTTGTTATTTTCTCTATTTAAAAATTGATTTTAAAAATTTCATTTAAAATTATTTCCCTTGCATGCAATAAGCCAGTTCTCTATTACTGCTAAAAATAGCTCCTATTTTTTAAGAGCATGTGCTTTATAATAGTAAAAATAAATGCATAATTGAATAAACAAAGAAGGTTGAGACCTGTGGTAGGATAGAGATCCGAAACGACCTACTGGAGTTTTCATCCCTCAGGTAAATGGAGAGTTTGGGAAATAAGGACCAGGGTCTTTCAGTTTTATCCCAGCATGCAAGCTGTGAACCAGTCCAGAAACCAGAAGAGAATTCTTGTATCTATTAAAAAAAAAAAAAAAAAAAGTGATACATACAGTTTACATACATTTTGATAGATTTTCGTAAATGATCACTACTGCTATTTGATCCTTCTTCCATTCCCACAGAAATTCAAGCATGAATGCAAGTCTGACAAAGAGCTTTTTCTTTAAGGATCAAAGCAAAAACCAAACACACAAATTGAGGTGCGTCATAACCCATTATGACTTGGAAGAAGGGGGAAGAGGCAAAAGCAAGTTTAGCTCTCCCTTTCTTCCCCGTTTGTGTCTTATTACTTCCACTTCCACAATGGACACCTATGACCTCCCTGAGCAATCAGTACCGCAAAGAGGCAAAGCATCAGCAGGCTTTTACTACCTATCTACCTCTTCTCCGAACAGCTCTGACCAAACGCCAACATTTTGAAGCAGCAGGCTTTTTTTTAAAAACACAAACCAAAATACAAACAACATAAATATGTAATGGAGTCATCTCCCTACAGCTTCTTACTCAGCTTTAGGATTTTGAAGCCAAGGGCTAAGTCAAAATCTCCTGGGAACTAAGGGAATCAAGGTCTGCTACAGTCAATGGAAAGAAACACGTCCCTCTGTCTCTTTTGCTTCCCTGCCACTCACTACCAATACACCTTGACATGCTTTTGAAATAAGGTTGATTAACAGTACTTCTTAATATATCCATGGCACTAACAAAGCAAAAAGCAAACCCCTACAGAGCTTGTTTGCCTAAGACAAACATCCTGTCTGAAGTTCATGCTTCCTGAAGCTGATCTGCTGCCAGATCAGAGGAAAAACCTTCCTTATTTGAGTGCATTACTTTGCGCTGGTTCTTAATCCCATGTTGTCCTGGTTTCGGCTGGGATAGAGTTAATTTTCTTCCTAGTAGCTGGTATGGTGCTGTGTTTTGGATTTTAGTATGAGAATAATGTTGATAACACACTGATGTTTTGGTTGTTGCTAAGTGGCGTTTGCACTGGTCAAGGCCTTTTCAGCTTCCCATGCCCTGCCAGGTGCACAAGAAGCTGGGAGGGGGCACAGCCAGGACAGCTGGCCCAAGCTGGCCAAAGCGCTATTCCATACCATATGCCGTCATGCTCAGTATAGAAACTGGGGGGAGTTGGCCAGCGGGCAATGATCGCTGCTCAGGGCTGCTGGGCATCAGTCAGCGGGTGGTGAGCGGTTGTATCACTGTCTTTTTTTTTTTCCCTGGGTTTTTGTTCCTCTCTTGTTCCCTTGTTGTTTTCCTTCTCATTACTATTTATTATTATTATTATTTGTTTCAATTATTAAACTGTTCCTATCTCAACCCATGAGTTTTCTTACTTTTGCTCTTCTGATTCTCTCCCCCATCCCACCGGGGCGGGGGGGGGGAGGGTGACCGAGCGGCTGTGTGGTGCTTAATTGCTGACTGGGGCTAAACCACAACACACATGAAGCAACATCCAAGGCAGCGTCTTGTTCTGACGCTGCACAGGCAAAGCCTCCCCTTTGGGTGAAGAAGAAAGATGGAATCTAGCCTCTCCGCTCCCCTCATTTGTATTTCTCTGTGATATTGATTATTTTGTAAACATCAGCTCATACATTAGTTATATGGCATTTTACAGGTGACAAGTATTCACCCCATCCCACATACCTGCCAATGAAATATTTGTTCGGGCTGCACAGTATTAGAGACTTAATACTTCCTGGTGCTCATCTGTGTTCTTGGGCCAACAAGCATACACTCATGTAAACACGCCATGAGACTTACCGTCACAAACAGACTGCTTTTACCCTTAACTCTCAATCCACGCTTAAGTATGTCTCTTGGCATAGGACAGAATGCTCTGCCCCTCACAGCTAAGTCCCAGGCCAGACCTGCTGAAAAATATAGTTCTTCTCTCTTTCCATTTTCTCTTGGAAAGCAGAGCTTGTGATCTGAGAAAAACTGCAAGATAGCACCCAGACGGGACGGACCAAGTCTATAGAGTGCTCCATTTTCATTTCCCAGAAAGACTGCTTATTACATTGCATTTCTTTGCCTTACTTCTGTATGCTGAAGAAATGTATTGGGGGTGGATTTGGCTGTATGATACTTAAAAGGTTATTAAAATAAAGATTTTAGGTCTATTTGAGCCTTCCTTTCTTGAACTTATTAACTTAGCATTATATTAATGCTGTGAGTAGACATGCTGTTCTGACTTCAGCTCAGTGAAGTGTTGTAGCTGCCACCCCTCTGTGGCTCATCTCTGCCCATCTGCCAAAGCCACCACCCTTCAGACCTGCCAACATCAAACTGCATCTATAGCTGCTCCCTTGAAAGACTTCAGTCCAAATAAGTAAGGATTAAAAAACAACCTGCACCACTAAAGAGCATAAAGCTCACAGCCTTGGTTTTTAATGGAGCTGAATAAAGGAATGCTTCACATGCAGTTATCCCAGCATACCTGAGGGGGCAATAACATCTTGCTGGGAAACTCATAACAAGCTGCTAGGAGCAGGAACTTGTTAACCTGGGTCACCTGTGGTCAGAGAAGTATGTCTGACTACGGCAGGTGATTTTACGTTTCAGTGGTACATAGCTTGCCAGAAGCACAGAGCACTAAGAGTACGGTTGTGATGCCATGGTACAATTGCTGAAAATACCCATTTTCCTGACATTGCTCCTACACAGGTGGAATCTGATCCTTACATCTTGTAACTGATTTCTTATTTAACAGACTATCTCCTTTGTTTAGAGCTGTGAAAGTAACTTTTGGTGTGTGTGGAGGGAAAGGGGTACAGCAGCAAGGTCCTTGAGATTTAGGGTTAGTTCATGCATTTTTAATAGGAAGAACAAAAACCATTAAGCAGAGTGAGTGAGTGATTCCCCTCTAATACCTTACCGATCAGTTGATTATTTACTTGTCATGTGGAAGGCCCTAGTTCAAATGTCCTGACCAACATCAGAGAGGAGTGTGGACCACTGTGACCCACTTCACAGGAGGATGCTCTATCCACAAGGTGCCCTTACAAGAGCTTCTTTCAATCCCTGCCCCCCCTCCCCCCATCGGCTGAAATTGTTCCAGTCAATATTTAAGTGCTTTGCAAAGAGAAGAACTTTTCAACCAGGGAAGCTGAGCTACATAAGATAACTGGTACATGTATTTCAGACACTGGACACCTGCAGGCAGTGAAGAACACTTCATACCAAATCTCTGCTCTCAAT
This sequence comes from Ciconia boyciana, assembly GCF_034638445.1. Lineage (NCBI taxonomy): Eukaryota > Metazoa > Chordata > Aves > Ciconiiformes > Ciconiidae > Ciconia > Ciconia boyciana. Next base: position 121,275,108 of record NC_132934.1, on the reverse strand, counting down.
CAGGTAGGAAAAGGATCTCAGTCTTGAATTATCAGCCTACAGGCAAATACTCTGTCTTTTGGGCAGCTGGCCAATAGTCCAGTTACTGTATTTCCTGTGATTTGCAATGACTACTGCTGTCTGATTGTGAATCCATGACAAAAATATTAAAATTGTTCACACTGAAACATCTGGGATATTTCTTCTTCTTTAACCTTCTTGGTGCTGTTCATTGTATTCAACCAAAATTTATGAATAGTTTTTATTAACCAGAAAATGCTGCTTCAGTTACTCTACAGTCAGAGAAATCCACCATACCCATGCCTTACTTCTAAAGCCCACTTTATTTCCAAAGAAAGATGCTTTTAAACATAAATAATTCAATAATGAAGGCCAAAAGTAGCTTTATTGGTATGAATAATCCTAATGAATGGCATCCATTCTATACAACAATAAGCATTATACTTGGAAAGGAACTGCTTGCAGTGGCAGGTTCTTCTACTTTATAAACATTCCGTTTTGAATGAAAGGACTGATTTTTGCACTCTTAATATTTTGAATCAGAGCAACAGGGATTATGTCCATGTTTCTGAAATGCTTAGAACAAAATATTCCATCTCTGCACTATTTCTGATGCATTTCCATACACACTTCTTGTCTGTACTTGGACCCCCCTTTCCCCTCCTCCCTTTCCCTTTTCCATTTCCATCAAAGACTATCAGTCATTTCTCACTTATTAACAGGAGTAGACCAGGAAAGATTCTGCTCCCCTCAGCTTAAAACCCTATGACTTACACGGTAGATAGCAAAGATGACACTCCTTTCAAAGATCATGTGATCATTTAATAGGTATTTAACATTTTGAGCAGATTTAATGACATTAGCTTACCAGGGACGTGCGAGCTATTGCTTGCACAACAGCACTGAAGACTTTCTGGGGCAAACGGAGGAGCGTGGTCCCACTGTCTACTATTGCTTTATCAGCATTATACTAGGGAAGGGGGGGAAAAAAAAGGAAAGAAGTTATGCACTGTAGTTGATGTAATGCAGATTCCACTGTTTCATAACAATAACAAAGCTGTTCCTTTTTGGTAGCTGTCTCCCCAGACCTGCATGTCATACCTGTCAGCAGCTTGCTCTAGTTGATAGCTTGAATTCAAATGAAGTCTGAGAGTAAAAGTAAGACACGGTCAGCCTAACACAAGAGTGAGTTTATCTGCACCACTCAAGAAATTACTGTGTGTCACCACAGCTGTTGCAAATGGCCAAATCACTGTAAAAAGAAGTAAAGCCCAGCCCCTCTCAGAGGTGTGCGCTAATCCACTTTACTTCCCATATGCTTTGGCTAAAAGCACTCTCATGGTCAGTGCAAACAGATGCTAAGCATGCTGATGTAGCTTACATATAGGTCCAAGCTCTGGATCAAGGTCTCTGCTATCATGAAAACAACTCGCTCTAGTTTAAACACAATACAGCAGCCTACTTTTAATGACTGGCGTATCTAATGTAAGAATAGTCAGGGAACATTGGGCCCCATTACATGTCATGTTCAGGACTGGCTCAAGAGTACAGATGCCAAATGCCACACCTTTCTCTCTCGACTGCTGAAAATCACTAAAACACAGACAACAACAAGTGCAAAGAAACTTGAAATTTCAATCTTGCTGCCTCAAAATCTGCACTAAAAAAACCCTAAGCAAACATTTCTCTTCATTATTAAAACCCCAACCCTCAGATTAAGAGATTTCAGCAAACTTCAGACACAGTAAACAAAGAATAAGCATTTTAAAAGGTACATCTTTTTTCCTGAACTCCTTAAAAACTATGATTAACTGTGGAGGGAAAAAAAAAAAAGACAAGTAGCAGTGGCAACTGTTTGCATTAACTACTTTTGTTACCAGCTTAGGCAGTAGGATCAACATAACTGAACAGTGGCATGTTTATTGCATAACCATAAGACACAAGGTAATATACAGCATAAGCTTTTTAGGAAGAGGTCAAACAGCAAGTGAATTTAAAATACATTGGTTTAGATGTTATCAAGTCACGTGGAATATCTTTAGCGCAGTGACAAAAATAAAACACACCAAAAAGTAAAAAAGTAACTCTGAGTTAGTTGTTTTCTTTTTGAAAGAAGAGATGCTATAGGCTGCCAAGCAGAGATGAAAAAAAAGCAAACAGGAACACATTTATTATACACTCAGAAATACTTCTAAAGAGTGGAGAGAAATATCAAGGCATTGTGGAGTCCATTTTAACAGATTTGTACCACAAATACACAATCACCAGCATCCTGGAGAGCCACCCTTGGAAAAAAAGTAGGTAGGAGGCACAGCCAAGAGGGTCAATCACTAACATAAAACCATGCAAAATTCCTGGAGTAGCAGGATCACTTGGCCAGGGACTAAGCACCTGGATTTTCCTGCTGTGTACAGCGTATTTGCAGTGGGCAGTAACTTCGTGCCTTCTCAGTCTTCCCGGTTAATATTTAACAGTGCACCCTATGCAGCATGCACTGCTGGCTGCTCAGTACTTCTCTCAGCCCTGGTCTGCCAGGCTCGAGGCCACAGCTGCAGCCTAACACTGGACAGATTCCCGGCACTGAAGTGAGAGGACTACTTTTCCCTTGCAAGGAAAGGAGTAGCCTCCGGTTACAGTTACAAAAAATGTTCCATTTCCTAGAAAACAACTAAGAGGAGAGAGGGCACATAGTTCATCACCCTATACAAGAATTATGCATCCTCTGCAAGCCCCTAACCAGCCAAACTTTAATCATACAAGCTCTAATTTACTGTTCCTCCTCTAAATTTTTGCGGGAAGATCTCCTTTGATCAAGAAAGGAATGATGCCTTCTGTAACAGTGACTAGCGTACTATGCTAATACGTACAATGCCAGCAAACCCTGGCTCAGAAAAGAGCGACAATAGCAGGAAACTTTCATAACACCACTAGGTTTTTAAGTGAGTTGTTTTCTGGAAACAGCTTGTATTAAACCATTAGTACAAGGGCTCCTCTTCAAAAACATGTTGACTCTTTTTTAAGGCAAGAAAGAAAAGCAAACACAAACATTTATGTTAGAGGATCAGCAGTTTTCCTTCCCTAACAGTATGACAGAGAGAGGCATTTAAATAGACCTTGTTTTGCTTATTAAGTTGAAAGGCAGTACGACTCATTGTAAATATTTTATATGGCAATATGATTTCCATATTTTGTACAGAAATACAATATTTATGCACATGTAAGATTTTTATCATTAATTTCATTTAATTTGTATGTACTATAAAAACTTCAGAATTATCATGTCCCAATGATTTCCAGATAAAGAGAAAATTAAGATGTCTAATGAAAACAGGGCATGACAATTACAGAACTAAAATCAAAACATGAATAGCAACAAGCAAGAGTAATAAACAAATGAAATACACACATACATACATATCCTCCAGAAAAAAAAATGAAACAGCTTTGGAATAAAAACTGCAACAACACAGTCTCATTAGACTGATCCAGAGATAGCAGAACATTATTCCTAATAAAAACAGAAAACATACCCATCAGGAATAATAACTGGCAAGGCTGAAGCGAGCAAAAGCAAATTACAAAACTAAATAAAAAAAAGGAAGCATAGGATGAGATAACTTTGGGAAGCATCCCAGGATGACACCTGCCCACTGCCATAGTGAATTACACGCTTAGACATCGCCACAAGGGTCAATCCAAAATCTTCCCTTTTCTTTGTTTGACCAGAATTGCTTTAAAACCCTTTGGTTTGATTTTACTGTATAACAGAAAACCATAAATTGTAGTTGTTTAAAGACTCCTTGAATCAACGCACCATCTTCAGTGCTTAGATACCTTCGTTACAACTGAAAATACTCAAGAGGCTGAGCCCTTCCAAACCACAGCAGCCTTATTTTCAGTGGACTGCTTGCTTGACAATTGTAGCTTAGTCCCTAATTTACTGAAAATACTATCAATGACTTTAAAGTCCTCTTTAAAGCAATTTTAGCATGCTCAATGTACACACTGCATTTCACATGACTTGTTCGTTTCTTTTCAAACTTACAATGCAGCCTTAATTCTCAGAGGAGACTGCAATACACATCTGCTTGCAAAGACAAAACTGATCAATTAAGTGTTTTTCTTAACCAAACTCATGTTTTATATAGACAGAAACACATTATCGCAAATACCTCTCTGCAGTCCAATTCGAGGTTCTGTCCTCCGACCTCCAGTTTGAGAATTTCAACCTGGTAATACCACTCCTCTTTGATCGGTGTGTACCAAATATCACCCTTGTACAGACTTGGTTCAATTCCACCCAGAACCTAAGGGAAAGGAGAAAGGAATTCACATGCTTTTAAATCCCGGATGTTTAGTTTTGGGGCAAGTACAGGAAAAAAGGGGAATATTTAATTGTGATACACACGGCATCAAAATTTTAATTTAGCACCATTGGTAAGGACTTTACTCACAAGTTCTTTGCAAATAATAAAGCAGAATGAAGCATCTAGACATTAAATAGATCATGCTTCAGTCAAACAGAATTCCCATATTGGGCCAAATTACCAGCATCTATCATCTACAAGCTCACACTGATTCTCTTATGAAAGCTCCACTGTTTAAAATCAAAACAGTATCTTCAGTGGTTTAATCTGGGCAATGTATAAAAATGGGACAGAATATTAAACTTGCACATCATAAATGCACTTTATCAGATCAGAAAAGCCTTAATACTGCTTAAGAACACTTAATTTTTCTTACACACATCCAAAATGGAATATGATCGTCCCATCATTGCTATCACTATTAGCTTCCATCAAGACTTAACATTGAAGCTGACTGGGAACATCCTAGACCATCAGATTTTGAACTGAACTAACAAAAGTGAGTTCTTTCTTGGGCTTCATCTGTCTCAAGTGTGTTAACATTTACAGTTTGTGAATTTACAGCAAAATAACTATTTGTGATCAACTCCTGTGCTGATATGCTTATTTCAGCATAATTCAGGAACAGTCATTCCAACTCATGATTCAAATAAAGGCCAATTCTTGGTCCCACTAAAACTGATGGAAAGACTTCCTAAAGTAACAACAAGGGGAAGATCTGGTCTTCAGATTATTTCCTTTGGTATATTGTCACAAAAAAAAAAAAAAAAGAAAAAGAAAAAAGAAAAGAGCCTTGATTCCTCTCCCCCTTTTCACATCATGTAAAAAAATTACTGTAGCATTTTGATGAGTTTACAAGCTTAGCAGCTGAGTAAGGGATTACTCAGTTTAAGAAAGGTAGCAGAATTTGCCCTGAGGAAACACCACAACATTTGTGTTTTTCTTTACTAAAATTAAACTTGAAATGCAGAAGTTTACTCAAAATTGAGAGAGAAAAAAAGAATGGAGAATAAAAACAGACACTAGAGTTTTGCCTAAATAATTAATTTTTCCTTAAAAAATTATTAAACATTTCATATATTTAAACACTAAATTTGGAAGAATTAGGATAGTCATAGAAAAGAGGGAGAGAGATTAACAAAGATACATTTTCCCTCTCAGATTGACAGATACCCACAAGACTACCTCCGTTGGTACCACTTCCAGAAACAGGCAGTCCAGCACCACACATCTGCAAGGAGAAAATGTTGGGGATCCTTGCCTGCCTCACAAGAGAATCAAAGAACGTCTCCACAGAACTTGAAGGCTTGAAGGTGTTGAAAAACAAAACAAAAACCCAAAAGAATTGCAGAAGTATTCATTAAAAAGTTTCTTTGCAGAAATGAGCAAATCATTCAAACAAGACCACTTTTCACAAATAAATTGAATTTCTGACAATGAGGTGATGAAAATTCTAGATAATAAGTCATTAAAAACCCAACATCTGTCATTTCTCTGTTTCTGTTGTTTTTAAAAAACATTTTTATTCTTGACCACTGTCATAGAAATCCCTAAAGCACGAGAGTATTTTTCAACCATAGTTTTCAAACTCAGATACTAGTTTCAGTTTCAGGCAGAAACTCTCACCGAAGCTTTCTGTTTGGAAAAGGCTTTGGGTTATTAGAACAGTCAAATGTAACTTGCCCTTCCCACCTTTCCACAGTTAAAAGGCAGAATTTTAAAGTGAGGATATTAAGTTTTTAAACATAGTTTAATTCTAATGAACTTTGAATTCAATGGCCCTAATTTCCTCTTCTTTCTTGTAAAGAATTTCATATCCCAGCACACTCACTTCAGATGATTACTGGCCAACAGGTTCTTTCTTACACTGTATGTCATGTTTGTCCTTGCAGTTATTAGAGTACTGCAATTTCATTGTAATTCAGATTTCCATGCAGGTACATCTCATGACAGGCAGAGACCCTGGTGAGCTTGCGAGGTGCCAAATGCTCTTACTACACAAAGCACAGAGCAGCCTCAGAAGCCAACAACACTCAAGTCTTTGGAAGAAGGGAAAAATAAATGCTCTGAATACACTATTTGCCCAAACCAGAGTTTGAGAAGCAGCTCTTCTCTGTCTGTTGACAGTGTATGACAGCAAATACAGCAGAAGTCAATACAATGATCACACAACTCTTGATAAAGCATTTTAATTCCAGAGTTGGCTGTCAGTATTGAATCATTTGTTCTAACGGGATATATCTCAGTTTGTGAATTTCTCAGACAGTTATGTGTAGGTTGAAAACCATGACTATGTAGTATTCCAATCACATTTTCAGTTTTAGATTATGAGGTTATAAATTTTAGACTATAAATTTTAGGTTTTAATTTAAACTTCTACCTGAATTTCCTACCTCCACAAGAACAGGATGTGCTTGATTCTATGTTCATGAAAACACTGTAGCTAATATTTGTTCTGAAATTATCCATATATGCCCTCCATCTCAGCTTTTACTTGATGAATGGAGAATGTGTTAGGATGAACTGCCAAGGGCTTTGCCAAGTAAGTTCATCAATGCATTGACAAGTCTTGTCTCTCTGGAACAAACACAAAGGATCCATAGGAAAGAGTGGTTGGAAGGGAGGAGTCTAATGCTGACAGATCATCTGCTCACTTTATTTTAATACTTAGATTTCTATTTATTGTCATTGTGAAAGACAATAGCTGGGGAAAGGATGATTTACCTTGGCTAAGGCATCGTAGGCAAGACCAAGAATCCCATGCCATTTAACCCCTGGTAAGAAGAAATTCTCCGATTCAAGAATGGTAGCAATGTTGATGGTGTAGCTGCCATAGATTCCTTTTGGGATAGTAATGACATCTGTACCCAGCACTCCAGTCCAGCTTCCTTGACTGTACTTAACTGTGACATCAATCCCTAGAGATTTGTACGTACTTGACCTTTGAAAGCAAAAGATACACTTATGCATGAGCTGTTCATTTACAATGCAAGACAACAGAATATATTCAATCTCAATTTTTCCCAGAGAGGAAAAAAAAGTGAAGTCTGCAAAGTCAATCACATAAACTCACAGAAGAAGGGGTATGGATTGTAAAAGCAGTAATAAAAAAACCTTGAAGCCCTGTTTTTATCCTGAAGCCATCAACGACTCAAATCTTCACAATATGTGTCTTTTTTTTTTTTTTTTTTAAAATCTACGATATTATGCCATCTAGTGCAATGTGTCTCTGACTCAGACTGGTCCATCACAATAGAAGCAATACTCTTTAAATGGAGACGGAATGTATTAAGTGGTGCTTGGAAATGAAAAGCTTCTGAATTCAAATCTAAAATTGAAATGCCAAGCTAACTGAATAGCTGTAGACTAATACCTCATTAATATTATTAAAAAATCCATTTTGGATAAATTGGAATATTATTGTGCGTATCAGCAGTAAGACACAGGTTTTCTAAACCTGTAGTTTGGTCTGTCTGTCAGGAAGTAAGTAGACTTGGATATTATTAACAAATGATTCACTGACTTGAAGGAGGAAAGGAAAGAGTTCCTTCTAGACCAGGGCAACAAAGGCAAAGGAGCAGTTAAGTATGGCAAGCAAAGAAAGGAAGAGAATCCTGTTTAGAAGGCTTAACAAAAACATTAGAAAAAACATCAATAGAAATTTCATTTTAAAATCCTGTAGTATAAACTTAGTAATCATCTTCCACCCACATCACTATTAAAGAGCTACAAAAATTCTAGATCTCTTACAATTTCTTTTGGTCCCATTCCTCGGCATACAGCTTCCCCTTCTGACGAAACAGATGACCATGCTCGGTTCATCTGAACAGACTTTTCACTTGACAGCTTTTTTAAAAGTAAATTACAAAAATAAAGTAAGTTTAAAATAATTTCATAACACCACCTTTACATGTGTGTAAAACAATAGAAAGTGCAGGTGATTTATCAAGTGTGGACAGTTTTATCAACCCAGCTTTAATCTAACGGCTGCTCTGACAGAAACAGCCACATGAAGTGGCTTCATGGCCCCCTGTACAGCTCACCAGAATGAAGTTGGTGTGATTTTGCCTATTATGGGGAACAACCTGTAGATGGCAACGCAGACAACTCCCATCCATTTGAGCAGACACTTTTATCTTGAGGGACAATTTGGCCATATGGACCATGCAACTGATCCCTCTTCCTAGCTGAGGGAGGGAGGGAGTAGTAAGAGGCCAGGCTCTAACCCTAAGCAGTTCCTAGGTATTTCCAACACCTAACCCTCCAGAGGTCTTCAGGGCTCAGTAGCTTGTAACATCCAAGATAGCAGAGATACATGAGATAATAGGTCCCACAGGTTATGTTTCAAAATGCACAAATTCCAGAGATACTGTTACTACCTGGGTCCGGTCACTTCTACTGCTACTGCTGTTTTAACTTTCTGCGCAGTTCTGCATTTGTATGACACTTATACAAAGGGACATCTCTGCTCAGGCAGGGTCTTCAGAGGACCACTGTGATACCGGCAGTACATTTTATAAATCAAAATAGAGTCTGAATAATTAGTGACATAAGAGAAACGAGGGGGGACAGGAAAAGGAAGGGAAAATACAGGGTTCTTCATGTAGAAAAGTGTCTGGCTGTGCAACAGAAGAGGAAACATCTGAAATCAGAGAGAAAAGTGAGTGCTGGGAGAATAAAGTGAAGCAAATCTGCAAATGCAGACACTGCATGGCTAGCAACCGCAGCAGCACATAGCTGTTCCGTAAGCGGTAACAGCCTGATGGATTAAGCTGTGGACCAGGACACAGAAAGACTGGGTTCGTTTTCCAGCACAGCTGGTAAACTTTCCTGTGGAAAGGCAGAACAAGTCACTTCCTCACCCTCTGTGCCTCAGCTTCCCCACCTGTAGAAATAGGTATAAGGATACTCATCTCATTTGTAAGGCGCACAAATGTCATATTGAAGAGAAGGCTTTATTATTTCTTTCAAGGAGCAAAATATCTAGTGTGGAAGGGATCTCACATGATCCTTGTGGCAGTAACTATATTCTGTCCTGAAAAAACACTTCCTGCTCTATCTTCTTGACTGTAATCAGCCTGTGTTTTTCCACCTCACTGATCCAAAGGAAGAAAACTTCTTTGGAGGTCAAAACTGAAGACTTGTTCTTATTCATGGGCTGAGTGTTTTAAACAAACACACAGCACAAAAAATTCCAAACAAGCTGTTGTGGCTATGATGAGAAAATAAGAATATTCAACTCTTCTGGCAGGACAGAGTGTATCTTTGCCAGAGGCAAGTAAAAAGGCTCCTAGATTATGGTGCTGTAGTGCCACTACTCCCTTCTCCCTCTCCTTGCTGGTTAGTACCTTCTCTCCAAAACAGAAACATGGTCCTCAAACCTCAAATGGATCTCAAGCTGAGAAAATTAGCACCAGGTTCATTTTCTCATGCAGTTACTCCTCATTACCAGCATTACCAGCATATAGCACTGAACAAAATATAGCCAAAATACTATTTCTCATGTCATGTGAAGGAAGCTCAACATGGCAACAGCAAATCCACTATGTAGAAAGCCCTGCTTAACACCGACCTCACCAAACACATGCAATTCCTTCTTAATTCCATGCTCTCTTGCTGCTCTGCAACAAACCAGGACTTCAGATTTTCCTGCTCACCCATTCACTTTTTCCTAAGCACCAAACCAATGTCTCCACACACAGCAATGGCAAAGAAGGGACAGAAAACAGCAATGGGCAAAAAAATCTGAACAGAAGTTTTGATCTCCTCTCTAGTGATAGATGGATGGCACAAGATTCAGGGCAAACAACTTTAAGAAAAAGCAAACTATTCCACAACATAAATTATTGTTTTTTAACCAAGAAGTCCCATCTAATTTGCAGGGATTCTGGAACAAGTTTATAATTTACCTCAAACCATAAACTGTACAGTGTACACAGCCAAACTCACAGGATCATACTGCAAAGCAGCAGCTTACTTTTGCTTGCTAGTACTGTATTACCTCAATTTATTGCCCATAATTTTCTTACCTCCTTATCTCTTGGAATGATCAACTCTTGAGCAGTTTGCTCTTGAAACTTTAGATGGTGAGGCAGTAGTACTCACACTGAAATAAAACTGAATACTGTTGCTGAATACTATGTGACAGAGTCTATGTGACAGAGTATGTCACTATGTGAAAGAGTACATCACTCTTTCACATACCGCTACTGAGCCATGACTGATAATTGAGTTTCAAGTGTAAAAATCCTTTATACATCTGTTTAAGTAGCTCTTTTATCATAAGTAACATACTCAACACAAACTATTTGTTATTTTGAACAGCATGAGAAACAAACGCTGTGATTTCTTTTCAGTTTGGGACAAATTAGGCCATTTCCCAAAACCTTATACATCATGGTGACTTATACAGCATGATCATCACAGCAGACTCAGAACTTTTCACAGCAAAGTTTTGTCAGAGCCACTCAAAAGTCCAAGCTGAAAGAGTTCATGATAACAGCTTTATTCATTTTGTATAGAAAGACACAGATAATTAAACAATAGAATTATACAACACAACATAATTTAGCAAGCTAGTTCTAAAATTGCTCAAGGAGGGGTCTTCCTGAACAACACACCCTCTGAGTCCTTTGAAGCAAAGATAATGCCTTTCCTATGCACCCTCCTCAACTTCAGTCAAAAAACAACCATGCATTTAATTTCAGATTTTGATCATTTGAATGAAATTAAACTAAGAGCATGTCAGTCAGGAAATTCAGACCTATCACTCTCTTTCTCCAAGACAGTATTAATATTCTAATATGCACACATCTATAACTCAGAGCCATTAACTTAACAAATTACTAATCCTTCTTTCCCCTCATCTTCAATTTGCAGTTTATGACTTTGATATGGAAGCGCTTCATGACAATATAGGGAAAAACTGCAGGAATGGTTACCAGATGAGAGGAAACCTCTTTATCTAATGTTGAAGTGTTTCACATAGTGTGGAAGAAAAGTGCACATGGATCATTTGTCTCATTTACACATGGGTAAAGGTCACTCAGGTAATTTTACAGATCCAGCTGATGTGATATCAAGGTCCCTGTCTACCATCTATGCAAAATCATGACAATCAGGGAAGGTAACCTGACTACTGGGAAAAGGCTGTCATAAGGCCAGTCTCAAAGAGACGGGCAGCAGGGCCCAAGGAACTATAGGCCTCACCTCAGGTCAGGAAAAGTCTCGGAGAACAACCTCCTGGAATCTGTTCCCAAGCACATGAAGGACAAGAAGGTAATCATGGATGCTCAACGAGGAATTTCAGAGGCATATCATACCTGACCAACCTCATTGCCTTCTACAGGATGACTGGCTACATGGACGAGGAGAGCGCAGTGGCTGTAGCACATCTTGACTTCAGTCAGGCTTTTGACACCATCTCCCATGGCATTCCTATTCAGAAGCTGAGGATGTGGAGCTGAACAAACAGACCACTGTGTAGGTTGAAGATGGGCTAGGCCACTGGACCCAAAGGGCAGTGACCATTGGCTCAACATCAGGCTTGTGAGAAGCACAGTGCCCCAGGGGTTGTGAGAGGAAGAAAAATTGTTCAACATCTCCATCAAGAACCTACACAATGGACAGACTGCACCCTCAGCAGATTTGCACAGGACACTACGTTAAAGGGATTGGTTGACATGCTGAATGGCAGAGCTTGAATCCAAAGGAACCTTGAAAAATGGGAAGATTGAGCCAACAGAAACCTCCTGGCATTCAACAAGGAGAAGCACAAAGTTTTGTAGCTGAGATGAAACAACTCCATGCATCAGGACAGACTGGGAAGCAACTGAAAAGGACTCAAAAGGACTTGGGGTGATGGCGGACACCAGGCTGTATAAGAGCCAACACCATACATGCCCTGTGCATACTTTACACCAGGCCACATTTGGAGGGCCACATATGGACAACATATCCAAGGAAGACGCTCTCCCCCTCTGGTCAGCACTGGTGAGACCACACCTGGAATAGACTGTGGCCAGCTGTGGGAACCCAGTTCAACATGGATCTGGAGAAAGAGAAGAGGGACTGGCAGAGGGCTACCAAATAGGTCAAGGACCATGAACATAGGACCTGTGACAAGAAGATGAGAGAAGCTGGGCTTCAGTTTTGCAAACAAGAGGCTGAGGGGAGATCTCACAGCAGCTTACAACAACTTGAAAGACAGTTACAAAGATGACACAGCCAAACCTTTCTCTGCAGCGCCAGATAATAACACAAGGGACAACACCCAGGAGTTATATTTTGTGAGGTTCAGGTTGAACCATAGGAAATATTTCCTCCGCTGGAGAGTGTGGCACAGCACTGAAACACACTGCCCAGGGAGAGCATGGATTCTCCACCCTTAAAGGTTCACAGGACTTGGCTGGACTTGGCCATAGCTGACCTGATCTGGTGACAGCCCTGCCTCATTTGGGATATGTCCTAGGTGACCTACAGAGCTTTCTTGCAAACAACATATTTGAAACATCTAACTGATTTCAGTGGGGCCAGGATCCCTCTCAGATGATGTTTATTTAAATGTATCGAAAGTATTTAAAATGGAAGAAGCATGGTGTAGCCAGGTTCAAGCATGCTAATGGTTGCACTTTATTCTGAGCATATTGCAGTACTCCATCAATCCAACCCAAACCAGAAATTGCTATTGCAATTGCTCTGGACTATAATGACTTGAGTTCAAATCATTTTACAAAGCACCCTTAACTCTTCAGGGCCTAAATTTCAAGGTTTCATTATTAACTTTATATCAAAGGTCTCAAAACACAGTGTACACTGAGAACATTGATAAGAGACTGTAACCTTCAAGCGATTTCACAGCCTTTCTCAACACACAACTGTGTTTGCTGTTTCTAATGGTTCATGGTTCTTATGAGAGAGGCCTTGCCCTTCCAGACAAAATAACATCACTTAAGAGAAAAGGGAGAAGGAATGCTTCTGCTTCTAATTCCTTGGAATTAAGTTTCCTCTAGCCACTACCTATAGAAGGGGATAGCTGGTATGTAAAACTCTGCAGTAGCACAGAAACAGCTTTCAAGTGCAAATTCTGGACTTTCCAGACCTGTGTCATATCAGAGTGAGATGTGAAATATCTCCAGTAACATCTGAATATGCAACAGATGGAAATACTGGCTTTCCCTCCATCACCAGTGCATCTGATTGGAAAAAAAGTGCAAAACTCCATGTTAAAATACATAAAGAGATAATGAGAATGGTGATACTCTCAAGCCCCCCAGTCCTGTAAGTATTTTTATCCATGTGCTTCAGCTAAAGACAGACACTGTGTTTTGGAGAAGTTTACCTGAAATAATTGAAACTAGAGAAGGGCAGAAAGGAAGGAAGAAAGGAGGGAGAGTGATTCAGACAGATAAAGCTGTGTGTGGCTGTGACTAATGTCAGCTCATGCTAAACACAGCAAATTTAGCGCATAACAAGCACCAAACCCAGCAAGTCGTATCTTGTAAACAACCAGATTCAGCAGGGTCTGTCGAGATCACTAACTGATTGAGGCCCTTGGCCAAACTAAACAACAAATTAGTATTTGACTAACCAATTTTGGGTTTGGATGAAGTGTCAAGCAACAGATACAATTACTGGGTTTTAATTTTGTTTCTAAACAAAGGGAAAGTATATTTAAACTTTTAATTCCTTCCAAGGCTATTCGGATAAGAAATTGGCTGAAATAGGTGTGATTTTGCAGACGATTTTTACCCTGTAATCTTATTTTTTCTCCAGCTCTAATCAGTGCTGCGCTCAGAGCTCAGTGGGACCGTTCATGGTGTCAGGCAGGGCTTCGCATCAGGCAAGGCCAATCTTCCCATTCAGGCAACAAACATCCCACTCTCATGGAATGTCACAGGAGCCCCACGAACTGCCTTACCATCTCTTTTGCATGGAGGAGTCAGAATCTAAAAGACACCCTAACCCATCACGGCGTGCAGAACAGGTACTTACAGCTCAGTATTGAAGTAGGAGGTGACATCAGGATCAGGCACACCTGCTACAGCAAAATTACTGCTCCCAGTGTCAACCAGAATATTTAACTGCCGAAACAGAAGAAAGGAGAGGTGTTTTTCATATCCAACTAAACAAACAAAAAAATCATTACAGTTTTTCTCTAAACTACCTTCAGTTTTAACATTATAATGAAAGTTGCCCTGAAAAATAAATACAAAGTGTCACTTTTGGGAAAGATATGCTGCTGCAGCCCCTGAAATGCTTTAAAACAGTCATGTTCCTGGAAAGGGGAAAACCCAACAAGCTCATATTTGCACAGCAGAGGAATTCACGACCATCTTAAATTTCTTTTTGGCCCAACCCATGTGTCTCGGCAACCTGGCTCGTTCGGGTCACACGCTGAATTGCGTACTGTTTAAAGCACTGTTTGCCTTAGAGCTTATGAGGTTTCTAGGTAGGGGCTGAGTGCGAGTCTGAGAAGAAGTAAGCAGAAGCACGAAGCTTCCTCGTGGCTTGGAGAGCACAGGAACATTGCCCAGTTCATCCCAAGCAGCAGCAACCTACCACAGCTTTCACTGCCTTTAAATAGGAGGATGGCAGATTTATAAACAGTGTAAAAAGCATGGACTGAAAGGCGGCCTGAGAGTGGGCCACTTGTTCGGTTAATTGGGAGGATGATTTAGGACAAAAATTGCCTAACAAAACCACACAGACAAAACGAGACGCTTCCTTTCCCCATTTGGCTCAAGTTAGCAGGCTGGTTCACCACAGCTGCATGACAGCTTGTGCTAACACAAATCAGAAGGTAACAGCACGGGAGCGAGCAGCCAGATGCAGGATCACCTCTTTCAGCAAGACTTTGAAACTACAGGTGGCATTAAATGACAATTTCAGTCAGTCAGAGACTGTACTGCTACCAAAAACAGTGGTCACACTTTTTCCCTGCTTTTGGCTGGACGCTTCCCAGGGATTTTTGGCATAAGCACTCATACCCATGGGGCTGTGATGCAAATGAGATCAAGCTCCTCACCTACAGCTACCAAAAAAAAATTAGCAATCTGCCATACCAGACAGCTACTTGAAAAGAGATGGTAGGAACAGATACTAGAAAAGGGCGTTTGCTTCCTTTGATGACAGTGTGGTCTCAGATTGCCTTAAAATGATCGTGAAATTATGCCCTAGGCAGTAGGGGACACCTGCTCCTCAGAAAAATATTAAGGAATTAAGAATTTTCATGTAGGAGGGAGTGAGACACGAGGACTGGGTTGCCCGTGGTTTAAAGCCAGCTCGAACCAGCCACTTTAGTAGTCCTCATCACTTCTTAAGATGTAAGGTAGCTAGGGATCTAGCACTGAAAGTGGACGTGGGAAGGGTAAGAGAGAACGACAGGGGAAACGAGTTTAGTGTTGACAAAGGAAGTGGAGAAACAGGGCCGAGCTCAGAAAGGAGAGTAAAGACAAAGGAGGATAAAGAATTTGGAGAAGATATGCTGAATCCTTCTTGAATAAGTTTAAGACTGAGCACAGACAAAAAAAGTATGAGTCATCATTCAAGAACATCTTTGGTTTGCACATGGAGGGGAGGGAGGAGATGGTTACCCTTGTTTTACCTAGTTAATATTATGGGACTGAGGAGCTCTGAAATTAAAACATGAACACAAAACCAAGTAGTAATACATAGGACTCTCTTCTGAACTGCATGCACACTCTCTCATTGGTATTCCCAGTCCTAATCGTGCAAAAATTTTAAGACTAAAAAGAAACAAACCCACAACCTTAGTCAAGTGCCTCACTGCATCCCAGATTTTAGACTAAGTGGAGACAATACATTAAAATTTATTTTGCAACCACATGAGCTAGACACAGACATTTAAAAACAAAAGGACATCTACAAGTTCACCTGGCTCCAGGAGCTGAGGCTTTAAAAAAAATAAGAACCTCTGAGGCATGGCTTGCAATAAAATCCAAAGTTTGCCACATACCTTATTTCAACAATATCAAAAGCCTAACATTTTGTCAACTACCTAACAAAGTAAGAACTGTTCTTTTTCCGCCCCCTCTCTGGGATAGAAATCATATTAAAAATAAATAACAAAGAGCAGCTACAATGTGTGCATCTATCAGGACCAACAAAAGTTGCCTCAAAGGGGTGCTGCAGGGCTTAAATTAATTAGCCTTTCTGAGGCCGTCTGTGATGCTTGAGTAATGGGAACCATACATCAGCTGCATAAATACATGTAGGTGTTGCCCTAGCTTCAGTAATATGCATGACACCATACACGGAGGAGGACTTCGGGGAAAAAAAAAAAACCCACCCAAACAAAACCCCAATCACTAAATATGACATGTTTGAAAGATATTTTACCCCCACACCTTAAATACAATGTAATCATCACAGAATTCACAAATCACTGAAGAAAAGGGCAAATTTACTACCCACAGTACTGAGCAAATCAACATTTCCAAAAGAAAACAGATATCCTCCACAAAAAAAAAAAAAGAAAAAAAAAAGCAAATACAAAGCCGGCTAACCATGCAAGTGCCAGCCCACTCGGACACAGCAGCATTCACATGACAGATCGCTATTGAGGCTGACATTCTCTATCCGCATGTTTGTGCATAATGAGATGCAGGCGGCCAGGGCAGACACTGATTTATTGTAGTCCTCACAATAGCGCCAGTGATTAGCAGCTCATTTTGGGGTGGGTATAACTTACTGAGTTCTCTTTCTCTCCTGGCTACCCTTTGGGCCTGAATTTTCTTTAGTGCCTTCACGTCTCATTAAGAACCACTTTCATGTCACCACTGGAGCCTACTTCATTCCGCACTGCCTGCTGCTGGTTTAATGGTGCTGCTGGGGGAGCTTCAGGCAAGATCTGGCAAGTCACAGGGTGGCAACCGAAGGAGCTATGGTCCAGGGCTGCTGGCCTGCCCCATCTCCAGAGGTCAGCCCTGCCCTCTCCTAAAAGATGAAGCCAAACTTCCTCACTTTGCTCACTCCCCTGCCACTGCATCGTGCCGCCCGGCTTACTAACGAAAACCCGAAATCAACAGCACCTCAGCTTGATTCACTGAGCTATGCGCTGTGACAGCTGGAAAGCGGTCATACCTCTCTGTGCCATTACCTTTCTGCCCCAGGGACAGAAGACCCTGATGTGGAGGCAGAGCCAACAGTAGTGGTAGCATCCTCTCCAGCTGCCTCCTTGTGAAGCCCCAGAAATGGTGAATCAGAGCTCTCGCGGGCAGGCGGAGCAGGTTCCTTGGGTTTATTACAGCCACTTCGAGTGAATCACTTCCTGTCACCGAGAGCTGATTATTTAGCGATCAGCCTGTGTTGTCAGAAAGTGTCAGATGAAGTCAGATTTTGCGAAAGCCAAGGTCAGAAAGACACGGCTGAACGAGGCTATGAAGGAAAAACTGCCCAAAGACTACTGATGGATCACGTGCCCAGCATTAAAAACAATGACAGACTACTTTCCATTCACTTTTGGAGGCACAGAAGGAAAGCCTTGGGGTTTTTTTATTGTGTCTTCCAAGTTCAACTTCAGACCTATATAGCACAAAGCAGACAGCAAATGCAAAAGGCCATTTTTTTTTCCGCTGAAGGTCACCTTTACCACAGCCATGGGACATAAAATCTGCACCTAGTACCATACCTGGTGATTATTTTGCTGGATGCATTTCCTATACTGAAATAGGGTGAGTATTAATAAGAGGTTCATAAAGATCCCTAGCTATAGAGTAAGAAAGATAGTAACATCCACCTTTGCCATGACAAACTTACAGAGGAAATCTGACAGCCTATCTATATGCCATTAGGTCGTGCTTATAAAAAGAAACAAATCCAAAACTATTTACTGAAAGTCAGGGACGTTGAAAGCAGAAGCCTCCTTACGCCATGCATTTTATATATTTTCTACTCTGAAGGGGTAGAGACACTGAAAAAAACCCAGTCATAATGATTTATTTCAACTGGAAGTCAAACACGTTGTCAATACTTCAAGGATCCCTCAAACTTTCCAGTGCTTGATTTAGTGCCAACATCAAATAGCACTTACTGTATGCTATCCTGCTTCAATAATTTAACTTACCACTATGTCTTTAATATTTTTAAGCTTTCAGTTGCTGAATATTGTTGTATTTTGATATCAGAAAAAAAAATTGCCTATTGATCTGTCATCTTTTTTTCATTCAGCGAAGCTTCATCCATTTGTGGCTCAGGCACCTGCCCTATCTGTTACAGCAAGCGGTGTCAATACGTCATCAACACTAGGCATTATCTATGCCTCATTTAACTGCCTGGTGAACAGCAATTTGCAGTTATCCCACCGTGCATTCAGAAAGTGACTTCCTTCACATTTTCAAGGAAAAGTGATAAAATGTAGCAATCATTCAATTTTTGTTGCATAGAGGTTGCTAGCAACCTCTAGCAGGGCCAGACCTTGCCCCTGTTCTGCTCTACACCCTACTCAGACTTCGCCTAAGTTTCTCTTTCCTGTTTTAGTTTGAGGTTGGGAGTTTTTGGTAACTTTCAGAAAAATATACAAAACAAATCCCACAGGCTACAAATGCATAATGCATTTCTTTGAAGCAGCTCTCTGCATGATTTAGCATACACAGCCTTTTTCAGGTGTGGAATCCTAGGGCTTGCATGCAACCCTGTCGTGCTGTTGCTTTTGATGTGATTCCCTGGGTAACCCACACTGAGCTAGTGATAATCTTCATCCCCATTAAAAGACTGGCCCATGGAAAAATCCACTGTAGGTTTTTTTCAGGTTAATGGGTCTGATCCTCTTAGGTCAAGCAATAAAGTTTCACCACTGGACAGAAGAAACCAAACTGTAAAAATGTATTTGGCTCTTCAACCTTGCTTCAGCTGAAGCATGGCAGGGGGGGAGGGGGGGAAGGAATAAGATTTGCACCGATAGAGCCATAAATATAATAATCAATCTCATTCAGCCTTACATTTACTCTGGGCTCCAGTCAAAGTCTTCATGATAGGCAACTGATAGTTTGCACCACACGTGCCAGCAGACCAAAGAAGCTGGCTCCATAAGAGTTCATGATGAAAACTACAAGTGATCATGACTTCTCTGGGATTTTAACTTGACCCAAGGGCACACCTTTCTCTTCCCTTCTCTCCCGTCCCCAATAAAGAGAGCGACCATTCCACACTACTAACATTCATATGCTGTTCAAAATCTTGTCCTGCTGTGCTTTCATGATTTCTCCCACACACACACTTAAAATAGGGCTTATAGTCCTACTCTGCTTGATGGAGTATGCCACACAGTGAACTATCACAAAGTAAAAATGTTTTTTTGTCCACATGTAAAAACTATAAATAGGAAGCATCCCATTACTGGCTCATGAGCTGTTACCACACATCACGATGTACTGGCTTAGTAGAAGTCCACCCCATCTAACAACCCCTGAACTTGTAACATCTCTTAACTCCCTCTTTCTTATTTTGTCCCACACATTATAAACCCTACAGAAAATAATTTGCTAGACAGTGCTTAAAAAAAGGTGCAAAGAAGTGCTATGTTTCTTGTTAGGGATTAGCAGCTAGAAATCATTTGGGTAACAGCTCTTCTTTTTCAAGCTGGTTAATAGATAGGAAAATTAGTTGCCAATTTAAATACTGCCTCATTTAACACAACGATTCCTAATTACATTATCAGCCCATCTGGCAAGAATTGCTTACAACCGTCATGCAAAAAAGAAAACACACTAGCAACTATACGCTGTGTTTGCCTACAGTTATTATGTGTTATTATTGGCACAGACTATCCGTCAGGTTATTTCAGCAATTTGTTTCTACAAATTAATAACGTTACAATATACAGCGGCTTTTTAAGCAGAGTTATTGTATGCTTTTTTTCTGTGTTACTTGGAATTAGCATTTACGGCCTACTTTCCAATAAAATTCAGAAGACTAGGCTTTAATATAGATTCTTCATCTGTTCCTCTTAAGATACAGAAATAAAACCTAATTAAAAGATGAGTTAGAGGAATCTTTGGAAGCATGTCTAGATGCAGAGGCCTGCAAAGTTAGGCATAAACCGAAAAAGCCTCCACGACGACACATTTCTGCTTGTAGAGTAATACGTATTTTGCTGAACAGGTAAGACTGAAACCAAAAAGGGGTAAATTTGTCTATCTGTACAATAGACCGCCACACTGCTCCTGAACACTGGGGCAGGAATGGGACTCCC
Organism: Ciconia boyciana; assembly: GCF_034638445.1. Lineage (NCBI taxonomy): Eukaryota > Metazoa > Chordata > Aves > Ciconiiformes > Ciconiidae > Ciconia > Ciconia boyciana. Next base: position 121,254,528 of record NC_132934.1, on the reverse strand, counting down.
CCATTTTTCGTTGCTCGTAAGTGGTCCCTGGGCTGGAGCAGCCCAGTCCTCATTGCTCTGCGGCACTTCACAGAACGGTTGAGGTTGGAAGGGACCTCTGGAGGTCATCTGGTCCAACCCCCTGCTCAAGCAGGGGCACCTAAAGCCAGCTGCCCAAGACTATACCCAGACAGCTTTTGAATATCTCCAAGGATGAAGACTCCACAACTTCCCTAGGCAACCTGTGCCAGTGCTTGGTCACCCTCACAGTGAAAAAGTGGTTTTCCTTATGTTTAGAGGGAACTCCCTGTGTTTCAGTTTGTGCCCACTGCCTCTGGTCTTGTCACTGGGCACCTCTGAAAAGAGCCTGGCTCTGTCCTCTTTGCACTCTCCCTTCAAGCATACATTGATGAGATCCCCCCTGAGCCTTCTCATCTCCAGGCTGAGCAGTCCCAGCTCTCTCAGCCTTTCCTCACGTGAGAGATGCTCCAATCCCTTAAATGTCTTCACAACCCTTCACTGAACTTTCTCCAGTATGTCCATGTCTCTCTTGTACTGGGGATCCCAGAGCTGGACACAGCACTCCAGGTGTGGTCTCACCAGTGCTGACTAGAGGAATCCAGAAAACAACTCAGCTTTTTGGATGACAGCTGCATGGCCACTGGTGACAATGGAGAAACACCCCACCCAGAGCCAAACAACTCTCTGCAGCTTGGACTGTATCAAACTTCACCTTCGAGGAGGAGGAGGAAGGGGGCAGGCCCACATGTTACGCAGAGTCTGGGAGGAGAAGGATTTCCTGTGGTGCCCTGAGGGAGGTCACCTCACCAGAGAAAACAGACCTATCTGCTACTACCTCCAAAAAAAATCCTCCCATAGTTGTAAGAAGGGTTTAACCATGCAGCCAAGATAAGAGAGGTGGTGTGAGAAAGAAAAATGGAACGGAGATTAATGATTTTCTAATGCCGTTTGTTCAGCAGGTGGTGCCCACGTTTCCCTGCAACGTCACACTGGGGACGCAGAGGAAGGTGATTTATTACAGCATGAAAACTTGGCCAAACCAGAAAGTCAAGTATATCACTAAAGATAATTCCTGCTTTTGCAATGGCAGAAGTTTGTCACAGAAACTGTGGTGTGTTTGTAGCTTGTGGAGTAAGCAGAAGAACAAATGGCAAATGGAAGCTCTTCAGGGCTGTAGCAGATCAAGCCCACCAGAACCTGTTTGGCATTTGCTGTCATTCCCCTCACCACATTCCCAGCTGGTGTCAGGACTTGGGATTTGACCCCGTATCTATACTACCTTTACATTCACTCTCTCCCCCAGCCACCTAAACCACTCAGCTATGCCTAGACACTCTCACACCTGCACTGGGTCCAGCAGAAGACCAAGAGTCTTTTGCCCTCAATCTTTTCATGATCTGCATTGCTAGACTGGGAGGAATACTCTACTATTTTTTTTTTCTCTCTGAAAAGCAATAATCTCTTTCTTTGCCAGAAGATTACAAAGTACTATCTGGATTAGCCAATCTATCCGTGCTTAAGAGCACTGCGTGCTTCTGTAGTTGAGATTTGTATTAAAAACACAAATGCTAAAATGACTGATTGCTCTGAAGTATAAACTTGCTAAACTAAATTGTGAGTTGAAATATGAGCATCTGACTCTGGGACTGATGAATAGTCATTTTGAAAAGAAATATTACAGGAAGTGCTTTATATATATTATCATTTTGACAATAAGGGAAGGCTATTATGGTTTAAAGACAAAAAAAATAGTCAGCCAATCAATCCTGGTAACAAAACAAAATATCTATTCTTCATTTCTGTTCTCTCCTTTCTGCCAATGTCTTCGGTTCCCTAAACATTAGCATTCTTTCTGCACATGCTGTCTCATGTGGTATCTTATTTTTCAGGCTGAAATTTATTTGCTGTGTCTAGATTTATCATACAACTCATCCATCCTATTCATGCTATATGAACATGGTTTGCTGTTGAACATGAGCTATTACTTGCTTATCTTAGAGCTGTGTGAATCGTAGCAATTTTGTCTCATTGACGTTTCGGAAAAGATTAACCTTTTTTTCCTCTTCCCCCCCCCCCCCCCCGATACAAATTGCTCTCCCATATCCCATATCCCTCTCCCATACCCTACAGAACGTAGGTATATGAAGAAACCCTCTCGTTCACCTAAACCAGCTACACCTGAAGTCATGCCCTGTTCTAGGCATTGGGTTTTAAGGAAAATCTGGCCTAGTTAGAGAAAGTTCAGTAACAACAATAATCTAGAGGTCTAGAAAAATCTCACCTGTAAATACCCATTGGAAGGCTTGGACTGGTTTGATAAGACTGAGGAAGACTGTGATAGTCTTCTAACAGACATTAGAGCCGCAACTTCCAGAAAAAAAACTTCCCCTGAGAGCCGCAACTTCCAGAAAAAAGGGATTGCATGTGAGCCAACTAATATCTTTATCAGCCTTTCCCAGTGTAGCCAGTAACGCACATTAACATCAGGTAGACTGTTTGTTCTTACTAAAGCAGTATGGCACCCAAGTGCTCAAAATTTGAGTGAGGAAAATCTATATATTTTCTATATTTATACTAAACATGTTCTTGAATTGAAAGATTAATGAGTGTCTAGATGAATAGAAGATTTAAAAAATCCCACAAACACACCCTGAAATTAAAGAATGAATGCAGAAGACATCAGCTAATTGCACTTAAGTATGGACACAGCTCTTGCTAAATCCGAGAGCATGTTTCCACCTGTTAGTAGGTACATAGGAATTAAATCCATCAATTTTCTGCTAATTACAGTACAGCACTGATGAGACAAGGGAGACTGCAAGCTGAATGCCACTGGGACCAACTCTCAGGTCTAACTGCAAGACTCACAAGGAACCCCTGTGCCCACACAGCCCTGGTTTAGAGACCAGCTACGTCTACACTCTGTGCCACATCTAAATTAGTAAGCATCTCATCCAGAGCCCAACTCCTCCATCCCCAGACAACGTGGGGGACAAAGGTGTTGGAGAGACAGCTATTAATTCAATAATTCAACAGCTAAAAAGAAACTGAAGAAAAGCCTGAAGTCTGTCTCGACCACCAGCCTGACTCTTGGAGATACGCTCGTGAATGCCATTACAGATTTCAAAGTCACCTTCTCAACTTAAACCTCTTTCTTGCTTTGAAACCACCAAGCGAGCACTGCTGGGTGCTGCCCAGCAGGATTTTGAACTCTTTGGAGCAATGGCCAGCCACATCAGACGTCTGGTAGTCCACGGAGCTATGGGTGCTGTAGGAGGACCTGAGGAGAGGGACAGCTTCTAGCTGCGCAGTAAATAGGAGGGCAGTGGAGGTGGGCAAAGGGCTGCACGGCTGTGTTTCACAATGCAGGGGCACACACACCACCAGCCAGCGAAAAAGGGGTTTGCTGTGCCTAGATAGCTCCCTCAGCAAGCCTCTATGCACTTGTACCCTTGTGCTTAACCACAGCCTGTCTCGCTTCATTCCTGAAAAAAAACCACTGTCAAATTTTTTCAGTTGACCTGAAGCTAAACTTTCTCTGTAAAAAAAGACAACCACCTCACTGAAAAACAACAAACCATCCACCTCAAGTGTCTTAGGTTAAATGTCTGCTACGTCTGTTCTGTTTACCAGCACTACTTAGGGCATGATACTTCTAAAAAAGAGTCTTATGTCAAACAATCTCAGAGGGGTTTTTTTAGGAAGAAAAAAAAAAAAAGAGGAGAAAGAGACTCATCATGCTAATACACTACCTTTCAGAATATGATATCCAAGGAGGGCTTTTTGCTTTGGGTTTTTTTTTAAAGGAAATGAAATCAGTAAGCCTACATTAATGTATTATACCCAGTGAATGATTACAGTTAGAAGCTGCATACAGTTCAGAATTTCAATTTTCTGAGGCTTTTGCTCTCCAAAATTAGCTTCCAATTCATTTTGTCAGGTCACCCTTTTCTTTACCTCTGTTGTTCATTAGACTCAGAGAAATTGCTGTCTGGAAAAAAATAAAAAAAAGGCATTTTTAGTTCTTCTCTACCTAGCCTCAGAAGTCCTACACTATTAAAAAAAAAAGTTTGTTTTGAAACTAAAGCAACAACCCTCCAACTGCAGTATCTGTAAGACTGAAACAGTTTTACACATTTGCACAGAGCCAAGCTACACTGTGTAAACTCAAGAAGGCTTGAACTGACTAATCTTTAAACCTTCCTCATGTTGTACAAGCTTCTACACCATGAGTCACTGCCTGTGTTTACTGTGCCATTTTGAAATATCAGAATTAATCAAGGGCCACATTTCAAACTTCACCATAGCCTACGAAGCCCATTCCTAACGCTCTTGAGCGTAGGCTAGGAGGTATCTCTAACCTCACCAGTGCTGTTATTTTATTTTAAATCTCCCTTTTGTCAAAGACACCATAGTACCCTTGCCCTTCAGCAGCGGGCAGAAGCCTCTCAGGAGAGATTCAGTCTCGCTCCTGTATTTCTACCTTCATTAAAAGGTCTCTCCCTCACACCAAAGATCTGAACTTCAATCTCAAATTTAAACAAACACCTGGATTTCAAGTTGCACTGGAGATACGAAACCAAGTGCCAAAGCTGCTCCTGCAATATTTAAGAAGCTTTTGAAGGCAGCGATTAACTTTGAAAAAGGCTGCATTTTGGAGACAGGTAGGAAGAAAAAGAAGTTTGCAGGACAGCAGTGAGAAAAATCAGTGCTTTGAGAAGGCTGCACGCCGGGTCCGATCTCTTCCCTCTCCTCCCCCCGTCAACTCGCTCTCGTAGCGACACGATTCTTTTCAGGTTTTTTTCCCCTCCTCTGTCAAGATGTTAGTTCTGGAGATGGGTGTTTGGTAGCAAAGGTTTTTCAAAGCCTGGAGAGCTGCGAGAAGGAAAGGTGAAGGCAGGACACTCCTGACATGTCAGGTCTATCTGTTCTCCCCAGAACAGGCTGTTCCCAGCGGTGCTGCCCTACCCCGCAGTGGGGCTGCTCACTGTAACGTCCTTCTAGCCGCACTTACTGCCTGCTTTCAGGAAGGGCTTGCTCATGTTTTTTCAGTGCTTTTCTTCAATAAGGACACCGAATGCTTATATGATACTTTCCAGCTGTTCCCCTAAAACACTGTAGCAAAACCAAAGTGGATAAGCATCATTTTTCTTGAGTTTTCTCTATCCATACGTTGCAATGGTGAAATGATCAACCTTCCCAAAACATGAAAGCCAACGGACAGGATTACATGGGAAACTCCACCTTGCTGCTTAAATCAAGTTCATGGCTGTGAAAGCAGCCTCTCCCTCCTGGAGGCCAGGAAACTACCGACAATCCCACATGCACGCACTGGGATCCCTGGATTAGCCAAGATTGTTGGACATGGAGAGGTAAATAAATTAGCACACACCTTGGAAAACCAGCTATGAACTCCCTGTACTTCAAGGCATGACCTCTGCTATAAAAATGCCACAACTTGTTCTTCAGGACTGGACTTGTAGCACTGCCAGATTTTGTTTAACATATGAGACCTGAAACAGTATTTCATATTGCCAGACTGGGATGTTTCAGCCTGGGGAGCTGAAAAGACCGGTCCCTGCATTTACCCATCCTTTAACTCCCTTGAACTACCTCTTCCCTGCCTGCCATAGCAGCTCCCACCTCCGTTGCTGCTTTTCTGCCCAGAAACAGCCACGATCGCATACTTTCGCACACCTACTGGGTTGCTGCTACATGGACAGTAAAGGGACATGACTGGATCTGCTGCTGCAGGCAAGGGGAGGGAGGGAAGAGATGAGGGGGAAAAAAAAAAAAAAAAGCAAGTGCAGGTATGTCAAGCACAAGGACTGGAATTTGGTTATTCAGATTGTATTCCCTGCTAGAAAAGCTGTGCCACATCTCTGGGGAAAGGCGTAGGGTCAGGCAGCTGCCCGCTGGTCCGTGCCGTCTTAAGCAGCCACAGGAATGTACACAGGCAGACCCAGGTCTCAGAGCACAAACAAGGTGATGCAACTCCAGTGTTTTTATTTCCCTTGTAATTAATAAAGGCAATACAACAGACAGAAGGCTTTTGCTCCCCATTCCACCTGACCTATGTAGGATATTACCAAAGAGCAGAATTTGATTGCCATCATGGGTATTTCTTGGAATTGTACAGGGGAGTTCAAAGGCACACACAGAAAGCAGCTTTCCACTCCATCATAGCAGGAAAGACTACTTGATCGGGGGGAGGGAGGGCAGGGGGGGGGGAAGCTGTTAAGCAATGTCACAATAATGTGTTTGATTTATTAAAAATAAGAACAATCTTTTATATTCATATTTATTCTAACATTTTTACTAAAAAATTTGGCAGGGCAATTTAAAAGGCAGATTTGATTCTCAAGTGAAATAAGAGATGATTTTTTTAAAATTCTTTTTTTTTAAAGCAGCAGTGTTCCTCCCCCTGCTATTGGACTCATTTATTTCTCTCTCTCCTTCTCAAACATGCACTCTTTACTCTTTACCCTGGCTAATACTGTAGAGGCAGCAGCTCTGGGAAATGAACTAGCTTCGCCTGTGGCTCATACATCATTACAATTGTTAACCAAGTTCCACTATAAAAATCTTTATTACACAGGAGAACACAGAGGCGTGCAGGAACACAGCTTTATTTCCAGATACCAGGTTGAGTTTGTAGGGCAGGAAGTTAAAAGACTTTTTTACGCTCTCAAGTTGACGAAGTCTGCTACTGTGCACTGCAACATCACACAGAAGACAGCTTCCCACTACCCATTCCTCCAAATATCAACCTGTACGTAGGAGTAAGCTACCTTCTACTTTGGCCAAGGCTTACAACCCATCACGTGATGATGGTACCTCAGGTCCCACAGCAGCCCAGGGCTCCAACATTTTACGCACTATGAGGAAGGCAGCAAGCGCAGCCACGTTGCTGCCTACATGCTGGAGCTGATGGTGCTCAGGCCACTGGAATTGTGGAAGTTCACCCATCAGCAAACGTCATGCACACCTGCCGTGGAGAAAGTTTCCAAACCTGAACAAAAATGCGCAGATAGTATCACTAGTATTTGGTCACTTGCCAAGAAAAGGTTAACCTGAAGGCTCAGCCAGTGCAAATGAAAGTTAACTTTAGCTGGAACATGTAACACACACCAGCATTCATGACTACAGCTGTTGAGACATTTTCTGAGCTTCTTTTTTTTTCTTCCCATACATTATTTATCTCAGCAGTCCAAATGCAAAAATCTGGCACTTTGGATCATGTGAAATGTTTGTGTTACTCCCTGAAGGACTTTGCATCCGTGAAGTAATGAGAAGATTATTCTGTGACAGATAAACTGAAGCACTGTGACTGCATCAGATGTTATCTTGCTACAGCACTTCCCAGACTTTTTGAAGGTGTGACCACCTTTGGACTCCTCTGTCTTACTTGCAACCTGAGAGTCACCAAGAAGAAAAACAAATGAATTAAATAAAAATGTCTTTAGTCACAGAAAAGCATCAGTAGGACTGATGAATCATTTTCTGACATGCCTCACATTTCACTCTTACCCGTAGCAGACATCTAGTAGACAGCACAGTGAATGAAAGCATAGGTCTCTCCATACCACGCTTAAACAGCATGGTAATATCGCCCTGAAGACCTTCCAAATTGGCATAGCATGCTCTGTCTTGACAAGATGCTACAACTGTTAATTTCTTATGCTGCAAACACTGACAGTCAAGGCTTCTGTATCAACAGGTATCATAACTGAATTTCAGAAGTAAAGTTTCCAACTAGGTAGAAAAAAATGAGAGAAAAAACCTTCCTCAAGATTATGCAAAGTCGCAATTTCAAAGATAGATTGGAAGCCTGCAGTTGAAATAAACACCCTCATATATTATTTTCTATGCCAAAACTATTGCTTCCAAAGGCAATCTTCAAAATTTACCTTCTGCTGACCTGATGTATTTTTTTCTTCCCTAATACCACAATAAAATTTTCAAGGGGGGACACGCAGGACCCAACCTTCCATACGATGGCTTAGCAGGTAAGTCTTTTGTTTCTGTAGAAGCTCCAAATGGCTGATCTTCTCTCATATGAAGCTTCCTATGGTAGCAAAGTAAGAAACAGAGCGAGCCTGGGTGGGCGAGAAAATTCTCACATCTGGCCTTGACCTGAGCCTGAGCAGAAGCCACAGCACCGCGGTGGGCTCCGAGGTGCTCATCTACAGCCCACTCTCTCAGAGAGATCCACAAATTAATATCAAGGAATTATCTGAGAGATGGCTGTCAAAAGGAGCCAATTACTTTTTCCCTGCCAAATGGCAGGAGCTGGCTTTTAATGCGAGAAGGCTTACACTCCCTCCCTCAAGCGGAGAGGTGACTCTCAGTTCTTGAGTTGTCATTTTGTTCTTTAAAAAACAAACAAAAAATCTAATAGGAAAAAGTAGTGCTATCAAGCAGTTTTAGATCCCTAGGAATGGATTCATTTGTGTCTTTAAGGAAGAGAAGCTTACCAATGCAGTGTTAATACCTTTCCTCTTTTAAAATAAAACCAGACTAGCAACAACTGAGACATTTTCCCTAAACACATACAGTCTAGCTTAACAGCAGTTTTTGCTAGTAAGTAGGTACAAAAATAAACCAACCATAAAGCTAAATAAAATCAACTAATTTTAGTACTCACAAGCTGAGCAAAGAGGACAAAATCTACAAGTAAGTTATTTTTCACAATTTCAAATTATTAGTAAGCAGTGGTGAGGGGAAAAAAGGATTGTACAGTGCAATTGCTGTCTTAACAGACTCCCTTCAAAAGATCCTTTTAATTATGACACATCAATTGTATTCAATGAATTGTAATTTTCACTCAAATAAGATTTTTCCTATGTAGCTTATTTTCCTCAAATTCCCTCTCTGCCGTACCCCATAGGTTTAATCTATTCAAGAAGGATTCTTACAAAACCAAAACCAAGCTCTAGAACATCTGTCCCCCCCCACCCTCCTCATAAAATACTCTTAGAAATAAAAAGGCAGGGAGAGCAGAAGAAGGAGAGACAGGCAAAAGGAAGAACAAGGGAACAACTCTGGTGGATGAGAGAGAAGAGGAGAAAGAGTATTATTTTATCAACCTTTGGCAAAAGAGGGAGCAAACGTTGACTTTGGCCCAAGGCTTTCTGAAGGCATGAGAGCTGACTTTGCTACATGACCGCGCTCGGACAAGCACGGCCAAAAGCCCATTGGACAGCCATGCCTGGAGGAAGCCCGCCGAAAGGGCTGGCACGTGGGCAGTAGCAGGTTCAGTGGCCAAACTTTCATCCCAAGAGGAAGAAGTTTACCAGGCTCCTCAGCAAGGTTCTCGGGTGGCTCTGGGCTGCTGCAGCCTTTGCTGCGCAGAGCATGCAGCCGCTGCTGTAGCAAAACCAAAACATGCGGTGGATGCAGATGAGCTCGAGCTACCTCAGGTGCTGCCAGCAGTAACGGAGCTCGCTGCGTGTTGCAGAGCCACCCGGAAAAGCACGGTAGATCGCTCATGCGGAGGTCCTTGTTGTCACAACCAGACAGTTACCAACCTGAGTTAGCTGGTTTCTACTAGCTCGGTTCTTGAACGCCGCAATCCAATCGCACGAGTGGCTGCGATGTAGGCATATGCAGAGAAGAGGAGATAGATAGTCAGCTAACTTGTTATTTTAAAACCAAGGGAGTTAATGTGCAAAAAATTGCAAATAAAATCTATTTCAGTCCTGGGCTATTTCAAGTACTTTGAAGGACACTGAACAAACAGGTACACATTCAAATGTAAAACTTTTGATTTTAACAGCAGTCTGGTATCTGTAGAACATGTACTGCATTTGCTTCATGAGCTCAGATCCACATAGCAAAACCAGGCTGAAAAGCAGCAAGATGTATGACAGTCCCATCAATGGCAGGAAAAAACACTTCCTTTTTCTTAGGCAGCTGAGTGCTGCCTCCTTTACTTTGAAGATCTGATCTCAAGTCCTAATCTGGGCAGAAATAGGAGCAACAAGTTCCTTCACTTATTTACACAATTTATGATTAAATCTGTATTTTACAGCCAGTAAGAAAAGGGAAAGAGATATGTCTGATTCATACGGGAGATGCACACGTGCAAGGGTATGCCATTGTATCAGCTTCCTTTTTCAAATGTAGCTATACTTGACAATGACCAGATAACATTTCAGGTCAGACTCACTTCACCTACAATAAGTGAGAAATTTTCAAAGATAATAAAATGTGGAGGCAATGTAATAGCTGATGTGTCCTCGCAGACTCAAAGTCATAAGTGCCCTTCACAAAAATAAAGACCCCTGCAGGGTGTAGTAGTTTTTGAATCTGTCTTTCCAGACACCATCCCTAGAGCTCACAGCCCTCTGGTCGGGGGGGGGGGGGGGGCGGGGAAAGAAAAAATTCAAAGGAAAAAGGATTCCTTTCTTAATAATCCCAAACACCCAAACATACGGGAATTCCACATGGGCTTTCTTTTGTCCACTGGTTTGTTTTCATCTCATTTCTACTCCAAATCCCAACTAATTCACTTCTTAATAACAGGCAAAATAGTTATTTGCTCACTCTCTACTTTCCTCTTTCCAAATTCAACTGATGCTTTTGCCTTGATAGGGAATGAAATGCAAGGAGTGGTAAAAAGCGTGAACCTGACACCTGTTGCCACCATCCCTGTTCCTCACAACAGATCTTCTGCTCCAACCCACCAGGATCTGAATGCATGATTGCTATGGTCGGCGACCCTGGAAAATAAAGTTTCCACCATTTCTCTGAAGGAGAGAAAGCACCTTTAAAGGAGCAGTTAGTGGGGCTCTAATCCAACTGACCCTGGGAGAGGAGCACATCCTGAGGAATGACCATGATGAGCCTCTTCCATTCAGTGTCACCCTGCGCATAGACATCACAGGCCATTGCAGCCCGCTTACAAACACAGCAAGGCAAAGCCTTGCTACAAAACACTAACTCTGCTATACTCTACTCAGGGCAAGTGCATTGTAATTAATACTCGTGTTTTAGGTTATTTTTATAGCACAGGCTCCACTACCTCCATGCAGTCCCTCTTGCGAGGGCTAATTTTGTAAGGAAGGAGGTGCCAGAATGCTAATTTGTCAAGGCAGGGACCTTTCTGTCATACCCAAACCTGGTATGTTTGTTTGCTTTGTCTTTGGTCAAAAATACATTACACCCCACTGCACCACAGTACATCACTATATTAGTCCTGTCTTATGACTTTCAGGTCTTTGTCCTTTTTATTTTGCAGGCATCCAACAACAACAGCCAAAATCTACCCAACTCATCATTTAACAACAGGAATATTTTGCATTTCAATAGTACTTCCATTAGAAGGATCTGGAGGGATTTTGACGCTGCCACCTCAAAATACTCCAATACACCACAGCACTAGTCTTTGCTCCTCAACTTTTTTCAGCTTTCATAAAGAGCTCAAAAATAAACACAAGAGACCCACATAATTACTGGAAAAAAAAAAGTAAAGAAAAAGAGAGAGAGAGAGAGAGAGAGAGAGAGACTTGAGTTGGAGCTTGCCTGCTAGTATTTGAACATGGAAGGATCACATTTTCAAAACTTCCTGTATCTAGAAAGACAGTAAACCTCCCTTCAGCAAAACTAAGCAGAGCTTAGCTTCTTTTGGAATAGCACAGCTCCAGAAATCAGGCCCTTATCACCTAATATAGCAAGACTAGTGAAGCGATGAAATTACAAGAGCAGGTGAATCTTTCCTCACAATCTTCATTCCTTCCAACACTCAGGAAATAAGAGCTATCAACAATTAAGGAAGAATGGCTGCATGTTCAGAACGTGCTAATGTGTGTGTTCATCATCTTCAAAATACCAAGCTATAAATTATAAGAGTTCATGACACACTTGAGGTGTTTAATACATACCCCTCTCTATTCTTCTTTTCTTTAATAGCTGGAAGAAATTGAAGGAAAGATAACCTCCCATCAATTACATGGAAATGGGAGTTTGTGTTTCACAGTGAAGGCCGTTAGACCCAACATTCATGTTGACCTTAAAACTTCAGAGCAAGTGTACAGGACAGGTTTTTGCTCACCCCCTGCACAGAACAAACCGCCATTAGGAAAAAACAATAGACAAAACCTCTTCAGGCATAGAATGAAAAATTGACACTGAAATTTCAAAAAGGAGCTGTGGCATTCAGAGCACAAGTCAGATCCTATCGTGATTTCAATACCCACTAATCAGACCACAGCTACATAACCCTCAGCTCTCAGGAGGCACATGCCCGGCCTCTCTTCACAATGAAATTGCAGGAATAACATTTACCTGGTCTTAATAAAAACACAATTTGGAAATGCAGTGGGACCGGCAGGACTACCACTAGCTCATACAATGAAAACTAGCACAAGAGGCAAGATGAGGCAACAGTACTTTCTTTGCAAACATTTAATGCAGTCCAGATGGACTTCAAGAAAGCTGTGAAAGAATATGGGGTGCTTTAAGAGTTTGACTATTCTATTGGTCAAAAGCTTGTAGGAGAAACAAAATTAATATGAAGAGAACTGCAGTGAAGATAGCAAAAAACCCCTAAATGATCTTTTATTCAATTCCTCACAGTGCTTATAATCTCAGGGCAGGCAAAATAATAAAAGATAGAGCAAAGGAATTCCATCAGATTATCTGAAGAAATAAGAAGTAAGAACAGTGCACACAATTCATATTGGGCTCTTGCCACCTCTTATTTAAATCTGGAATTGGAAGAAGTGCACCTATACAGACAGGTGTAAGGCACATAATCCTTATCAGAAGTGGGACACAATAATGCATCCATTAAATAAGAGACAAATATATCGCACTTCAATACAATAGACCTTCTTTTTCACCTTTCACATAATTCTTAAGTAGATCTGCATGTGAATGAATGAGAATTAATGGGGGTAATGACAGTTGACACCGACCTGGTAGCTAGTCTGGAGATCTGATATGATTAGGAAGGATACTGTATTATAAAATTGGAAACGAGCAGAAACACTTTGGCTGCAAACACTTTGCAAAACTGGATTGACTGCACTGAAGTTTTCTCTCTTGAAAATAAAATAAATTTGACTTCACACAGCTGCTCTATTTTTATATCGTCAGAACAAGTATTTCAGAACTGCCATTGTGAAACTCAGTTCTGTGCTGTGTTTATCTGCTATGTGACAAATCAGAATTGGAACGAAAGCCAAACAGTGTGCCTTAAATGACCTGAAAAAGGAAATTCTTTCGTAGTAACTTCCTTCCAAGAACAGAAATCAAAAAAGGAAAATTTCTAAAAATGCAGTTGAGCAGTAAAGCAAGCTCAGGGGTGCTGAAGTCTTTCACAAATGCTCATTCCCCATACTGGCACCGTAGCTTTCAACACTTAACGCACACGCTTCCAAAGTTACCAGGCACCAACACTACCGTAACCGCGACACGGAGTCTTGTGCCTCTTTTCTCACAACCTGCTACTTGGTCTTGGTCCACTACTGCCTTGTTTGCATTTACCCACCCCCTCCCTGCGACACCGTCCGGAGCAGCAGCTCTGCCATCCACGTTTCTGCTCCGACAGCGCAGAAGCGAAGCCGTGCTGCTCTGCAGCTCTTCTTCATTGCCAGTATCCTTCTTCCCCCTTGGCAAAATGTCAGGGCAGCATTACCCGCTGTGTGGGCTCGGCAGTCCTGGGAGAGGCCTGGGTGAGGAAGGGAGTTAGCTTGGGGGAAAGTCCCATGCCAGAGGGGTGCAAGAGTAAAGGAAGGTGTCCAAGCATCACTTTACACTGCAGCTTCTAACATGAGGCAAAGTCAGGTTGGGGGGACCATTTAACTCAATAAGAGACATCTCTCCTTTTCTACCTGATCATGGCCCACTCTGACTCCAGCAACTACTTGCCCAAAGAGTTTAACACGATCCCAACGCTTGGCAGTATCAAGATACTCGCTTTTAGTATCAGCACTGTGAAGGATTCGAGTAGCACTAGCCTGTAGCGGCTTTGCAGCTTTATACTATTCACTGCAAAGCAGAAAAACAAGTACATTTGTGATCTTTAAGTCTTCCAGTTTCAGGCAGGGAATGAGATAACAAATTCGTCTCCATCAAAAGTAGAGAATAAATTTTAACTGCACTCTACTGAGTCACTACATGCCAAGATCTGATTTTGGAAACACAAGCGCATTTACAACCTTACTTAGAACCTCGGTGGGCCTACTCATGAATAAAACTTCACATGTGCTAAACACCAGCGGTGGTCTTTTAAATAATTAACTTTGCAGGAACTCAGAACTAGTTCAAAATAGTAAAAGCTTTGCAACTAGATTCAGAGCTTTTTTCAGATGGAAAAAAACCACTGAGGCAAGTTTATCTGAAACCTTCCATCACACGTAATACAAGTAATACTAGCTGTTAAGCCTAAGTGAAGCCACCAGGTGCACTGAGGGCAGCACATTTCTCCCTCTTAGACCTCCAGTCACATTATCAAAAGCCTGTCATATTTTTCCTTCTCCATTTCTTCCAATTTCAGAATCCCCCTAGACATGTAAGGAGATGATACGCTTGGTAGTCACTTCTTCTACCTAAAATTATTTTTTTCATTTAAGACATAGTGAATTGGATTATTAGTCCAATCAAATCCAGTATCTTGATTCTGGTAGAAACCAATATTGAATGTTCCCTGGAGTAATGAAGCACATACAACTCCACACTAACAGAACTAGTCAAATATGCAGCGCACAACACAGAGGAAAAATTATTTCACGGCCCCTGTGGCTATTGGGCCACACCTTCACACATCAGACCTAGTTAGCTTTATTTTTTTTTAAACTCTATTGATCATAAAACAACGCCACCCTTTCTCAATACACGTATTGATCCTACTGTCATGCATTTCAATTAGAGTGACAATGTGACCGATCCTCTTACATTCAAGGTGTGAAAAATCACAAGCTCACAGAAGTCCAAAAATGTAACAACAGCTGAACGCTCCCTGTTGGCTAGGCATTTTGGCATTCATTTGGCATTCAGAAGAATAAGGATTTTTTGGAGTACACTGGGAACGCAAGGACCTGAACTCCCGAAGCAAACACGAAGTTCTGAGGGAAAGCCCCGAGGGTTTTCAGGAAATTAATCCCCACTCAGCTGACCAGTCATCCCCACCAGCAGCCCAGCACTGCTCCTCCTGGGATCTCATGACACAGATGAAAGAGCAACTACATTGCAAAAAAACTTCAGCAATGCTGGTGAAGGCAGATGGGGGAGATTCAAGGAAACATGGCTTGAAAACAATATTCAAAACACACACGTTCTTTGTGTTATTAATGAGTAACACATGAATTCCCGAAAGAAGGGGCTGGTTTTGCCTAGCCATCACTTAGTTCAGCAGGAAGATTTCGAGTGATTCTCCCGGGGGCACCGAGAGGATCGATCAAAGCACCCAATCACAACGCAAAGCAGCTTAAAAAATAAAAGAATAAAAACGCACCCTCCGACTCTAACACACAGCTATTTCGACTGACAGAACAACTCGCTTCGAGTCAAAACGCCGTGAGACAGCCTGAAACCGGGGACCAGCCCCGCAGGATTTCCCGAGCAGTCACCGGGCCGGGGCAGGGCAGCCTCTCGCAGGCAGCCGCTGCCCGTCGCCGCTCCCCGCACCGCACCGCACCGCCCCGCCGCCTCCCCCGCGCCGCTGCGCCCGGCGACGCCGCCGGGGCCCCGGGAGGGCGGGCGGGGACGCGCCTCCCGCCCGGCCCGCGGAAACTCGCTGCTGCCGCCGCCGCTCCCCCGCGCCGGGCACCGGCACCGGTCTTTCGGGGGGTGGGGGGAGGCGCCAGCACTGAGCACCGGGAGAAAGTTGCGTTCGGGCTGGGGGGCGGCAGACTCCCGCCCACCGAGGAGAAGTTTGCCCCCCCCCCATCCCCCTCCTACCGCCTGCGGCGGGGTCCCGATCAGCATCTCCAGGTAGTAGCCGCGGCCGGAGTCCCCCTGCAGATTCTCCACCATGGCTAAAAAGTTGAGGGTGCCCGCGGGATCCGAGGCCAAGGCCAAGCCGTCCCCGCCAGCGACGGGATCCTGCTGCCGGCTGCCGCTCCCCGGCCGCAACACCACCGGGGCGGGCGGCGACCCGCTGGGGGCGGCCGGGTGGGACACACGGAGCGGGAGGGAGAAGAAAGCCCGGCAGAGCCCCGCGGTGCCGGCCAGGAGGAGCAGGAGGCCGGGAGCCGCCAGCGGCGTCCCCATCCCGGCGGCAGCGCGGGGGCCGCGGGGCGCTTCCCAACTGCAGCGGCTCCGGCCGGAGGCAGCGGCCGCCTGGCTGCCAGGCTGGAGCAGCCGGGGGGGGGAGGAGGAGGAGGAGGAGGAGGAAGGGAGCGGCTTCCCCACGCCCCGGCTTCATCTCCCCCTCCCCCGAACCGAGCTCCTCCTCGCGTTTCTCTCGTACGGCCCCCGGGCAGCCGGGGCTCCGGCTGCCCGGGGGCCGTGCGGGAAAGTTGCTCCGGCCCGGCGCCCGCGGGAGAAACTTGCCGGCTCGGCTCAGCCCGGCCCGTAGCCCAGCTAACGGAGTGTGATGGCACGGTGGGGAGAAAAGTTTCCGAAAGCCTTAAAGGGAGAGCGGCGGGGCGGGCGAGCGGGGATCCGCGCTGGGGGCGACTGAGGCTCCGGTCCCTCCCGGTGTGGCGGCGGCTCGACCCTCACCGCCGGGGGTCCGGGCTCTGGCAGCCCCCCTGGGGCGCCGCTCGCCTCAAGATCCCGCGGGAGCGGAGGCAGTGGCCGGCCAGGGGGCGGAGAAGGAGGTGGAGGAGGAGGAGGAGGAGGAGGTGGTGGGAGTGGGAGTGGGAGTGCGAGTGCGGAGCCGGGTGTGGGGCCGCTCGGGGATGCGGCTGTCTCCCGCACGGGTGTCCGTGGCAGTGTGTGCCTGTGGCGCAGGTGACGGCAGCCGCGTTTCACAGCGGCGGCGGCTGGTGTGAGGAGCGGGCATGTGTATGCGTGTGTGTGTGGAAATTCATCTGCTGTACTAATAAGAGAGAGGCATGAAAGACGTCCACTTGTGAGAAAGCCTGCGAGGCTTTAAATGTCTTCATCATGCAGAGAATTAATAACAGCACTCAGGTGCGGCCTTTCGAAAGATGGGAACACTTAGGACGGAATTAGTCTCTACACCTCTGGAGTAATGACAGTGCCAGACAGATCGTTGGATGGAGCAGATAGTCCAAAAGCCTTGAAAAATAACACTGGGCAAGTCTAAGCAGAGTCACTTTCTGTTTGTTTCTGACCCTTCCCCCCCATCCTCTATAGTAGATAAAGTTGAAAAATATCCAGCCTAAGTTGTGCACACTCTCAATATCCCCTGACCAATTTGCTGTCCTAGGCAACCACCTGGTCCGACCTTGTGTGTAAATCTGCTCCAAGCTGCGTGGACTGAGATCCCTCCCCTGCTATAGTAAACAGCAAGGGCTTTCTCCCTCCCTTCCCTGAGAGGGAATAATCGCCTGCAAAATTTCCAAGTGTTTCACAGGTATTAAATGAAGTTTCACTAAGAGGTGGACAGCGGTAGTGTTCATTCCCAGGAAGGCCGAGCAAACTATTTGCTGGAAGGGTACCCAGGTGAGGCTGTTATCCGTAGCCATTGCCAGAGCTGCTTGCAGAGGATAATCCTTAAAAAGAAAATTGGAGTCCACCTGCCCTTGCTGAAGAAAAAAGGTGTTTTCACTTTTTTCACTGATGGTTTCAGTATTAGGGCTCTCGGTCACTTAAAATCCGGAGCCCTTGCTCTCACTTCGTAGTGCCTCCCGTTGATTGGGTCAGTGTCCCCAGTGCAGTTGAGCGCTTTCCCCTGTATCCACAGCAGGAGGTGGATGCAGTCCCTGTCCCTGCTGCCCACAGAGCTCTCTGTAGGCGGAGGAAAGCGCTGTAGTGCTCTTAACCTCGCTTTGCGGGAGGTGGGAAGCTTGCAAAGGGCTTGGCCTGGCTGGGGACTTGGGTAGAGGGCATGGATGAAGCTTGCGCTCAGGAGGTTATTTTACTTGTGGGAAACTACGCATCTTAGTAAAAGGTGAGCTTGTGCAAACTTCCCCCTCTGCAGGAAGCTTTCTATTTGCCTGACAAGTAGGAATGTGAAATATTGCAGTCCGGGTATGTCTAGTCTCACCTGCTCTAGACAGAGCTGGAAAATGCTGCTGTAGGCTGATGGCAGCTCAACACCTGAGGGAGTGGCAGCCTGGCTCACACAAAGAGGTTATCTCCAGGGTGCTACAGTAATGGCTTTTTCTAATGTAGCTGGGATAGTGACAGGTTATACTGTAAGGCCTGTCTAGTCAGAGCTGAAGAGGAATTAAAATGCTTAGGGCTCTTCACGGGTGAGCTGAAAACTGGAGAAATGCCCCTGCCCCTTTGAAAAAGGAAATGTGAAAAGTAATCAGGAGTATAATTGAACACCCCCTCAGAGTGGTAGGGGATGTATTTATAACAGTCAGCAGCTATATACATTTTGTTTTAATTCTTTTACAGTACAGTAAGTCTTCCCCCTTGCCACTGTTGCTAAGATACGTTACCATGCTTCTGGGTAAAGCAATCCCAGTCAAAAGAAGTGTATAGTTTTCGAAGTATAGCAGATATAGCATAGCCTTCAAGTGTTCAAGAGAAAACTTGTCTTTTTTCATCCTGTTTGTTAAAAGTTCTTCTTGTCCTGTTTTCCACAGTCCTAGATAAGTCTTTTAGTAAATGCATATCAGACAGCTGCTGCATGTGAAATGGTGTATGCGTAACCTTTCTGTCCTCCCATCACATCATCACAGCAGGGCTCGTGTTCATGCAATAGCATGTTGTGAGGTTTCTGCCTTGCCTCGTCGGCTCCTTTATTTACCTAAGTATCTGATAAGGCTTAGACTGTGCCATGTGCAGGTGAGTAGTCCCAATGCATTTATGAGCAATGGCAGGAATGGGCCTTAAAAGAGCAGTGTAAACAACTGCTTTTGAAAGAAGACATTATAAAGTCCTCCCAGAGAGCTGAACGGAACTACAACCAAAACACTCCTCGGAGGGGAAATCATCTGTATGCAATGAATGCCACTACAGTCAATGTGCACATTTATTTCTTTGTGTATCACATACAGAAAATAAATGAAATGCTAGAAATAGACACAAGTTTTAGTGTCTGTACTGCTTGTTTTCTAGAATATTTGGAGAATCTTGTTTTCTGTATTTTTGTTATTCCAAATATGTATTCTTTGAGTAAATAATTAAAAAAAAATTAAATATCAGCCCCTGTGAATAGGCCTTTAAAAAGTCCTTTGTCCACATATAAATTTGCAGGTATATCTTGACTTTGATACAACTCTGCATTAATTTAAGTTGATGGTATTGTGGTGCTTTAAAGCTTGAGCCACTTGACAGTGAATTAACGTACGCCTCTATAACATAACCTTCCACCAGGATTTACAGAATACAGCGCATCATAAAAATGCAACTGCTCTGTGTTATGGACAAGGTATATTAACTAAGTCAGAAGGACAGTTGCTACACAGAGATGTTAAATCAGGACTGTTGAGAAAACAAGAAGGAATGGAGAAGGTGGCTGAAGATGCAGAGGAAGTGCTGGAACTGATCCGAGCAGAGGAACTCTGGATGGCTAAAAAGAGATCCTCTCCTTCCAAAAGGGGAAGCTGTTAGGGGACTGCTGAGACTGAAGCGGTTCTCTGCTGTGCGTCTGAAGAAGTCGGGCTGACCTGTGCTGTCGTTATGCAACGATAAGGGCAGATGGATGCAAAATAAAGACTTCTGTTCTAAAATTGCTTTGTCTATTTTCTGTGTTCCTACTGCTAGCATAATCAATACTTCACTTTTAAGAAGACTGATTGCTCTTTACTGCTAATTGCACACTAGTACTGAAAGAAACCCAGCTGGACCTGCAGTGTACAAATGGTTAATTTGCAGAATGCGGTAGCCTTAGGAGAGGGGAGATTTTTTTTCTTCCTGGACCTGACTGGGAAATGGTCTTCTCTGTCTGTGGTCATCTTGCAATCAGTGCTTTCATGTTTTGGGCCTAATCCAGTGAAATGCTGCTGATAAATGACAGAACAGTAAACAATCAAGTGGCAGCAGAGGCTACAAGATTTGGCTCTGTTGCGTGTCTGCCAAGGCGGTATGTCTTTGAAGGCAACGAACAAACCAGCTGCCCCATGGGATGAGAGATGTGCCACCCAGGAGAGCTATGCCAGTGGTACTGCTAGGGCTCTAGTAACATCTCCTGTGCCAAAGTGAGGGCAAGGACAGTTCTGGGGCTTGCTTAAGGACTGAGTGTATGCACTGTGTATAGAGCTCATCCAAAATGAATCTTGTGGCTGGAGAATATGTGGTTGGGGATGTAGGTGCAGATGTTTAGTGCCCTTCATCTCTTAACTGTGGGTAGAGAATCTATGGGTAGGGGTGCCTTCTTTGATCACTGTCTGTGCAATTAGTTTTCTGAACGATGATATATCCCTTTGGCTACAGTTGAACATGTAAGATGTTGACAATCCAGCTGTCTTCTGACAAAGTTCCATTAAAAAACAAGCAAAACATCATCCTTAGTTGCTGCTGAAGGCATGTAATCAGTGGTGGAGCCTGGCTGAGCTGATCTCAAAAGTCATCCCAAGACTTTGTTTTGTGGTAGAGGTTGTCACCCAGTTGGGTGCTGAGGTCCCTATTTTGCATCTTCTTCCCTGGAGCAAGGTCCTCCACCCCAGCAAGATTTCACAGGATGTGAGCTTCTCTCCATTTGGAGCATGAGGCCCTTTCTCCTATAGAAATCTCCATGCCCCAAAATGTTTTCTTTCTCCCCTGGGTCTTCAAGTTCACATACACAACACCTTCCCCTCTGTCCGACCTCATCGCTTTTTCTCTGACGAAGTGGTGTATCACCAATCAAAGGGAAGAGATGCAAACCCCAGCTTGTTTTCTGCTTGTCCCAGTGCTGGAACAGAGGGGCTGTGCAGAAGCCACCATCCCTCCTTTGTGGAAAGGAGTGGGAGCAAAGGAAGGGGAGGCAGAAACACAGCTGCAGGTCCAAGTGGCTCAAAGTAAGGCTCACTCAGGCCCCGTAGGCTCAAAGGGCAGCACAGAACAGAAGTCAAGATTAGGGTCATGGACATCCTGATGCTACGGTACTGTCAATACTTTTGGGATTGTGTTTGTTTTGTCTGGTTTTTATGACCTTTTGTTTGAATCTTGCTAGTGTTGGGCCTGGTGTAGCTCATTGCTATCTGGGAGAGTGGCCGTTTGAGCTTCTGCTCTACATCTGAGGCAGCCTGCAGAATTCTTGATGAATGTATTGACCACTCTCAGAAAAGTGTTATTTTTCCTCAGAAAGCTCTGTAGGCTTCCTCAACTCTACTTTCTAGCTGGCACCATGGAACAAATAATTTGTGGGTTAGACCTTAAAATGATCCAATATTGACCTTCTGATTCTAGACCTTCCTACACCACAAACAGCAATGGTTATAAATTTATAAACTATGAAAAATTAAACATGCAGTGAACTATAACAGCACTTTAAAAACAACACATTGAGAGTTGGCACATACTGCTGAGGTTACTCAGATACTTTCATAGACGTGCAGGGCTGCAATCCACTTGCCCAGCACTGGTAGACTATTCATTTATTGTTTATAGTAAGAGTAGTAGGAATTGCTTGTTAGTGGATGTTCAGGAAACTAGTCCGCTTGGTCAAGACTTTTCAGAAGTGCTTAGACCTCCACAATGTTTACTGGGAAGTGAAGGACATGGGATAGAGAGTCCTCCTGGATGTCTAGGTATTAGTCACTTTGGGGAGGTAAATGCATGGAGTATGGTTTTGTTCCAATCTACCTGTGTGCCAGGCATTCAACGAGGAGATTACAGGCATGCTCCTGGCTGCACCCCACTTTAAAGCTGCAATCAGAAATGTTTTTTAAATAAGTTTGTCATTTAATAGAGCTGTAAGTCTGTATTTATGCCCATTCTTGGAGAGACTGAGAAATTTTGTGATGGACCATGTTGTCTGAACAGCCAACCTTAAGTTGGGAAGTTGCTGGCTGTCTTCATTTTCTTTGTGGTAGTCTGCATAACCACTTCAGCCTAGGAAGTTCAAGAAATAAAGGATCTCATGCACAGCAAAATTAGTTCCTGCAGCCTGTCTTTATCTTTATAACTTGCTTTTTTTTTTGTTTTTTGTCCACCTTTATCACCCTGATGCTGACTGTGGCAGAGCCTCTGAAGACTGGATGCAGCATGTATGTTTTGCCATAATCTATAAAGATCCCTACTTGGGTTTCCTTAACTTGTGTTCCTCAACTCAGTGACTGCCAGCTAGACATAGAGCTTCCTTCCTTCCTTTTCTCTCCTCCTGGACCAGTAAATTTCTGGATTCTAGTTTAGATATGCTGCTGTAGTAAATAAAATCCCAAATGCTGAAGACTGAGCGTGAACCACAGACTTCAGACCAAGTGTCTGAGTGACACTTGGATGAAGGAGAATTTGGAATGACAACCTAAGTACATGTATTTAGTAGGATTAATTAAGGATTTTAAAAAAATATTTTTGTTTTGATAAAAGATTATTTGCAGCCTGACAATGAGCTGTTTATTTTTTATTTTTGGCTTTTTAGTCTTGAAATGCTACTTTGTTTATAAATTTTGCCTTTTTTTGGTCCAAAATAGTAACAGGGATGTGAGTCAAGTCTTCATCCCACTGGAAACAAAATTATTACACTGGTCCCAGTGACCTTGATCTAAATAACCTATTCTATATCCCATTTCTTTCTAATAAAAAAACCCCAAAACTTGAGCTCTGTTTTTCCAAAATTCTTAGAAAGATTGAAGTTCTTCTGTTCATGCACATAAAGATAAACATGTGCATGAAAAATGAATATGTTGCTAGCAAAGTAGTCCACAAGCGCTGAAATATTCTTGGCTTCTAAGCCATGGGGAAAACCTAGTGCATTTAAGAGAGGTTTGCAGCTATCAGCTTTGTAAAATAAGGTCTTGTTGTTATCCTTCTGGGCCTCTGGAGACCCCTGAAATGCTTTACTGGGGCTAGAGAAAGGTGAAATGGAATTGTGTTTTACAGAATGGACTCCAGTGGCAACTGTAATGCTAGTTCATGATGTACCAGGGTATATTTAGCCTTTTGAGTGTTTGTGGTAATGATAAGCCCCAAATGCTACTTAAAACTCACACATACTTTAAGAAACTGATAATGAACTGTTTTCAGCTGTGAATGTTGGACTTCCTGCAGGATAGAGCTAAAAAATTGTTTAGGTGCTTTAAGGTTAAATAAGTCAATTAGTAAAAGGACTGTTATTCTACAGTTGCCTGGTAATGACAGTAGATGAAATAGTCCAGATAAAATATGCCCTAAGGCAAAACACTCTGATTCCTTTCTAAAAAAATGAGAACGATCTGTGATCTGAGAAAGTTTGATTACATTATTAATCTGTAAAATGTTACATGCCTTTGCACTTTAATTTTTCTCTGTCTTTACAATAGTTCATTATTCCTCATCAGATACAGGCTTATAGGTCTTCTCATAATTTATGTCTCCTGCCGTTTGTTTCAAGTATCCAACAATGTGAATAATTATGCTTGCCTTTTCGTATTCTTTGTTTTCAGGAAACAATGCATCAGGGAGGCTGTTTCAGAGATGCAGACTCTCGCAGGCAGCCAGCCAAAAGAGGCAGAAGTCTGAAAACAGATCTTAAAAAACTTTACGTGATTCTTCCCTTATTTGTAATTGTAGAGCCCGCTGAAGTAAACTAGATTGATTTGCTGCTCATAAGGGCAAGGTCTAGCTGTTTTACTTCAATTTTTCTTTCCTTCTTCATAGTTTATACTATTTCTTATGTTGGGCATCAGAAATACATTACTTTGAGCTGGTTGCATGACTTCTGGTTGATAATGCCCAGAACCTCAAATTAGAGAAGCTTATAACTTTGCTAAACTCAGAGGCTGAAGTTTTTTGGGCTGCAGGTCTGCCAGAGACTCATCCTATTTTCTGCAAGTTTGTTCCTGGCCTTTCTGAGAAACGCACTGGACAAAAGCATATTCTTCTGCAGCTTAAAAAAAACCCAGTCCATTTGAGGGTATTTCTGTGTGAGAAGCAGATCTGGAATGTCCAGGTACTAGGAAAAAAGACTCAAAGGAAAGTTGCCTATCTGTGAAGTATATTTCTTCTATTGTTTTCATAACAACAAATCTGAACATAGTCATAGTTATTATCCTATAAAAAATCAGTTTACACGTGCTCAGTGGCAACCCATCTAGCAGCTAATTTCTTCCAAGGGCCCCTTTCACAAGGAACACATTCCATCTCTTTGTTGGTCTTCACCTTCAAGCTGGAGAGCACTGTTTGGTCCTGGTGTGGGGCTCAGTAAGACTTTCTTTGGAGTTACTGCTCCTGGGCACTGCAGTGCTGGATACAGGGACAGAGATTGCAGAAGCAACAATAGACCTCTCAGGAGAGTACAGGAGGACAAGACAGCTTCCACACTGAAATGGAGCAGGACTTGGCATGCACAGGGGTGTGGAGAGAAGAGCTGCGCAAAGACGAATGGACCTGCACAGTGGCATGACTTGGAGGGGAAAAAAAGGTAAGTATGTTGGAACGACAGGAACAGGCTATGGGCACAGAGCAGAAGAGCCCATCTTTAAAGCACTTCCTACCAAATGAGGATATGAGTGCATGAATCCAATATGCCTCAGATGAAGTGGTTTGTTAACTAATTAAGATTTCCTATAAAGGAATCTGTTCTGTCTTTTTTTTGAGAGCAACTAGACCTTCTGGATTCTTACAGGCATGTCATTGCTTTTTCCTTCATAGTCTCTCTCTGCTGGATGAGTTTATTGACTGCATTTTAATACCTTCTGAAGAACCACACAAAAAAACCTTCACGGTACTCTGGTCTCCATGGCAAAGGTTCGGCTGCTATTGCTTTTGAATATGAATTTCAGGATATAGTACTGATAATCCTATTAGTCTGCCTAGGAAACAAACAAAAAAAAGAAATAGAAGTTGACTCAATGTTGGAGGTAATCTTCTTTATTAGACTTGTATGAGAATACATGTTTCAAAGAGAAAAAGCATTCAAGAATGGCTGTTTCATCTTTCTAGGGTCTCATATAGGCTGAAGTGCCATATTTTGACCATATAAAAGGACTGAGTAAGTTTTCAGTTACCTTATACTAGCAATATCCTTATCCATCTCCTGTACTCTGTTAACACCTGGGTAAATCTTATCCATTTATAACAAAAAAGAGCTATAACATGCAGTTTGGGTTCATGTCACCATGTGTAAGCAGACTCTGCTTTAAATAGTTCATAATAACCATTTGGATTTGAAGGAAAGTTGGCAGGAATGCCTTCTGCTAGGTGACCTTTGCAAATGCGTCTGCTGCTGTTACATGTAGTACGAAGATGGTGTTTACTGTACTGGTTCTCTCCTGGGAGCTGGGAAAGAGGACACAGCAGCTCTTTGAGGCTTGGCAGAAGATAATCAGAGATGTCACTCCCTACTCCATTCCTGCCAAATATAATTAGAACTTTTGCTGGGGAGAAAATAATTTAGGGGTTGCACTTAAATCTTAGAAGGGAATTTAAGACACATGTGAAATACTTAATTTTCAGCAGCTGATGCTGTAAACAGAATGTAGATACTAGTAATAGAGTAGAATTTGTTTTTCTTGCAATGAATACAAGGTATAAAGTGTTATTGACTTAAAAAGAAAAACTGAACAAACAGAATAAAGAAGAAAGCATGCATGGCTGCTTTGAAGGAAAGAACGTTTTTATTTCATACTTTGAAGAAATTGTTCAAGTAGTTCAGCCGTGTAAAAATGTGACCCCTCTAATGCTGCCAAGGGCAGTGAGATCAGGGATAATCTGCTGAGGAAATGCAGCTCACGCAAGCCAAAAGGAGGGTTTTAAACTTACAACACCAATTTTTCCAAGAGTGAAGCATGTGCGGAAGGGGAGACTTGTACTGTTCTTTCCTTGCTGAAGAATCTCATTACCTGTCTTGAGGAATGTTCTCTCCACTCTTTGCTGTAGATGCGTCTGGATGTGAGGGATAATCTGACGTATCTTCTCCCTCCATACTCCCTTTTCTTCCCAGTTAAAAGCCCCATATAAGAGCGAAGCAGCTTTAGGAAAACTATATAAAAGTTAAATTTCATCTTGCATTATTCTTCTTCCAAAAGAATTGCAGGATAACTGCCAGAAAAAGTATAGACCAAATTGGTACCTTGCAGCATCATTACATGGTGATACAGAAATCGATGCTCTCATCATTGCTGTGGTAATGGGTGATGTGCACATGCCAGCCTTATAATGATTCTGAGGGTGTGCAAGTTATTATTCATACTAGTGTGCTACTGTAGTGCCCTTGTATGCTGCTGCATACAGCCTCTGACTCCCAGTTTCAGCTGTAAAATTTAGGCAGTACTTCCTCTTCATAATAGAAGTGGGGAGGAAGAAGAATGCATGGAGACCATTTCCTCCTTACCTGTCCCTGCAGATCAGTGTTGCCAGGTTTGTGTGGTTCTGTGAATACCAAAGGGAAGTGTCTGAAAGAAGGGTTCTGTTGTGTAGGTAGTCCTAGGGTCCTCGCATCAACCTGAGACAGATGAAGTCTCATAGAGCAGGTCTTTCTAATTAGAGAGAGAGAGATACACCCCCTCCAACACACTGCCTCTCCTAAAATGTCCTTGACTTCTTGTCCTTGGAATATTATAATATCTCTTTTTGGTATCCCTGTTGTGAAAAACTCCAGTGAAATTGCTCAGTAGTCCCTCGCAGTTCCAAATATAAGGTCCTATTTAAAACAGTCTGCTTCAGAGGGTCCTAACCCCCGAGTGGTTTTCTGTGCGATATGGAGGTACGCTCTGGCCATGCCTAGGTTTGTTCTTCCAGGCTTGCTGTCCGGATGGACAGTGAATCTGGTCTTCAGGATGACTTTTCCTAGGACACTGTGGGCATACATATTAAGTGGTATAGAGTATTAAATGACTTTTTGTTTAAGCTCTTCAAGTGGTAAGGTATAATACCAGTTAGTCAGTAAGGTATAATACCAGTTAGTCACATGAGGATTTTGGTGAAAATGTATTTACATTTACATTACTGTTTGTGAAGAACTAGTATGCTACAATAAGGGCATCATAGAAAAGCTCAAAGGCAGGATTCGGGTGATGTGATAATTAACTCATGGAGCACGCACTGAATAGTGAGGATAAAAGGTAATTTTGAATAGCTGTCCATTTAGTGATTGCTGCCCACCTTGTGCGCTCAATGAGGAAGAGGTCCTGCAGAATAAATATGAATGTGATAACGATGCTAAATAATAATTAGTAAAAAGGGAGGGAGCCTGAGGGAAAACTATACCGACAGCTTTAATTCTGACTTTAACTTAGTGCTTGACTATGCTTCCTTAATGTTCTTTTGAAGGAGTTCTAGTATACACATGACCATGTTTATCTATGTACACACACCCTCTTTGCAAACCCCTGTAGTTCAAAGAATAATTCTCAAGTTTTAGCGGGGGGAGCAGGGAGGAAGCTCCCTTTGTACTTAGGAACATGAAATGATCCTGTAAGTTTTTTCCCCCTGGGGAGATCTGAGTCAGTGAAAACATGGGATTATAGTGGAGTGTCTCTTCTGTACAGTTTTGACTCTTACAAGTATTGCCATACTGGAATTCACTAATGACTAAAGAGCAACCACTCCTGAGTGACTGCTGAACATTGTCCAGGGGCCCTATAGGTCAATTTAAGATTGAGGTATGTTACTACGGAAACTATCAAGGTACCTATGATGCACTTACCTATTATTTTTGTTCATCTACATGGATTATTTCTCTAAGACTTTAACTCTTACTTTAACTCTTTCAAGTTCATTTGATCAGTGTTTTTGTCTTATGCTTTCTTCAGTCTCACAGTGAGTTTATCAGTGCCTTCTTTTCCTGAGCTCTGATTCCTCTTTCTCCATATATTTCTTTGTAAGCTTAAAATGGTTTCCTACCATATGAGCTGGCATCAACATTTTTTTGTAAAAGCACTAACATTGCTTTCTAAAGCATCTTTCTATTCTACGGACAACAGACTAGAGGAGTGTTTACGTCTTGTTCTCATCCTTGCCCTGTAAATTATTTTGGCTGTAGTCACGCAGCACTTCCATTCTCCTGTTTTTGAAGTCTTCCCTAGAGCTGTTTGTGCTACAGGTGAAGTGTGTAAGGTCACAATAGCCATTTTCTTGAGTGGGCAGTGATGGTATACCTATTGTAGCAGAGAAAAATGGTGGTGCTATACTTCTCTGCACCTCTGACTTTGTTCCTTCACCGTGCTGTAAGACTGCTTTGCCCCTTCTGGGAAGAGAAACCCCAGGCACAAGTTAGTGCGATTCATCAAGTTAGGAACACACCGCATTAGAAAGAGATTCTTCAGGAAAGAAATGTAACCTTAATGATAATCCTCAAGCATTAAGGGATGAGCCACTTTGTAGCACTTTGCCCTTCAATGCTCTTACTCCATGTCATCCTACTACGAGACATCCTTGCTTTGCTCAGGAATCAAATCACCCGCGCTGTGTTTGACACCGCAGTTTGTTTCCTTCTTCTTCATCATTGGTACTGGAGTTTCAATTCTGGTACGTGGTACGTGGTACTGGAGTTTCAGTTCACCATTCTTCCAACCTGACTGACTGACTCTGCTCATGTTTTTAGCAGTTTTGAGGCGCTTCTCTTAGCAATGTGCCCAGGGTCTCTATGTTATCTTTATATTTACCCTATCAGCAGCACTTTTGCTCCTGGCCAGTGATATTGGTATGCTCATAGCACCCAGGTATGTTCCTTCTTTCTTGTCTGCTCACGTACTCATCAATAATTCTGTTTCTACCTCCCTTATCTCCCTCTTGGAGAGATGCAGTTGCTTTAAAGATAACAAAAACAGAAATTCTTTTCTTCCCCTCTGATTCTCACTATTCATCTTTCTTTTCTCACTAGCAATGTTTGTGTCATTTTTGTTGTTATTGCCAGGAAAATACCTTTTTAAAAACCAGTGGTGCTCTGCTCCGGACCCTTGTCTCCCACACTATCAAAAGAAGCATGTATATTTTTAAGCACAGTTCACTGCAATGCTTAATTTTGGTTCAGTGGACAAGCCCTTCCGTGTATCTCTTGTTTTGTGCCTCAACATCAACCATATTATCTATACCTATTTCTTCATTTCCCTACCTACCCTCTGCAGGCTCTTAAAGCTCATGCAGATCAGACTGATTTTTCACTTTACTCTGTTCCTCATGATCCCCATCTTTTCTGAAGACTACCTATTGTTAGTCTAATATTCTTACCTTATCCTTATTATGGCTGTTCTGTTTATTCTTCTCAGCTCCCTCACTGCCTGCCAATTCAAATTTTTCTTTTTAGCACACTTTTCTCATTCCTTGCTTTTTCTACATCATGCTTTTCTCATCTTGTCCTTTGGAACTTTTTCATTAACCCCTTTCATTTCTTGTTTGTTTCCATAGTTTAAATCTCTTCTTAAAAGGAGTTTCTGTGTTTTGCTACTTAATCCCAAGCATACTGTCTCTCATGGATCAGCATTGCTTGTTTTCTTTACGGGGCTATACTACCCTGGGAGGTATTGAGCTTGCCTGATGTTTTTATGTTTTTGTTGTTGTTTGTTTCTTTATATAATCTTCCTCCAAGTGTCATATTGGAAACAGTTACAGGGGGTATGGGCCTTTTATTTCCAGATTTGTCATTATTCTGTTTCTGCTCAGAACTAGGGTAATTTTAGGATTATATTTCCCAGAAAGACAAAAATATAAGAAGACTTCATTTGAAAGGGATCAAAGATATAAGAACTCACAAGCATCTTCTTCAGTGCCTGAAAAAATATTGCATTGGGCAATCCAACTGCGGAAGGGAGAGGAAAACTTTGGAGAGGGTTCAAGGCCCAGCTACATGTAACACCTTGGGCTGCAGACAGTTTCTTGGCCTTTTTTTATCTATCATCTGATGCATTTTCATGCCATGTGCCAAATACAGTTGGCCACAGATTTCAGAAGTGCTGAATGGAGAAAGAAAAGGAGAAAGAAAGGAGACTGCAAGGAGAAAGAAAAAGACTACAAAACTGTGCTTCATGGGTGCCTGGAAGCCTGGAGGCAGAACCCAACTGTAGAAGTTGAAGTAAAATACTTCTGGTTTGGGAATTCACTGTATTATTTAGGGTCCTGATTTCATCTCTAGTCTTTCTGTATTTGATGTAACACTCAGCTCCTGCAGACAGATACTTTTGGTGCAAGTATCCCCTTTCACTAAAAAAACCCCATTTTTCTATCCTTTACATATCTACAGGAAAGAACATTTGATGTCACTATGTCTGAAAGGTTCATAAACCAGAATGTGGTTGTTGTATGAAGTCTTCTAAAACTTTTAAAATTTAAAAAAAATCATATTATGATTTTTAAATCCATCTTCTTGATTTGGGGGACAGGTGATTTGTCATTTGCCATCACAATCAGAGTTTGACAGTACTGAATGCAAATACCTCTCATTCCTATCAGAGGTGGGGAGATGTGGAAGGATCACTTCCTTTGGTAGGCCTTTGTAATAGGAGGGACAGCGGGGGAGAGGAGTATTTCTGTTGGAAAATCACTGAAGAAGCTGGATTTGTATGATTTGTATGATTTCCCCCAATTACTGGGGGAAAGGCCCCATCATGTACAAACTGAGGAAACTGGGAGAGAGTTATGAGAAACCGTTTTATGTGGAGGCATGCCTGAGAGGATAAAGATCTCTTAAAATGCTCTTAGCTGTAGCTAAGTCTGGAGTGGGTTTACGCCTCTGGTTCAGAAGTGTGAAGCTTGGAGACCTGTAATAAAGCTCGCAGGCTCTTTAAAGACCTGGAAGGATGGCTGGCTCCCCTGTGCAATTCAGTGATGCACAGCTGCAGGGATTTAGGCCAAGCATTTGATTTCTTGTCTGGCTTATAGGAACCAGCATAGAGCGGGGAGACTAATAGTGCTTCTCAGAAAGGGAAAGGATATGCTTCAGGTAAGGGAAGCCTGAGGGATCCTGGTCTTCATTGTATAGAGCTGCCCTGGGCTTTTTATGGGGGGAGGAAGGGACAGATAGAGGAGTCAAAAGGGCTCCTCCAGGGAAATCTCCAGTCAGGAGATTTCTCACTAGGTGAGAGTCATGATGCTCATTATCCTGGAAGGTGAGACCAGCCTGTGGCCACTTTCAATATGTTATTAACCCAGTGGGCCTAGTTCAGGGGTTCTGATAGCCAATTTACTGCTGCTTCCTTGACACCTCAGGAGACTGCCTAGATGCAGAAGTAGTTCAGCCCATCTAGGGGAATTCTTTAGTTTGAATGTCAGATTGCAGAACACAGTTATAGAGCTTTTGAACCTCAACCAGTATGTGTGGGTGCTGCTATGCTGAACCAGACAGATTTGTTGGCCTGGGGAACATCTGTCCTGTGGTCGTCTGAAAGATGTAGACAGACCTGAAACTATGAGATGGATGTAGACTGATGAAACTGGTCTGCATGCTGGACTCAACATGTGGACATTTTCTGTCTCCTGCACTGCAGGGTGTTTTATTGTCTGCACTTCCAAAACAGCTCTGGAAGGAATTGTTCTCCAGGAGAAAAGCCTCTCTGAAGTATAGTTTCTTCCATGCCCTGAAAGAGTGTTCATGCAGACTCACAGCTGGGCTGTATTAGCAATGAATTATAGGAATTGGCAGGTAGTCTAGTTGGGCTAATTTGGGATTAAGGGGTGGGAAGGAAGAGATTTGCATGTGTTTCCCACTTTCCTGCAATAGCAAGGGAATATTTGTTTCAGGGTGTCTGCATGCCTCTCTGGGCAAAAGACATAACATGGCATTCTGTTGTGTCAGCAGTGGATTCTCATTTTCCTTGTTGACTTCTTGCACAGACATATTCAAAAGCCATGAAATCCTTATGTCTATTTTAGGCATTTCAGTCCAAACTATGGTCCTGAGGACATTGTGCTTGTTACCATCTAAACTTGGAGACTGTGGAGTTCTTTTGTCCTCTCTCCTCCTCTCCCCTGGCATTTTGTTCCCCTGAAATATACCTGAATGAATGTCTCTGCATACATAGAGACACAATCACTTAAATATCATAGAATCATGGAAAAATCGGGTTGGAAAGGACTTCTGCAGGTTACAGAGATCAGGCTCCCGCTTGCAGTCATAATATTCCTGACACTAGGTCAGCTGTGGTTCTGCCCAGCCAACTCCTCCTGCAAATCTCTGAGGATGGAGAATCCATGCTCTCCCTGGGCAGTGTGTTTCAGTGCTGTGCCACACTCTCCAGCGGAGGAAATATTTCCTGTGGTTCAACCTGAACCTCACAAAATATAACTCCTGGGTGTTGTCCCTTGTGTTATTGTCTGGCGCTGCAGAGAAAGGTTTGGCTGTGTCATCTTTGTAACTGTCTTTCAAGTTGTTGTAAGCTGCTGTGAGATCTCCCCTCAGCCTCTGTTTGCAAAACTGAATCCCAGCTCCCCTCCGCCTCTCATCACAGGTCCTGTGTTCGTGGACCCTCATCTGTCTGGTAGCCCTCTGCCAGTCCCTCTCTCTTTCTTCAGATCCCTGTTGAACTGGGTTCCCACAGCTAGCCACAGTCTATTCCAGGTGTGGTCTCACCAGTGCTGACCAGAGGGGGAGAGCGTCTTCCTTGGATATGTTGTCCATATGTGGCCCTCCAAATGTGGCCTGGTGTAAAGTATGCACAGGGCATGTATGGTGTTGGCTCTTATACAGCCTGGTGTCCGCCATCACCCCAAGTCCTTCTGAGTCCTTTTCAGTTGCTTCCCAGTCTGTCCTGATGCATGGAGTTGTTTCATTTCAGCTACAAAACTTTGTGCTTCTCCTTGTTGAATGCCAGGACGTTTCTGTTGGCCCAGTCCTCCTGTTCTACAAGGTTCCTCTGGATCCAAGCTCTACCATTCAGCATGTCAACTACTCCCCTTTTCCTGGTAGTCACGTCACCTTCCCTGATTGTCATGATTTTGTGTAAGTGGTAGACAGGGTCCTAGCTATCACATCAGACAGCACTTTCAGCACTCTTTGGAAATCCTGCAGATCTGGGTTAGCTTTTCTGTACAGTCTGCAACCAGTTCCTCTCCCACTGTTGGCTGTCCTCCTTCCCAAATACTGTGGTAAGCACAAAGGAATTGGACAAGGCTTTAACTTTGAAGACTAAGGGAAAAAAAAAGCATTGAATATATTGCCACTTTTTGCATTGTCCATCTCTGTGCCTGCGCCGAAGTACACACTGTCTGTGCATGTACTGTTGGGATGTTCTCAGAGAGTTAGTGTAAACTGCCAATGCTGATTTAAAAAATAATAGCTTTGCATTGCGGCAGATTGACCCTGTTTGTAGTACTCAAAACTGTGTCTTAGCTGAGGTGCAGTGTGTTCTGTCTGAAAAAGTCTGTTGAAAATGTCTCAGGCAACCTTCATTTTGATGAAACAGTCATGCTTTACAACTGCATCTAATGCAAAAGAATGTGCATCCGTGCTGAATGCTTTCCTTGAGGTTTTATATGGTTTCAGAGCACAGTAATGCTGATATAATGATCATGGCTCAGCGGGTACATGGTAATTTGTTAAGTTGCAATGCGATGTAGTCCTCAGAGTGCTTTGGAGGGGGCTGCACAAAAGTAATGTGGAGGAAGGCAGACAAGTCTTCATACTCAGGACATATGTTGTGTTTAGGGTATTTGTGTTCCCACCAGGGCAAGGGCAACAGAACCATGTGAGACTGACATCCTGCCTTGGTTTACTTCTACTAATAGGTAATGCTCCAAACAAGAGTTGACCAGGACAGTCTTCTATCATTTGAAACAAGAGATAATCAAATTATCTGAGAGATCAGAAGAATTTGATAAGGTGGACCAGAACTGCAGGACAAAGTCATGCTTCTGCACAATGGGAACCTTAAACAAAGTGCTTGTATAACTTGGTAAAGAGTTCAGATTAAAAGATTATGAAACAAGTATTTTTTTTTCTCTTTCCCACTTCAAAGAAGAAGTTCCTTACAAGAATGAAAGGTGGTGAATTCATAACAAACAATTCAAACCACAAGTGCTTTGTGTAATAGCGACCTGCTGCAGGCAAGAGAGGTGAAGGGCTCATTTCCTCATAGCATAGGAACTGAGGACCGTTGAGGAAGCCACACCAGTCTGTGCGCCTTCTGAGCTCAGAGCCTGGCAAACAGCTGCCCAGTGCCTGGTGTAAGTTGGAGTGGTTTTGGGGAAGCTCTAGTTACCTGCTAGGTCCCTTGGCCCTTTGTAGCTGTGTAAAGGAGAAAGAGGCTGAATCTATGAGCGATGCTGCTCCCTTTTGTGTCCCACGTGCCAGCATCATCTCAACAGACCCTCCTTCAGCAGGAATCAGGAGAAATGCCAACAAAAGGCCAATGTGTTAGCTTTTCCTGGTGGAAAATGAGCCTTGTGTAAAGCCTCATGGTGCCTCGTGCTATTTCTGCCCTTCCACAACATCCAAAGGTAAGGTTTGTATCCATGCTAAAGATACAGCTGGGAATATAGCTAATGTTTCAGGACACAAGTTTAACATGCAGAATTAAGCTCGCAAGGAGTACTTTCAGTCACAGAACTATACTAACCATTGGGTACACTATGGATTTCATTTTTTCCTCGGGAATATCTGAAGCTTAGTAGTTGTCATAAATGCTGAACCTTGAGTCACAATTCTTCTCTTTTTGTCTATGTAAGACTAGTGTGTGAAGATTGCAAAACACTTCAATCTCTTTAATAATTAAAACTTCCCTGATTAAATAAATGTCCAGCAAGTCCTATGTGAGGCAATTAGTGTGCTGGGGTATTTGCTCCAAGGCAATGTTGTGATGATTTGCAGTACCAAACTATCTCATCTGCAGGTGACAAATGCAGCAGACTCTCATTATTCATTGTCATTAATGCACATGAAAAAGCATTGCACTTAAATATCTGGTAGTTTTCTTACCTTTAAGCAAAAGGTAATAAGGAATAATGGTCCAAAAAGTAAAAATATTGAGTACTGTGAAAATACTTTCGCTGTTCATGAACTGTTTATAAACTGTATCTGGATTCTGCATATCTGTTCAGTGGATCATATAGATGAACAATTTTCAATTTACATGTGCAAACTATTTAGTTTGACTATTTGCCCCCTCTGATATATGGCTGGTTGCGTGGCTACATAGTTGTTCCTGGACTGAAGGACAGATTTTTAGGCAGTAGAATACTGAATAGTAAATATTTGTGCTGCTGCATTGAAAAACTCAATTATGTGCAGGCATTTTGTAGAGAATAGATATTTTTCAAGCATTCACATGAATCAAAAAGCTATTCACTGGAATGTTTATGAACTTCAAAGCAGGGGTACATGAACAGAAAAGAGCATAAGAGTGCTTCAGAATTCAAAGAGACATTCTTAAACATCACTTGGCTGTGCCAGCCTTAGGCCAAGTGTCAATGCTGTCTCTCTGCTTACTATTTAATATTCTGGTGATATATGCACTGAACATTTGGGATGGCAAAGTGTTCTAAGTTTCTGTTTTTCTTAAAATATTTATGTCAACTAGGGGTTGTAATCTAGGGGACTGCTTGGAACTGCAGGCAACTGGGAAAGGGAATCAAGGCATTAAAAATGACTGCCATCCTTCATAGGAGACAAAGCTTTTTTCTTATTCTCTCTTCACGAAAGCTATCTTGAAACTGTTTGACTGAGTGAATGATCCTGGGGTCAGGGAGAGTTTGAGTAAATTGCCACCTGTTGACTGTTGAGGGACTCCAAAAGAAGGCTGGGGAGAAGTATGTGCTGATTTTTGGTTTGTTTACGTGGAATTTCCCAAGTTGCACCAGACTGCCATGGAGAGACTGAGAAGAATAGAAAGTAACTTGAAGCTGGCCACTGGCCAGACTAGGTAGTTTGGACTGCAAGTGGCATACTTGGAGCATGGTGTAGTTGTGTGATTAATAAATTACATGCAGACTTATCACTCATCTCATGATTCTTTGGCGAAGAAAGAAATACCAGAATTGGGAAGGAATATCCCATGCAGAAGAGTGTTTCAGTACTGGAACAGGTGCCTGGAGAGAGTTGTGTTATCTCCATCCTCAGAGATTTTCAAAACTCTCTTGGATGGGGCCTGGAGCAACCTGATCTCACTGTGAAGTTGGCCATGCCCTGAGGAGTAGTGTGGACCAGAAGTCCCATCTAATCCAAATCTTTCTATGATTCTAAGTGCTGAAGGAGGTGTCCCCAGGGAAAAAGCAGAGGGCATAAGACATGAGATTAATATCTGTTTCCTATTTGGGCTGCAGGGCAGAATTCCAAAGATCATAATAGCTGGAGTCTCATCTGCGCTGGGAGCCTTGCACAGTTTCTTTATTCAGCCTTGATTTTTCTCTCATGGACTTTATCTCATCTCTAAAGTCTTGGGAACTGGTATTTTATGCTACATTTTTTCTCCTCTTATCAGAGAAACATTGCTTTGTATTATGTTATCTGTCTTTTCTAAAAACACTTTTAGCATGTTTTTAAACAACATAAATATTGGGCTAGGAAGAAAATTATTGTGTAATTAGATATAACAGTATGAAATGAAGAGGAAGGTTTAGGACAGATAACAGGGAAGCCTTTCATTGCAAGACTTCAGGGGATGTAGCAGAATTGTTTAAGTCATTTAAAACTAGTCTGATCAACTTCTTGAGACTAAAACTGTATAGAAATATCCTAGATCCCTTGTCTGCAAACTACTGAGCTCTTATAAGTCCAATTAGAGAGGACAGAGCATATATTAGACTCTAGTCTTTTTACATCCCAACAATTTCCACAATAACACACCAAAATTACTTTATAAATAATATTTCATTTTGCATGTGCTGGCCTAAACTGTAAGCTTTCTTAGCAGAAAGGACTTCTGGATATCTAAAAGCTCGACAGGATGTTACATCTACATACACAGGGGGAAATGTTTGATAGTGTTTGTTTCGTTTGAGTACAAAATAGGCAAATGAGTAAAAAACTTTCTTTTTTGGGGTTAGACAGCAATGGCTAGATTGAAGCTAAAATACATTTAGTGTATTTAAAATACATGGTTGGCTACGTTCTGATGCAAGTAAAAAAGGTTACTAGGCGGAAAGTCCAAGCGGGTTACCTAAGCAATGATTAGACAGCAGTAACAGTTACGGAGAAAGTAATATGGGCTGGTGGACTTTGACTTGCTTCAGCTGCTGTAGAAGTGAAGCTATGAGAGAAGAGCCTTGGTGTAACCTCTGATCACCCTGGGGCAGTGCAGCCATCTGACCACAGGGTGGTCAGTACCCCCCATCCAGTGGGGTATTCATTTGGGTGATGGCAGTTCATGACTGTCCAGATCATGTGCTTGCTCAGCTTTATAAATTCTCTGCTGTGACAGGTCAGATGTCACCAGGTCTCTCTGAAAGCTGAAAGGGTAATATTTAGAGTCCTGGTTGGGGCCAGCACATAAAGACATAACATTACCTTGTAGAGCCATTACCATTAAAGAATCAATTAAACACAAGGTAGTGTTATTTCTAGCTTCAGCCTTGAATAATTTTATCAACTTCTTTTAGAGAACAGCTTGGAACATTGAGAAACTTTGTTTTGCAAAATATGCAACATTGTTCTTGACCATGGAAAGAAATTAATAAATAATTAACCACTTCCATAGATCACAACATGTTTAAAGCAAGGAGGGTCTGCTTTGAGAGGACAATCATAAATTGTAGAGCTAGGGCAGCTGAAAGCTGCTGAGAACTGCGCTTAAACTTGTCCAGGGGTAGCTCTGTGATCTATGAGAGAGAGTCCCTTAGTCTGACAGTTTCTCCATGCTTGTGCCAAGTACGCTGATGAAATTTCAAGGGGTTACCAGTCATGTATGATGCATAGTTTACAGATATTTGTATTACTGAGTGAATCAAATCTGAGAACAAAGTGAAAGATAGCTGTTGTAGTCAGTGAAATGACTAATGATGAAGGTTATGAAGGACTTTGCATTTTAAAGCATTCTCAGTGAAAAATGGTGTAGGAAACATAGGCTCCTTGCATGCTGATGTATTGAGTCACCCACCTCAGTCTCTCATTCAAATAATGAAACTACTTACAATAGTACTTTTCCTTTGATGAAGATAATGTTATGTGTATGAGCCAAGATTTCATTTCTGTACTATCTGGAATATTTTCCAGTTAGCATTTTGTTATATGCTGTGATTTGTGGAGAAAGATTTTGTTTAAGCCCAATGAGGTGTCAATATGTTGATACAGAACCTCGTGAAAATGCAGTTGGAGCAGGGGACAAGAAGGCTGGACCATTGTCTCACTCATAAAACTCACAGACCAGCAACAGTGTAAGATCTAGGAGCAACTGTATGGAACAACTGGTCACATACACTCTTTGCTTTTGAAGAAGGACGAGCTTTCCTTTTTCTTTTGAGGCTAGTGAGTCCTCAGAGGTCTAGCAAAACTGGAGATGTTATTGGTACCAGGTCAAGGGAGGAACCCGATATACTTGTTATGGTCTGCTGTTGGCAATTTCATCAAGAGGGTGAAGTGTCTGTGATACTGAAAGTGGGCATCCTACTGTCAAACACCTTAAATGCAAAAGCTTTCAATCCAGAACGGTTACTGTGATGTTGTGTATTGAGAAGATTATATCTCTGGTCTTGACTTCAGTTACATTCAGTTACACAGGAGTTTGCTCTGTAAATGCAGAGAGCTCTCTTCTCCCTGGGAATGATGACTTCTCCAAGACCACTAATTATTTTTCTAATTGAACAACATTGTCGTGAGACATGTAAATGAGATAACTGGTGATAAAGAGCTCAGACACTCACTGTATAATCTTGTCCTTGTAACTTGAATGCTTTCTTTTTCAGAAGTAAATACTTTAAAGTATTGTGAATTTTTGTGGTTATATTTTGCATACTATATGAAAGAAAAATACTGTTTATCTGTACAGCGATTTAATTCTGTTTACACATTTGAACAAATTGACAAGGTAGGAATGCCTTTGGTAAGCTTATTTCCAATCTTAGATTTTGCAAAGATGGGAGCATCAGCTTCTGTGTGGAAAAGTATTTGTATTTTGGCATTGATTCATCATACAAAGAAGCAGTAAGCATCATGAAAAATTATATTTGAGTAATAATGACACATCCTGTGTCAACTGTGTGCATTAAATTTTTAGCTATGCCTATATTATCACAAAAAAACCCAACAACCTGATAAAAAAAATCTTTCATAGATTTCTCTAAAGAAGCTACATTCAAAAGTCTTTAAATTCTTATAAAGAAGTCTAATTATAAATAATTTTCACCTTCTACTCGCATAATTTGTTGACATTTCAGGATACATTCTTGTCTGCCATTACATTAAAGCACGAACAGTCCAAGCCCTCTCACGTAGGTCAATTCATGCCCATTCCCACCAGATGTCAGTATGATATAGATAAAAAGAGGCACCAGCAAGAAGAAATATTCCAGCTGTGCAAAGCTTTTCTGCCAGAATTTATTAGTCATGGCAGTCTTGTAAGGCACATTCACCTCTTTAGGTCCCGGATAATGTAGTCTATAAGGAACAGCCTTTACTCTGATGGTGCTGGCACTCACCCAGGATGCCAAAATGCCAAGGTCGAGTCTCTGATTTTGAACTCAGGGCAGAGTCTGGAGAGTAGAGGTGTTCAGTAATTAGGGCAAGTAGCAGGAAGGAGATTGCATTTGTTTATGAGTATCTTGGGTTTTCTGGTTTTACTGTTTTTCATTATACATTCCTGTGGCCAAAATTTGAGAAAAAAATCCCCTGCTTCTTCACCTCTCCAGCACCCTCTTGAAGTTTATATCTCTAGAGCAGTAATGGCAGTTAATTGGAACCTTTTGTCCTTACAATGCTCACATTTTCCGGTTCTTCCTGTATTATTCCAACATCTCTTCCCCCTTCCTTATCTCTGAAATTGGCCTTAAAATAATCTGAAAATGAAGATACAGCTGTGTGAAAGGCATTAATTCCATGTGGGAACATGCTTTGAACACTGGGAGAAGGAAATAGGAAGTCTTCTTGTGGAATCACTTGTTTGTTTGTTTCTTTCTTTCTTTCTTTGTTTTTCAGCCACCTTGTCTCATTCTTGGCAAATTAAGTCACTGAAGACTCCTGAATTCTGCCTGCATGGGTGACAGCAGTGCAATTAAAGGAAAGTGCTACTCAAAATAACAGACCTATTTTTTTCTGCATTGGACAAGATTCCCATCCAGAGGTGACTGTGCCTGGGATTAGTGGGTGGACATTTACTGTGGGAGATAAGGGAACTTTATTGCTCTCCTTACCATTTGTTTGTTTCTCATGCTATCTGGGAGTATGTGTCTGCTGTTCCCACAGCTTCATGCTTTGGGCTCCTCCCTGTCCTGTGACAGGTGATGGGTCATGGATGGAGGTGGAGACTGGTCACCTCCTTCACACCAAGCTCCATTTGTCCCTGTTTTAGCAAGGTAGGGTTGGAAAGGACCAGGCAGGATCTCAAGGCCACCATCTTAAACAACTGGCTAACAGCAAACGGTGCAAAACTTTTGAGACTCCACAAAAAAAATCAAAAGAGACAACTGACTATCTCCTGATCCTAGGGAAGAGTTCAGGACATATCTTCCATCTGGAGCCTATCTACCCTTAAAGGAAACACTTCCATCTACTCTCCTTTGTGGGGAAGAAGAAAATCCAGAGATGTGAACTGACTCAGTTCAGATCAGCCTTGGTACTATGGAGCCTGCATCTTCCATAATCGTAACCAGAGCTTGATCCAGGCAAGAACAGGATGGTATCTCTTGTATTGTGCAAACTCTGACATTCATTTTTCAAAATTACCAAGGAATGTTGTGCAGCAGACTTTTTTATATGCCTCATTATACTTTTTTGGCTAGTGTATTGCAGGCTGCCATATGGCTCAATATAAAAATCTTTATGGGTATCTGCTGTCTCTCATAATACATAAAGATATGTTAATTAACGCTAATTAAATCAATCTAAAACATATATGAAACATAGCCCTACAAATTAGATAATTGAAGTATGTTGGCCAAGTCCTTAGCTTTTGGCTAAATGCTAACTGTTCAAGGTTGATGCCTCATGAAAGCACCAATAACACTCTCCTACTCTGCGTGTGCTTATGCTGTGCAGACATTCCTAGTGCTGGTGAGTTTTCTTATTTGTTGAAAGTACAGGAACAGGAATGTAAGTGCATGTTTTCATTTTGATCACAGCTGGAAAAACTAGTTGCAACACAATAGCATTTCTTGCTGATGCTCTGAATGGGTGAATTTTTTCTCAGGTGTCATTCTGACATTGGTGGCCAATTTGGATTCACAGGCCAAACCTGGCCTATGCCGTAGCAGGACTGAATTTAAAACCTGAGTTAGGAAGTAGGAAACAGCAGCTGGATTTGCTTACATGACTGTATCTGGAAAGTTGTTACTCAGAATACTGAGAAAGCACAAAGTATTGCCACAGGCAAAATGTCTCTACTCAAGGAATTTCACTTAATTTATTGCCATGTAATATAAGCCATTAATTACTGATTCAGACTTTGAGAAAAGATAGGAAGACAAACAGTTAAACAAACGCTTATGGAAACACTTTTCCTCCCCTTCCCCAGGATAAACTTCAGTCCAGCACCTTTCCTGCTTCCTAGTCTCCATCTCCCTTGTCCCTGTGTGCTACAGTAAGCCCCCATTTACTCCTTTGGGCAGGCAACGGGCGGCGCAGGAGGTTGGGTCAGTGTGTAATGGTTTCTTTCTGCTAATACTTGCCTCTTGCTCTTTTCCTCTACTCCTCCTTGCTTCTCTCTGCTCAGGTCTGGGTTCCCCCATGAGCCACCATTCCTTCAGGGATGCCCCTGCTCTGGCATGACTTATCTGCAAGCTGCCATCCATTGGGGCTGTCCCTGTGACAGCGTGTGTTGCCCATGGGCTGCAGTCCCTGAGGGTTGTCCCTGCCCTGGCGTGGGTCACCCACAGCCACAGGCCCTCTTCAGTGTCCTCACTGTAGTGTGTCGCCTACAGCCACAGTCTCTTTGGGTGTCACTGCTCCAGCATGGCTCACCCATAGCCACAGTCTCTCCAAGGTGTCCCTGTCCCAGTGTGGGTTGCCCATGGACTGCAGCCCCTCAGAGGGAAACTTCTTCTGGCAGGGAGTGCCTCCTTCCATGAGCGCATCTCCAGCCATGTGCCCAGCAGCATCTTCCATGTGCCCTCTCCCCTTCCATTCCTCCAAATCTGACTCTTTACTTTCCCTTCACAGGTCTCCTCCTGTGTCTCCTGCCCCCAGCGCTTGCCACCATTTCTTAAATATGTCTGAGCAGAGGAGAGATGTGCTCCTCTGGTTGAAATTTTGAGGTATGGATTGTTTTCATGTTTCAGAGCTGTCTGGACGTGACTGTGATCAGCCCAGGACAGTTCATGGCCTTCTCCCACACAGGTCACCCCTGCAGTCCTCTGCTACCCAAACCCTGCCAGCTATGCCCAGTAAAAGTATTCCCAATGGGGCATGAAGAATGTCCTAGCTTACCCTCCAGGTGCCTATAAAACACAGAAAGCTTTACACAGCTCTGTTATCCAGAAAGAAATAGTCAATGCAGCATTTAAAAAAACAAAAAAGAAAAGAAGAAAAAAAGAAAAAAAAGTTTTTTCTAAAAGATTTCTCCAGCTTGTGTATTTTCTTTCAGATTACTTATTTATTTTAAGGAACCAAAGTGTTTGCTGACAGAGGCATAAGACCTTTTATAGGCTAAAATAACAGCAATCTATCTCCTGCTGTAACTCTGGCAGCTACTAAATCAATGACAATAAAACATAAATGGTTAACATTGTACAGTTTATTCTGAAAAAAAAAAGCTATGGGGGTGCTCGTGATTCTACAGTTACACACAAAAAGGAACTCAGTCTAAAACTGGGCATTTGGCATCTGCATTATGTAGAAAAACACGGCATCTCAAACCAACATTGTTAGAGCCAGACCCGTAAAGAAGTGTAGGGCCTGAAGGACAAAATTCCTGACTTTGGCACTGATTTCTTGTTTGACCTTGAGAAATCACTTTAATCTTTGATGAAGGCAGGGCTGCTGGTATTTTCCCATTGGTAAAATGAGAACAGCATCAGTTTTGATCAGTTATTTGAGGGTCCCTGATGGAAGGCATCAATACTAAGCAAGTATTGATTATAGCATAATAAGTGTTATAAATGTTGGCTAGAGCAGAATTCAGTTCATAGTTTTCCCACAGGAACAGGAGAGTCAGCATTGTGAGAGAACTTGCACATGATGTAAAGTAACTTGGTTTTCTAGTTCGATTGTTATACGTTGCTTACGGATAAATCCTTGTTTGGAATGAAATGATACAGTATTTGCTTGGTTGGTTTTTTTGCCATTAAAGTTACTTAGTAGTAAATTTTAATCTTTGTGGTGTTCCTCAAAAGGACAGAAAGTACTAGTAAAATATTACATCTGTTTGGAACACATTTTAAACAGAGGATTATTTATTGTTTAAGAGAGAAGTATGTATACATTTTGTGAAACAAGACTATTTAAACACAAGATAGAATTTTGCCAACAATGGAAGGAGAAGTGACTAAAAAAAGTCTCAGAATTAAAAATCAACAATGTTGCTTATTTAGAAGAGGGAGCCGTAACATGTGCTGCAGAATTTGTTTATGTTCAGAAAACACATTGATGGTAAGGTGTGGAGTGATGTACAATAGGCAGTGTGACTGCAGGAGCAAGTTCACTCACTAAGATTAGGGTTCATTTGCTGTGGTCAGCTTATACAATGTAAATGACATAGGTGTCAACTGAAGGATAGTCATAGAGTCGAAGGGACCTCCAGAGGTCATCTGGTCCAAGAGGATCAAGTAGACCTATAAGATTTCTGACAGATGTTTCTCTAGCATATTAGTAGACATCTAGTGATGGAGAGGCAACCTCAGCAGGAAATCTACTTCACTGCTTCACTAGGCTTTCCAGTAAAATGGTTTTCCTAATGTTTAATCTTTCTTGCTGCAAATTAAACCTTCTCTCCTAGCTACTATTTCCATGAAGAACAGATTATTGCCTTCCTCTTTGTGATAGCTTTCTATTTATTTGAAGATGGCTACCCTGTATGTTTTACTCTTTACTTTCAGCTGAATATCCCAGTTCTTTCAGTGTTTCCTCCCCTCTGAACTCTTTTCTTCTAGTCCATGCTTTCCTGGAGCGCAGTGCCCCAGCCCAGCTGTGTTCTTGCCAGTGCTGAGCAGAATAGAAGGATCAATTCATGTCTCAAAAACCTTATTTCTGTGTCTGTATCTCAGTATGACACTTGCCATTTTCACAACAATGTGACGCTGCTGATTCATGCTCGGTTTGTCATTGGCTGTAACACCTACATCCTTCTTTGCAGAGCTGTTACCTAACCTGTTTCTCCCCATCCTGTATTTGCACAGTCTGTTGAGTGTAGGATATTGCAATTACATCTGTTGAACTTTATTTTTTTCCCCTATTTTGCTAGTTCGCAAATATAATTTTGCATTCTATTC
Source organism: Ciconia boyciana (assembly GCF_034638445.1). NCBI lineage: Eukaryota > Metazoa > Chordata > Aves > Ciconiiformes > Ciconiidae > Ciconia > Ciconia boyciana. Next base: position 121,209,933 of record NC_132934.1, on the reverse strand, counting down.
CCATGTGCCTCTAGTTTCTTCTAGCCTCATTCCATGGTCGTAGCTATTAATGAAAACACTGAACAGGACTGAATCTAGGGTATACATATGCAGACAGTTCCTTCTAAATGGGGTTTTACAACTTGCTTGTGTAAATGGTATGTCAGACCATATAAAAAAATCTTATTAAAGTCACAACAGAGGACATCTTCTTCCTCTCTCATATTCAAAAGACCCCTTATCCTTTTATAGATAGAAATTAAATTGATTTGAAGTAAAAACCTTTTGGAAGCTTGCGAGTATGTTCATTTGCTTCAGAATATTTATAGGGGTGGCAGTTACAAAGACCAGTCTGCAGTTCCCCATTTTCTCTGTTTTCCCCTTTTTAATGATGTGCACTGTTTTGCACCATTGCAGTCTTCTACTGCCACCTCACCTGTCCTCCTCCTGTCCTGAGAGATGACTGCTAGTACTTTTGAGATTGCTTGTGACAGTTCTGTAGAAATCCTAGGATGAAGTCCATCATGCCAAGCCAATTACTGTCTTCTTTCCTTCATAAGGGAAGAATCCTTGGTTCTCTCTTTTATTACTAATAGTAACAAGGTAGTTTACAGGGTACACTTTTCTAGGGAAGACTTGATGCAAAAAGGGCATTAACCATTGTGGTCTTCTCAGCATCATCTGTCAGTCACTTTCCCTGCCTGTTAAATAGCAGAGTAACACTTTCCTTCTTTATAGTGAACAAAGCTTTTCTCAGTCTCTTTCTTACTATTAATGTATTTATGGAATGATTCTTGTACCCTCTATGTCTCCTGCTCATTGCTTTCTCCTTTATCCTTATGTGCTTATGTTCTTCTTTTATACTTGTCCTTGGCAATATGATTTAGTTTCCATCTATTGTGTTCCTCCGTCTTATGTCTAACTTCAATGAGCAGCTCATGATATATCTTAATTGGTCTATTATGCATGGTAGCAAAATGAAGGATAAACAGTTTTAGCTCTTGATAATTTTTGCCTAAATTGCTGCCATGCAATAAGTGTCAGTTACTGAGAACCTTCATCATTCATCATTTTGGGAGATTTGACAAGTTGAATGTTCAGGACTCACTTTTTCTCCCTTCACATTCCCTCTCACTGCAGAATAATAACAAATGCCTATCAAAAAGTTCCTTGGTATGTTTAGAAGTAGGGCGACCTGTGGTTTAGTCTACTATTCTGCAGAGATAGACCCCTGCTAGTGCTCTGTGTCCAAAGAGAGACCAAATGTCCTATTTATACCACATATCTTACTATCCAGTGGTTCATAATTAAGGCAATACAAATGACTAATACAATACTAATACAATCCAAGACCTGACTTCAGTTTGTAGTTCAGTTTTAGATCTATATTGGAACTGCCAAGGTTCAGTGTGATAAGATGATCTGCAATGGTTTTACGCTAATGATGATCATCTGCAACTCCCACTGAGGCGAGCATAGTGTCTTATACTAAGTACTGTAATGCAGCATCTCATTGTATATGAAAATGGAAGAGATTAACGGATTTGTACCAAACATACTTGCGCATCAGTAAAGTGAAGCTGCGGTGACAAGACAACTCTCTAAACCCAGTTAGCTAAAGTGAATCCCAAAGATCTAGTCCTATCTTGTTTGAGAAATGTCACCTAACATTGTAATGTGTTACCAGGAAACATACTGTTTGATCATGTCAAGAACCTTCAGGGAACCAATGCTCAGATAACCTGGAGATACTCTGCCAGAAGACATGTGAAGGGAAATGCAAGGCAAGTTAAGAGAATTCATTTGTAGAGTTTTAAATTAATGCAACTCATCAAAATGATCTAAGAAAAATTCCTTTAAAATGAAAATAAAAAGAATATGACCTTAGATGACTAATTTCATTAGTTTGACTAATGTTCGTAGAGGATTTTGAAGATTTAAAGCACCATATGAGGCTAAGTATTCTTTTAGACTGCTGCAGGGTTGGATAAATGATCTCACATTTCTCACCTGCCTACACTCTATGTTTCCACCCCCTCTGCTCACAATCTGGGTTTCGCTACTCTCCCTGGCCTAATGTCTCAGTATGTTCTGACTCCTCCTTCTTAGTGCCAAGATGTACCAAGGAACAGGCTAGAAATAAAGGCAGAGGCAGATTCATGTTTACTTTGTACACATACTCAGACATATAATTTCTATGGATCCTTATATATACACAAAAAGACATGTTTGTGGCAAAATGGAAATATATATTAATGTTTAAGTCTGTGTACGTGATATTGAGCTGGAACCTGTGCTTGGATATTGTCTTGGAAGACAGTTAGTGCCCAAAGCAAAGACCGAAACAGTACTTTGTAGAGAAGGGGAGGTTTGTAGCAGGGGTTTCCTGGGGTTCCTGCACATAGTTGTTAAATGAGCAGGAGTATGCTGCTTGATACCTCTTAGTAAGTCCTCATTCTTGCAGAAAAAAAAATCCTGCAAGGCCCCATAATTTGGCTAACTACTCAGGCCTCACTTTGAATCCTTGGAGACATCATGAAGAGGCCTTCATTCTGCAGCAAACAGATTGGCACTGCAGTGATGATAATTGTAATTATCATGAGCATAATAAATAAATGGCAATGCATTTTGCTAGCTTTAGGAGCTTGAGTAATCTGGCGAACAGCTTGCTGCACTCTATCACACAATAATGATATTCACTGCCAGCCCAGGAAGTTTACCTAGGGGCTGTGACTCATGTTTGTTTTGAAAGGCACGGCATTAAAGGCCTGTGAATTATGTCTGTTGTGAACAACACTGCATTTAAGTAATTACAAATGCAAAACTAAAACACAAGGTAAAAAAAATGCTAATTGATCACACTGTTCCACACACTTTAAGTCTTTATTTTTCTGTATAAAAGTTTTTGCCATTGGGGTGGATTTCTTGGGACCATTTAATTTCTGGTGCATTGGTACTGTACGTCTACTGGCACACGTGTGTGACCTCCTGCCCTTCCTAGAGCAGCTGGATGTCTTCCCCTTCACTGCCCTCCCTGTTGGAACACGGTGGGGAATGGAAGAGTTCAGGGAACACAGGCAAAGGTGGGACGCTGGGTGGAAAAGTCCTGGTCAACACTGGGAGCAAATCTTTCAGATCTCTTCTCTTGCCATCCGTGAAAAACCCTGTTTAACAGTCCTCAGGATTCATACTGGATCATGCAAGAGCAGGGCTGGAGGACTAGTCCAGGGGCTTGGCTAGAGTGTGGCTCCAGGTGCAGAGCCCTGCCGTAGACTCCTGTGCCCCGAGCCCTCACTCAAGTCACAGCTGAGTGGTGGGTCGCAGACCAGGCCAGTCGCTGGACCTGTGTGTGACATAGGAAAGACACTTCATCTTTGCTTTGCAAATATATGAAATACCAGCTGAGCTGCAGGGGAGTGTATGGGAAAAGCCAGCATTGCACATCTCTATTAAATGCATGATGCTCAAAGTATCCTTAGAAGCATTTTTTGTGGAGCTGGTATAAAGCCGTTTCCTACCAACAAAGTGCTTCTGTTATGGAAATAGTTTTTTTCAACAGAACCCTGGATCACTTCCTACAGTGTACTCTCACCCCCACCCGTGCTTCCCTCCAGAACTCTTTATTTCCAAGAAACACAGCTATGCCAGTTTAATTGTGACAGCCTCCGTGGTTTTGGTTACAGTCACAAGCCAATTTTCATCGCCTCCTTGCCCATGTGGTTGCAGCAGCAGCCATCTTACAGCCTGGCATGAGGGACTTTCTCCAAAATCACATCAATTTGTCCTTTAAGAGAAGTTCAGTTTGCCAGGTCTGATCGCAGCTCATCAGCCACAGTGGGGCAGGTTTCCGAAGTGCAGACCTTTCACTGCTGTGGACTAGTCCACAAATCTTCTGGGTTTACCTGCTCAGCATAAAGGATCTTGTGTACCAAACCCTGTAATTCTGCAAATATGCAGACTCTTTTCTGTGAAGTCCTAATACTTTAAAATGAACACTAAGAGGAAAATAGTCAAGGGACTAGAGCATCTTTCATATGAGGAGAGGCTGAGAGAGCTGGAACTGCAGAGTTCAGCCAGAAGAAGAGAAGGTTTGGGGGGATCTTATCAATCAATAAATACCTGATGGGAGGGGATGCAGAAGATGGATCCAGGCTCTTCTCAGTTGTGCCCAGTGACAGGACAAGAGGCAATGGGCACAAATGAAAACACATGAAATTCCATCTGAACACAATAAAACACTTTTTCCTGTGAGGGTAGTCAAACAGTGGCACAGGTTGCCCAGAGAGGCCGTAGAGCCTCCTTGGAGGTATTAAAAAACTGCCTGGACACAGTCCTGGGCAATCCTGTCTAGCTGACCCTGCTTGCATAAGGAGGTTGGACCACGTGGCCTCAGGAGGTCCCTTCCAACCCAGGCGATTCTGTGATTCTGTGAAAATAGGAATAATTGCCCAAAATCTTCTGGAATGACTCATACTTCTGAAAGTGGTTTCTTGAGTGACTCAAGCCAGCCTAAGTCCAGGCTGCTAACAGTCCTGTCCCACTCCCTGGCACAGGGTACGTGTTTCTCGCATTCTTTAAAGGCCATGAGAACTAGGACTGATTCTAAGGCTTTTCAGCCTTTTCGGATCACTGTGCACTGGCTCACTTTCACCATAGCATCACGGTTGCTCTGGCTGTGGAAGCTAGCCACTGGGTGAGCCTGGATCTGGAGAATGCTGAGTCTTGCCCTGACCTGCTACTTGGGCAGATAAAATATGTCATGGAAGGTAAGCTAATTTCTGGGGGCATAGTGGGGAGAAGATGTTAGGGAGACATTAGACATGCATTTGTTCTTGTCTGAGAAATTACAGATGTTTATGTTTTTCCTTAAAGAGATATGTTATTATAGAAATGGTTTCTCCTGTTGTTTATCTCACTCACCTGTAGGCAACTTCATCAGCTGCTAGCAAGCAAAAGGTCACCTTTGGGCTCGGAGGACATCCAGTGCCAGTGTTCTGCTATTTTCATGCTGTAACAGGTACATGAAGAGCCCCTAAAATAAAGTGCACAACCAGAAAACACATTCATATCACAGATGGCTAGTTAGTCAAATATTATGAATGGTGCCTTGAGAGGAATGCTTTAGAATACGCTTTGATAACCAAGAGAAAAAAAATATAATTTTGAGTCTTTTTTTTCTTTAAATATTGCTCCCTGTAGCATGTAGTATATAGGCCACTGAAAAATTTAATTTCACTTTGCCTTCTGATACTACAAACAATTGGGCAGGCGCTTAGCAGCTTTGCTAAACTGTGGCTAGAGCAAAGAATAAATTATAGCTCCAACCACTTCTTGTGTCCTGAATTGCAGGTTTCAGTGGTGTGCTCCCAGGAGCTGTGGAGGGTGAGCTGTCATGGCAGTGTGACGCCTGATGCATGGACTCACTCCTGCAGCTTCTCCTCCCTGCTCTGTGCTCCTCCACTCCATGGCATGCCATCCAGCGTGCCTGGGGTTCAAGTGGTGAAGCTACTGGGTACATGACTTCGCAGATAAACTGGGAGATTTATTTTTTATCAGCAAACCCTGTTACCTCTGCCAGCCTTCTAGTTTCTCACTCAAGTGTTGTTTAGAGTTACTGGCAACATTTGCTATCGCCAAGCTTGTAGTCAAGATGAGTCAGGCTAAAATAGGCATCGAAGAGTAATGCATAAGACTTGGGAAAATAAGTTAAAAATCTTTCACATTTGCCTTCTAGCTTCTGAGTTATTCACAGCACATTTGTTAGGCGCTTCTCTGCAAACTTGGAGGCTAGATACCATTTTGAAAAAACAAGTAAGTTAACGCAGTGATATGGTTGCTTTCCTCCAGGACTTGAGACGTGATGGGAAACACCAAGGCTAACCAGAACAACTGAAAACTGCTGCTGATGCTGGGTGCCCCAAAAGTCAGCTGCAGCTCTACGCAGTAGCTCTGGCATGGTCAACAGCCTTCTAACAAGGAGGGCAGCCCGAGGCCTGGGCACAGTGGCACCATTCCAGCTGTGTGACCTGTTCTTCTCTGGGGTCTTCTCCATAATTTCTTGAGGTTTGAGGTGGTTTGTTCCCTTCCTGAATGAAGAAAAAGACTCAAAAATTCACTTGCATTTTTTGTTCATTCACACAACGTGCTGTTATTGTTTTTCTACTACATCTAGAACAATTAACTTGTTGTCACATCTTTGGTCAGCATTAATTAGAAGATGTCCAGTATTTAGTATGTGTAGCCCTTCCATCTGTCAGAGAGGCTGGCATGAATATATAGGAATGCTTTCAGGAGCATGATATATTATTGCTGTGTATCATTCATGTGTGATATTCATTATGCATATTGCATTATCTATATAATACATCCTATTCATTTTGACTATGCATTTAATATAACATATTTAGAAAGTTTTAAAGTCACATACATTAAGTGTTGCAGTAACAGTAACCAGTGAAATTTCACACAGCAATAATGAATTGTCTCTTGTAACCAAGGAATGCTATGCGCTTAAGTGTAGTGAATGTGAAGTAATATGTACTAAAAGCAATAGTTCAAAAATACATTTCCAGTTTATAGGATGGCAGCTCAATAATAATCCCTCCCACCGTCAATGGGATATGTTTTGATTCACAGTTCCATTATGGAAACTGCCTTTTTCTCTGCCAAAGGCTTGGCTCAGAAGATTCATGGTTGATCCCTGTGAAAAACAGGTGACTGGATTTTACTCTCATTATCCTGCCTCTAGTTGTATTGAAGTGTGCTTTAAAAATATGATTCTGGAAAAGGAGAAGAGAGAAAGTATGAAGTTTAAAACAACCCTTAGGCATCAGAAATCAGAAAGAGACTCCTTAGGCATCAAGGCTAGCCAATATCTGCCTTTGAAGCAGTTGATGCTAGCCAGTGTCAGAGCCAAGAGGCTGAAACAGGAGGGTTTTGGATCTCATCAGGTATGGCAGTTCCTTCTTGTAAAATAATTATCAGAGGGGAAAAAAAAACAACAAGAAACCCTAAGGCATTTGGGTAAATAAAACTTGGAGTGGAAAGAGTGCAGACTGGAGGAGAGGCCAGAGAAGGAAAGAAAGACTGATGTTAGGGAGAGATTTAAGGAGGATGACTCTTCATAACGTGCTCATGTGACAAAAAAAGGCCAAATTCATGAAGAGAGAAGGAAGACAGCTGGTAAATATGATGTATGCTACTGTTTTCTGCTTTGTTGGCAAAACAAGAACTGGCTGAGACTTTTGATGAACATTCACTGTTGACTTTTAGCAAGGAAGTTGCACACTACTGGAAGAAGCTAGTGGCATGCTAATTTTTAGAAAGAGTAATTGGTTTAACCCCAGAAACTTTAAACTGGCTCATTTGACGTTGATTCCAAGAAGACTCCTGGAAAACCTTTTGCCTTACCTTGGGTGGGGCAAAAATTAAAATACGGTTGTGTAATGATGTAATTCAACACTATTTCCAGGTAGAATAAGTATTCTCCAACTTCATAGTTTTTAATAAAGCAAGAAGTCACTGTTGATGTGATTTACTCTGATTTCTCAGAGGTATCTGAATGGCTCGTGCCTGCTCCTTTAATAAAAGAAAAAATTAAGACAATACAAAGGCAGCAATAAGGTGGGTTAAAATCGGCCTTGCTCATGGACCATGGGAGTAATGCAGGTAATGAGAGTGTTAACATAAGGTTTCTCCAGGAATCAGTTCTTGGTTCAGTGCTGCTTAGTATCTTCAGAGCTAATCACAATAAATCTCAGGTGATGACACAGACATAAATAAACAGGAAAGAGAACTGGTTACTGATACAGACTCGCCTTGATCTCTTGAGGAGGTGGGTTCATCTGAACAACATGCATTTTACTAATGTGACATGCCAGGGCACACATCCAGGGACAAAGAAAGGAGGTCTCACTTGTAAGATGGGGCAGTGCGTTCCCGAGGCAGTAGATCTGCAAAGAAGGCAGAGGCAATAGCAGGTAATCAACCAAGCATGAGCTGCAGTGCAGCGGCATAGCTAAATAACAATGAAAAAAGGAGGCAGGGGGCAGTACTTCTGATTATTAGAGAGATCACTCCGGGAATACCATCTGTTCGGGTGTCAACGCTTTAACAAAAGAATGTTGACAAGTTAGAGGCGATGAACCATGTGAGGTCTGTGCAATTTGCCTTAGCAGAGAGGAAGTTGCAGCTCTCAAATATTAGTCAAGATAATAAAAAAATCACATTTAAAATATGAAATGCTTCAATCTGTCAAAAGTTGGCTATGTAAAATGACCCGAAGTTTCAAAGATACAGAATTCCTGCAGCTGCTGTTAGCATAAATAAGATTTGCAGGTGCTCCGTGCCTCTCAGAGCATTTCTACTTAGGAGCTTAGACATGAAGCCAGGAACATGAATTTTACTGACTGGTTCTGAATTTCTCATTTGGAGTTAGGGAATATCAACAGCAAGCTGGTTTTGTCTCATACCTCGAAGCCATCTCTCCCTCCCAGTCCAGGAAGAATCTCCCTCTGTTCTTCAGCTAAAGGCAGGCATGTCCCCAGGCACATGACCTCCTGCAAGCCATCCTTGTCTTACCTGCGTACACCTTTAGCCCCATTAGACAAAAGAACTTACCTGTTTTCTCAAAAAGCCAAGCGTCAGTTCCAGCAGAGCAATCTGCTTCCTACCTGCTAATCTGACTGATGGCATTGAAGACTTTTCTCTCTACTCTGCCCAAGCCTGGAGTTTTCATCTGAGTATTCCTCATTTTTGGGAAATGATTATTTGGCTAGGGATCCCAAGTTAACACCTCTGAGATATACTTTGTCAGGATATTAATTTATTTTTCTTAATGGCAGAATAACAAATAAATGTGTGTTTCCTCCCCTCTTAGCACTAAGCAACCAGGCAAGGAAAAATGTCAAGTTTTTGGCTGTATTTGACACAGGAGTTCAGTACAGCTTTAAAATCTTTCCTTCGGATACATTTACCAGTATCTATTCAAGGAGCTGTACAAAAATACTGTGGGTACATTGGCATGTTCTCTTGAAATCCTAACACTGCTCTTTGAGGAAAACGCATCACAGAAATATCTCAGGTATCATGCTGCCCATGAATCATGTATAATGCTCTCACTCCAGTAACATTTTCTTTTGAGCAGTGGTTTTTCCTACAATCTGGGACCCTAAGTGTTTTTCAGAGTTCCTGGTAACAGAGCATCTGCTCTTCAAATCGAGTATCTGGCAGCAGAAGTATGCACTGAGCTCTACCATGCAGCTGGTGCACAGGTAGGCAGCGGCACCTGCGCTGAAGCCATCTGGGCTCAGTGGCAGGACCGTGGGTAGGCAGGTGAGGACAGTGGCAGGGCTGGGACCATGCCCTGGGGTGAAACATATTTTCCTGCTCCACAGAGCAGGGGTTATAAGAAAGACAAGCACCAAAGAAGACAAAGAAGTCTCTTACTTGACTGCTTTTTCACGAGGGTGGGGTTGTGTCGGGGGTTATCATGCACGAGGGAATTAAGCCACATGATGCAGAAGAAGCTGTGGGCTATGCCACCCACTGGGGCCTCTGTCACTACAGTGTCAAATCGGATGCCTGAAGGTCCCCCCAGTTGAGACACACTAAGGAAAACCAACAGAAATGAAGGGCGATTGCTAATGAACCGCTTGAAGGGAATGAAGAGAATTGTTAATGAAAGAATGAATGTTTAGTGGCAGATCTGTAAAAGGGGAAAAGAAGTCTTAGCAGATCAAAAATAAGAAGTGATCCCAGGTTAGACAGTAATTTTGGAGTTTTAATATTTTTCTTCATAAAATGCTTTTTGGGAGAAAACGGCTTGTTTTCATGCAGTTTTTAATTTCCTTCAAGAAGTCGTAGGTTTTTCCCAGAACTCCAATTAAAGGAAAGTCTTCTCTGCAAAGCTTTCCATTTTCAACACTGAAAGCTTTCCTTGTTGAGCGAGGAGGGAGGGAGAACATGGGACGAAGAAAAGCCCAACTCCCGTAAAAGTTTTCAGGTGTCAAGTTGTATCCACAATATCCACAAAACAACCATTTATTCCAGGCAATTAACAAAGAAAATCCTGTTCTCCTCCCTCACCCTCTCCCAATTTCCAACAGCAAACCAGTGCCACCATAGGATGAACCGTCTGGGTAGCATGAATATGACAAAGCTGCAGAGGAACAATACTGCCGGGACACTCTCCAGGGAAAGGGGCAAGGAGGGCAGTGAGGGCAGAGGAAAGCTCATCATCTTCATCTACCACTGTGAGGAGAGAGAAATAGAGTTGTTTAGGAAGGAAGGCAGCAAGGTGGGGGCTGTAGTGTGGGAGGATAGAGGAGTGGGGCTTAAACCTGAAGAAGTCAAGAGGAGGATGGGGGTTGTATCGCAATGGGAGTAGATGTTTTAGCTCTGGACAGGTTTTTTTTTTGTTTTGTGTTTTTTTTATAAAGAGATTAAGTAATTAAATTCAAATGTTGCTTTGGGTTAACTGAGCTCCACAGTGAGGCACTTTCTAATTCTTTTTTGTTTGTGAATAAATATACTTTTCAGAACTGATGGTTTTAAGTCTCCTTCAGATACAATGGTTGCTCTCCAACCCCTCCAGGAAATCCTGGATGCATACTTAATATCTGCCTGGCTGCTAGCAGCCAAGTAACTGTGCTGAACACATTTTTCAGGCAAGGAGCTATCACCAGGATATTACCAGGTAAAGGTGAGCAGTTCAGGCAATCACTGGGAAGACTTGCGAAACTACTGATTCAGCACTGTAATGTTTAGGTAAATGCTACAACAGCTCTTTAAAAGAGAAAAGCGAGACACTTCTTATGTGTGACTCACTAATCACTGTCTGTGCTGTAGAGCCTGGAGTACAAATTCCTTTTGTCATGAAAATGCTTGCTCCTTTGATCCCCACAACATCATTAAACAGTTCTAAAGAGTAAGTAAATCTTTTGGCACGCTCTGTGCAAAATAAGCATTTCAGGATTCAGACGCATGTGGGTGTGTTTGTGATGCTGAGGAGACTGATACTGATACAATTTTTAGCAGCAGGCGCAGACTGTGCGTTGCTTTGCTGAAGGAAAGAGAGAGAGGTTTTCCACTTCCTTTTCCAAAGCAATGAGGTAGAAAATTGAAATGCGCATGGTAGCCATGCAGGCTTGCTGCACAGAGGCTGCCGTTGCAAATTGAACCTAGCTTGCCTGTCTGTATGATGGCTATGGATGTAAACCTGCCTCTTGACACTTGGCACATGCCCATCAATGTGCTTCCCAAAGTATTTTGAAGAATTTCATCTTTGTTCTCATAATTCAGGTAAAATACATAGATGGTCTTTCTGGAGAGCCTGATGCTGCTGAGGACGTTACCAGCTCTTTCCCACAACAAACCAAGGCTACAGACTGGAGAAGCATTTGCTTCACATTGCGTCCTCTCTCCTTGGGGATCCAGTGCAGGGTGAAGGCCCACGGAGGTTACTTCACTTATCAGAGTGTATGTGCGTTAGGGTCTGTGGATCACTTTCTCAGCTGCTTTAATACCTGGAAATGATGGTCTTTTCTGGCTCTATCCACATCAGCCCAGTGCCTTGGTCAGCTGCCCTGCTGTCCCTTCGGAGCTCTGTGGCTAATAAATTTAAGGGGAGTGCAGAATAGTTATCTGTAACAATTTCACCAAAGGTTCTGTGGTATTTATCTAGTAACTTCACAAGGCTTTAGCTAAAATGGGAAGAACTTATGAGCTTACTGAAAGAATAATGTAAATCTAAACCATTCAAAGAAGCATGACTGTTTAGAAGTGTAAGAACAGCATTCTCATGCCACATAGCGCTCTGTGTGAAATAAGTTTATACCCTTCCAACATGCCATCTGGCAGCAAACAGTAGATTGGTTTGCATCCCAGCCTGTGATCTTGCAAGAAAAATTAGATCATCTATAATGAAATGCACTTTTAAAAGACAACGCTTTCAGTAATGTTCAGTGGAACTAATGGACTTAAAAGTGTTTCCAGTTATCTGTCGGAAAATGTTTTGGTAAGCAAGTGTTTGCTCTCAATTGCGATGTACATATGAGTAAAGGGATTTATGTCATACAGACACACTGTTGTTCGTGCGCATATGCACCCTCTGAATGTTCAGAACATTCAAATCTGCATTTGTGCCTGAGCCACTATGGTGGGAGGAATCAGATTATGGGGTTTGAACTGGTACCCAAAGTATGGGTGGAAGTAGTTGTATGTTTGGGAGAAAATGGAGCAAGTCTGCTGTTTTAGGAAGTTAGAGACTGATTGCAGTGAGGCACAATATGTGGAAGTTCATGTGCCTGAGGCCCCCTAGAACTGATTGATTTGATTCAAAACCAGAGATACCCTTTGATTTCAGCAAGCATTAACCTTTGATTTCAAAACCAAAGATACCCTTAAATACCCTTAAATTTTGGGGAAGATTGATTTACATCTATGTTGGGTAAAGTATCTCTCCAATTTAAAGCATCTTCTTTTCTAGTATTGTGATAATCCAAGGAAAAAGAAGTCCAGTGAAAGCAAGTAGTAACTATTTGTTTAAAATTCTCAGCAAATCAGGAAAACACCTTTTATGTAGTTGGATTATGGACAAGTGCGTATCTCAAGGAAGATAAACAAGATAAAATACATGCTAATAGATCTGTTCTTACTAGGTTTAATACGGGGAAATTAGACTGCCCACTGGATGTATAATGAAATGATTAGGTAGAACTTTCTATCTAGCTGTATACACAGGGTTGCAGAGATTTGACTAAGTTATGTGAAATATAACAATGGAGGCTCATCTTTATAAGCATGAGGATGGGTTAAAATAATTCATGGAGAAATTGCTGTAATTAAAAACACTCTAACTGGTATCCAGAGTCTGTTTGTCTCCTTCCATTAAGGGTGCATCTTCAAGATCGCATTAATATTCTCTGTGCCTCACCTGTGTCTAGGAACTCTTTCACTTGTCACTCCATGTAAATTTAAATTCTAGTCTCCCAATCAGTGTTTTGAATCACTGGGATATTGAGTAAGTATATAATTCTTAGCTTAGACGCTGAACATCTGTTGCCATTTGTGTCCAATATGTAATTACAGCAGGGGGAGCTGGACAATCAGAGATTAAAAGGATGCTGCTTAATCTTCCACCACATGTTTCCACTTAAAAAGAATAACACACTAGAGAAATCTCATAGCAACTCATGGTATATCTGCTTCTCCCCCTATCCTTGCTCAATAGATAAGGCTTCATTTGATTTCTGTCTGAAATTACCATAGTCCTTGTGTTTGGACCTGGGAGTGTATTCACTTAGACCTTGTGTGGCCCATGTGGTAGGGCATGCTCTGAAGGACTCCATTCCTCTTTTTCCCCTATTAAAATACTGTACCTTGTGGTCTTCCTTTCGCCTGTGATAATACATGTATTTATATGGAGTAATTTTTACCAAGAGAGCACCAGCCATTTGGAGAGAATAGGTGCTAGCATCAGAAGAGCTGGGCAGGGCCCGTTGAGGTGCATGATGCAATCCTCCCTCAAGCTTTCTGGCTGAGCCATGGAGTGTGCCGGATGTCAGGCCAGCACGGACAGCGTGGTATGTTTTCCCCTTTTCTCAAGATGACCCATAGAGTTTCCAGCGGGACTACTCAGGTGCATTTATAGGAGAGTTAGAAGTAGCAACTGTGGTGCAGTGAAGGCAAGCATTAGGGAAAGGGCTGATTCAACACACTGGGTTTAAGAAGGGACCGGAAGGAAAAATTGGGTGCTATATGGAGCAAGAGATGATATTGCAGAAGCAGGCAATGGGAGAGGGAAGGGTCCCAGCAGTGGTTGCCTCAGGAGCTTTCTCTGCCAGTGAGTTTTCACCAAAGCGTGAAAATGCGTGTTGGGCACAACTGAGCACACTCGTGGACTTTGCCCCATGCATGTCGTGTTGGAGAGGCTGCTAACAGATCACCTGTGCTAGCTCAGCAGAGCAGTCCTCTGGAGTGATTTCTGGGTGTGCACCAAAATACCACCACGGCTCACGCACGGGAGGGAGCTTTGACAGCAACGCTGCCGGGATATTCAGCTCCTTCAGAGGAAGGAAGGAGGGAGGCTGCGGTTTTACATCACTTCAGAAGATGGAGAGAAATGTTAAAGGAATCCCCCTTTAGGGAGCTTGTACATCTTGATTTTTCTGGGCAGGGTGCCTGCCCACACGGACTGGCTGTGGGTAGGCTGCTGGTGTATGTCCTTCCCACAGTAGCCACGTGAGATGGTGTGAGTGGGGCTTCAGGTGCTGAATAAGGAAGTTGTGTCTGTTCAGTAGCGGGAAGACATTTCCATCCCCTGGAAGTCTTTGAAAAATGTGAGTGCGAAGTTGTATGAGACTGACAAAACAGTTCCTGTATTTCAGTGAGAAATGTTTCACTCATTTTGTACTTGGGAGGGGAAACTGATTTTACTGCTGGTAGTAATAGCAATGCACAAAGAGATGTGCCCAGTATATACACAAAACCATGCTAAACTAATCCAGTTTTCACATTTGTGCTGTTAGCTTCTGTACTTTTCCCAGTACAACCTTCTAGTCTTTATTAAAACTCCAAAAGATTTTTTGGTTTTTTTAAACAGCTAATATACTGAAACTTTCATCTCCTTTAATTTTCTTTAGGACAAAATTGCAAAGATTTGTAAAATAGAAAATAATTTCTTTCTTTTTTTTTCTGAAGAAAATCAATTTACAACTGCATGCCACCTCTAGAGGATTCTGATTTTCCTAAGAATAGGCTTTTGGACTCGGAAGGATTTATTGAGAGAAATTTACCGAGACACTGGATTTCAAAACGACACATGTATTAGGTTCAGTCCTTAATATTATGACATGGTAAGGTGGTCTATCAGACTTGTACTCTTAAAAAGTGTTTTGCTCAAACAGCAGGTTCTTTTAGCTGCATAGGGATAATTAAAGAAGAACTATTGACTTGTTTAATTTGAAATATAAACAAACACAGTTATACCCTAAACATCCTCACAACTGCTTTTGATGTGAAACTAACAACACTGACGTGGATGAGGGAGTGCACGATGCTGGATATTCAAGGACGGTCGCAAGTAATGTCCATTTCTAACTTAATGCTTCCCCTTTCCAGTCTAACTGCATTTTAACCCCTCTCCTAGTGCATCTTTAATCCTGGAAAAAAGCAAATCAAAATAGAAGGGACCTGGGCCCAGACTCAAGGCTTGCTGAAAGCAACTGGAAGGAGTCCCCGTGACTTTGGTGTGACCTGCAGCCGTCCCTGCCAGCTTTGTAAGCCCTCCCATGTACGCACCCGCTCTGTGCCTGCCGTTCTCACCCCTGTGCGGGGATCGGCACCTTTGCTTAGAGACCTCCCAGCTCTGCAGCTGCTCACAGTGCTGTCAGCAAATGGTAAAACAAACAACAGAGACTAAGCTCCATCTGCAGCAAGTGTGATGGGTAACTTCACAGTAAAGACAATGTCAGGACTTCCCATGGGCCTTGCCTGTGCACATTGCTTGACCTGGGGGTTGTAAAGCCTTAATTTTATCCTTTTTCTTCCCCAGCTTTCACAGGGGCAATGTGCTACTGCCTGCTCAGCACTCGGAGACTTTTCCTGTCCTCTCCCTCCTTCTCCAGAGATGGACGTAGTCTTTGCCTCAGCACAGAGGACCTGCACAACCACCTCCAGTAGCGCCTTGCCCTTGAGCAGTCTGCTCAGAAAGCTTCAAGGGGCTGAAATGGAAAAATAACAGTGTACATGGAGTTCAGATATGTGTCTTACTGCTTTAGGGAGGGGCACATCAGGAAAGCTGCTCCACGTTAGCTAAATGTTCTGCTTCCTCCGTCCAAGGTAAACACCAGTCCCTTTGAAAACATGAACTGGAGGTCCTGGCCAGATGGGCTTATGCCTGTGGAGCAATTCTTGCTTGAATCAGTTTGCTGGTTCCAACGAGACGGTATGTGGAGCAGCAAAATGCAGTCATTGAACTTGAAGACGACAGATTATTTACAGAAAATGTGTGGGTGTGTGGATGTGTGTGTTTGTCTGAGTTTTTTGTGCTGCCTAAATGCCAGCGGCCATTTAGTATCATTTCACTACATTTATAAACTTTGCAGCACTTTTATACCATCCACAGGAAGAGGCAGGAAGGTTTAAGAGAGAGCACATTCATGACCTGCATGGTTCTCTGTGCGGCTGGCATAGCTCATTCTCAGCCAACGTTAAAATTGCATCCACAGTCAATACTGAAAAAAATATTCTTTTACTGCGACATTATATTTTTGTGTTTTTTTGTTTATGCACTTTTGGACTCCTTTTTTCTTTCTAGGGTGTATTTTTCCCCCAAATCTCCAACCCACCTAAATTCCTCAGAACTTTGATTGCCTCAAAAATATTTCAGGAGTTTTTCCTGTAAGTTTACATTTTTTTAAGGGGTTGTATAATACATTTTTCCATCTTCTATGGTGTCCTTGGAAAATCATGTCAGAAGAAACATACTTAGCACAGTAGAATTTAATTATGCTCTAAAGTGCTTCAGAATCCATGTTAGTCTGTGGACCAGAATAATGGTACAAGCATCTCCGCAAAGTTTTGCTGGCTTTTGCCAAGATGTGTTTCTTAGAGTAGCCTGTGCTACTCCTTTATTTTGGGTATGCATGAAATCTTTATCGATGTGATTTCTTGAATCACATTGACTCTCTCTATAAACAAATGGTAGCAACCAAACAATATGATTTCATGCATTTACCTCAAAAGTCTGAAGAAAAAGTAGTGATGGAAATACACATATATACTTAAAGAACAACAGGCATTATTGTAGTTTGATTGCATTTTCTTCTGCCCCTTACTTTAAAGACCTACCTCTTTTAGTGATTTGTGATTTTTTGTTTTAGTGATAGTGATTTGTATTATAGAATCGTTTACTGTCAGTAACGGATATATAGGTACTCATATCCTTTTGATAATTCTGACTTTAATAAGTCCTTCCAGTGGAAGATCATAAAGGAAAATCAAGTTTGTCTTCTGGCAACACATTAAAAATGAAGTTCTAGTTTTCCATCAATATGTCTACCCTCACTAGGTGATGGCCTGAGTTCAATTTATTTAATATTGTGCAGCAAGTCTGTGGCCAAAGCCAGGCTGGGACCCAGAGTTTCGGCTTTCTGCGCTGCCCACAACCACGAGATTGTCCTATGGAGGGGTCTATAGGTCATATAGGTGTGCTGTTTCACAAATGGGGCAGGCTGTTCCAGCAGGGAAATGTACTTTATTTTTATGATGATATGGACCCAGTTTCTTAAGCACAGAATGTATTGTCTGCCGTTCTTTCCTCCTAAACACGCTTTTAGAAAATGATTGCAAATTCTTGCAGAATGATTATAGTGACAACTGCGGGAAGCCTCCAGCTCTGCAAGAAAATGATTGATGGTCAGTGGTGAACACCTGCATATTGCATCCCTGTTGAAATGCATTCATTTAATCTCAGGGGCATTCATTTAATCTAAACTACATTTTGCAAACTTGAGCACACTGCTCAAGTTGAAGGGAAGTAGGTTTTTTTGACAGCATCCATTTGTGGGGAATAGTGTATAACATGGAGTGTGTATTACTAAACCTGTCTCAAAGTAGAAAGATCTGGGAATTTGCTGAAGATGAGATATACTTCCAAAGTCCTGTTCCTTCAAATGCAGGTAAAAATAGCCAATCTCTTTCCTCACAGGCATCACTTAATTTGTTCTCCCTCAGCGAAAGCTGTTTAGTATTTCTGGGGCTGCAGAAACTGCAACTTGGATCTCTTTGGAGAAGAGAATTTTATCTCCTGTCTCATTAGCTTCCTTCTAAGTTCATATTTTTTCCTGTACCAGGCGATGTTTGCAAAGCTTCTAATCTCAGAAACTCCTTAAAACTTTTATGGTACCATAGTTGTTTCAGAGTGTTTTTCCATTGACTCCACCAGGCTCTGCATCAGGCCAGTAATGGCTATTTGTCAGTGTATCCATGAGTTATATTGACCTGTATCATGCCAAATTTCATCAGTGTGTTTGCAGTTCCTAAGCTCCTTGGCACAGTAAGCATGTTATGTATTTGGCACTGCTTGGAAATTGCACAGCTTTGTAGTGCTAGGCAAATAATAATACTGTTTTCTATCTGCTAATGGAAAATGTGAAGTTCTTTTAATGAATCTATATGCTGCTGTTCTGATAGGGGCATTCATCTCCCCCCGCCTCCCCTGCCAACAAAATGGGTTTTCTGACATTTCTGTGACCTCTTAGAGAAAGAATTAGGTGCACAGTTACCATGAAACAGAAAGTCAGGCAACACACTTTCAAAGCCCTCTAATTGCCCAGGATGGTAAAAGAGGCATCCACGTTCACAAAAGCTTCATATACTTGATACTTATTTACTGCGGGAACTCATTTACCTTTTCTTATCAGTGTGGTGTTAAGCTGTAACCACCAAAGGAGGAGATGGAAGTCTGAAGGGTCTGTGAGACTTGAACCTGCTCTGCATATAGAGGGCCATAAGGAACAATCATCATTTGAACAATTCATGCCTCACATTTTGTTTATCGAGAATATTTTAAGCACTTAACTCGCAAGAGAGAAGGCACATTCATCTCTGTGATATTAAAACCGAAGTGAATGCAAAAAAATAACTTACAAAGTCTTTCAAAGATTTAAATGAGAGACCAAAGAAAGGTTTTAAAGCATAATATATTCTGACAACTTATCCTTGAACGTTTTAAAGTGACATGTTTCATGAGTCACACAATGAAATCTCGGGGGGTGGGGGGGCTAATACATGAATACATGTTTGATTATTTGAAGGATTTCTTTTTTTTTCCTCCAGCTTGTACCTGACTGCATGTGAGGAGTCAAACTGTTCCCTCCTTGCACAGCATATCTGGGACACTGCATGCCACTCCTTCCTGAAGCTTTTCCATTGTCCTCAAAGGCTGTAGCAGTCTCCATCTACTCTTCACAACCCACTTTCCTCAGGGGGATTTAAGAAGTGTTTTGCTTCAGACACTGCATGGCACCTCATGGAGACCATTGTGAAGGGACAGTCCCAGTCTTTGCCACTGGGCCTTTCAGCTGCTTCACTTCGTTGTTTCCTGCAGAAGATGGTGTTGGCCATAGGCTGGGATGAGTGATAGTCACCAGCTCCATTCTCCCGCCGCTGTGCCTCGGGGAAGCCCTTTCAATGCTGAGAGGGAGAGCTGGTGTGTTTGCACTCCAGATGTCCGTGATCTGCTTTTCCCACTCCAGCGAGGGCTAGTTTTAGCGTTGAAAAAGTGCTTCTCAGTATTTCTGTGTATACTTTCATTTATTTTCAAGCATACAGACATGCTTCTTTAGAAACAAATAAAGCTCTAGAGCTTCATTCTCATGTCATTTACACTGCGGTTAACTCCGGTGAAGTTAATAGACATTATATTGTCATAAGTGAAGACAGGGACCAGAAGCCAAGTTTTTTGGCCCAAGACCCAAAGCAAAGCATACTCTAAACTTGGCACGGCATTCTGAGCAAGAAAGCACCTTGCACATGAGCTGTTCCTCCAATATTTTTTCTTTTTTTTCTTTTTTTCCTTTTGGCTGTACTTCTGTCCTCTAGCCAGAAATGAGGTTTAACGGACTGGTATCATACAGTGCAGGTGAAATGGCCAAGGGCTCAGTTGTGCACTCCATCAAATGCTATAGCGCCAGTCCAGCAAAGCCCTTAGGCATATGACTGCTTTCAGGGAGTCTTGCAAAATGATACAATACTTCAAACTGAGCCAGGAATTGCCAAGAAACATACACACAGGGTAGGTGGGTACTCAGTATTTTGAACTGTTAGAGGAAAAAAAAAGAAGCTGAGGTTAAAGTATCTACATGTACATAGATTTGAGCTGTGTTTTTCTATTTAGGACCTTTTTACTTCAATGACTGTGTAATTACCATCATTTCCAGTGGAGTTACTTCAAAATTACTATGTAGTTTATTGTATCTGTCTAATTAACTTGTGTAACAACTGTAAGTGGAATGTACCATCATTTCCAATCTGGAAGGCACTTCTTTGGAACCATATTCTGACAATTCAAGAATATTTCTGCTATGTTTTCAATTCTAAGTGTAGGTGTTGTTTGGAGACACACAGTCTAGAGTCATGAGAGGAAAGAGACAATTATTGTGCTTGCCTAGTGCCTAAAATGAAGCTATTTTTCCCATGTTTGGTTAAGCTATTTTTAATAGGAATTGATCATACTGTGAATTAGAACTTCCATTAGGAACTACATGTTAGAAAAGCACAAGTAGTCCTGGCTGAATTTAGATTTTCATTGCTGTAGGGTGCCTGGCAGCATATTTATGCTGACTCTTGCTGTTAGTGTGGAAATATTAAGTGGTATCCTCTTGCAGTTATACTAACCCCTTAAATCTTGCCCACATTCCTATTATTATAAATTCAAATATTAACAGTGTAATCAGCACTACTGTTGGTAGATACATCAAGACATAAATATCAAGAATCCTCTGTATGAGCCAGGTTTACAATTGGGAATAAGGTGGGTAAAGCAAAGTGGAAGACTGCAGAAAGGTTCCCATCCTAATGTACATTTTATTTTAACTCATTATTGCAACGGTTGTGGAAGCAAACCTCACTTCTAGCACATCATTACTGTACTTTGTGTAATACACTGCTATCAACAACAGTTGTCTCAGCCTTTTGAGAGCAGAAAGCTATACAGATGTTGTTATCTAGGAACGAGAAGCCTTTGTAGGCAGCTTGGATTAAAAAAAGAAACATTCATGTCCACATGCATTTCTTGCAATACACTAATGAAGGCTTAAGCAAATTCCCGATGATAAATTTGCTATTGACTTCAATGAGGGCAGTGAGAGAGTGAGAGAAAAATATGATACATAGGTACCCTCATGATATATGTACCTCTGGAGAAAGAGATGCGGTGGCTCTCAGAGTAATTGTGCATAGTTCTGTTTTCTTGTTGGTGTAAAGATACAGACCAGAAAATAAGGGTTTTCTATTGCAAGTGAAGGGAAGATCAAGAATGCAATTTTCATTGCTCATTCTTCTCCCTAACCCAAAGGACACACACATCCATATGTGTATCCATATGTGTTCGCTCCAAACTGTTTGCACATGTAAAGGCTTTGTAAGTCTAAACCACTACTTTCTCTAAGCATGCTGCAAGGAATAAGTCCAATATATGTTTAGTTCTGATTTACTTTTTTTCTAATGGTTACCATTATACTGCATAGCAGAATATTAACCATCTGCCATGAATTTTCTTTACTGTTATTCCAGCTTTGATAAAGTCTCTGAAAGATTTTCATTTGAACTTTAATCACCCCCAACTCATGTCCCTGGACAGTCCTATGTAGGTTACTTCTGCCTGACACTGACATGAGCAGTGTTGCAACCACGTCTCTATTGAAGAGTTGTACCTGTACACCACTTACGAACAACAAACTACTTTGGCACCCATCAGTCAACTACCTTAGAAACATGCCAGAGGAAGTGATCTCTAGGGAGAAGTTCCCTTTTCTGGTGCACGTGAGGGAAAAAAGAAGTGCATCATTTGGAAAGGAGCAAGTTCCTCCATACTGAAATGTCTCACAAAGCAAGGAGCTGTGTGCTCCCAGAGCACTTGGCACATTAGCTAGGTCTGTATGCAAAACCTTCCAGGGACTGAAAATGAGTTGAGGAAAACTGACACCCCTTTTACATCCTTGGTATAATAACATACATTCACCTTCTGAAAGTTCAAAAAAGTCTCCTTATTGAGTAAAGAGGGTGGGGAAACCTAACTTCTAGTCCCTTCCTCCATTTTCTTCATCTAGTTATCTGCAGAGTTAAATATTTCCTTTTTGAGGCGGAACAGTGATTCACTATGTCCTCACACTATTTTCAAAGAGAAGCATGCCAGCCCCACATCTCCTTTGCAGCAGAAACCCATCTGGGAAGCTTTCTAGGTCTGCCTCCTACCTCCAGAACCTTCGACTATTGCCCTGACCTGGAGACCCCATTTATTCTGTGTTCAGGGGGAAATCTAGAGCTGTCTGTAGAGGAGGATATGAAAGTATCTGTCATTTGCAAATTCTGATCTCCTGTTCTTTGTATTGATGGCAATTCCAGATTCTGGACTAGCAGCTCTCAGCATCTCACCCTCTGCAGACTTCTTCTCTAGCTCTCAAAAAAAGAAAATTGCTCTGGGATTTTTCCTGGAAGGCATTATGAGTTTGCAAAAATGATCGCTGCAGAGGACCTCAACTGAATAGCAATCCTTGTGAGTGTGCTGCTACTCAAGAAAAACAACCTCAAAACTGTTGTGGAGTGTACCTATAACTGTATTTCATTTATTTCATAAATGCCATACAATATTACAGGCATAGATTAGTCAGTAAAGTCAGATATGGGTGCTGGCTGGGGCTTCTGGCACTTGTTTGTTATGCAAATAGCGAACAGCAGTAGTAACTCACTCCTAATGGTAATGGCAACATATATCTGCCTCCTTGTTTTGTGTGCTCAGTCTCCTCAGAGCTGTCTGCACCTTGGGGCTAGTGTCAGTGGAAGACATACTGGTTACATGCATATGTAATATTAAAGAGCCAGGAAGCTGTAGATGGCATTTCCCTCTTTGCTGTCAGACCCTACTCCTGAATACAGTAAGTACCATTTCACAGCAAGAAAGGGCCTTGTTATCTAGCTTGAAGTGTGGCAGTGATACAGCTGTGACCGATTGCTGCTTGATCTTCATCTGTTTGACTCAGAAATTGTTCACACTTTTGGCTTTCTGAAGGCTGGGTCCTGCCACAGATCATCCTGTATCTGGTCCTAATCCTGAGGCCACAGCTCACGTGAGTAACTTCTGCGCCTGGCTCATACCGACCCACTCCTGGTGGTGTGCTCATGGGCGAGGGGGGTTGAATACTGGTTCAGAGAGGCTGAGACAGCAGGGGACTGGCTGTGGTCCTTGCAGCTGCTTCAGTAGCTGCTCAGGTGTGTGAATCTGAGGTTGTCCCTGGAGCTGGTCATCGTTACAGTCTCGTAGGGCCGGGATGGCTCTGCGGAGCTGGGATGTGTGCTGAGCACTGTGCTGGGCTCCCGGAGGCTTTGTGGAGTTGTCTGATCTGTTTCTCTTTGGGAGGGGGAGCTTTAAAGTGAACTGCTCCTGCTTCTTTTGGTTGTGATCACCCCAGGTGTCTCCATTTCTCGTGGTGATATAGGTACCGAAGTGACGAAGGAAAGACAGGCCTTTAAAAGCTAACTGACACTATTTCATGGAAACGTTTTTGTTTCAAAAATAAAAATTGTTTCTTGAGCGAGGATGAATGAACGTAGAGGGCAAGATTTTTGTCCTGGCGAACACCTTTCTACGAAATCTACATGCCCAAATTATTTTCAGTTTTGGCAGCCAAGAAGCTGGCTCTTCAGAGTCCAGCACCCTGGAACAGAGATGAAATGGGGGAAAATCTCAAACTGAGGAGCCTTTCCTTTCCCTTCTGATTTTCCCTCTACCCAGGCAGATGTGGCTCTGTTTGGCTTTTCCTTTTTTCTGAAAAACTCTGCAAGAAAGGAGAGAAGGAACCAGCTTTTTGACTCTGGCTTGATTTGTTCTCACTATCATGGAGAAGCTTTTACATTCTCACCTCATATTCCCTGCATGGGCTCAGCATTCCTGTCTATGAAATGGATTTGCAGGGCATTTGCAACAGGTCAGTTCCTCACACACAGTTTCCAAGCTCACCTGGGAAGCAGAGCGGCTGGCCTCCAGAGTAGGGCCCTTTTTCACTAGCTTATTTTTCTGACGAGACTTGTTCTGTACCTTCATGGATAACAGCTTGCAGTTTCACAGAGGTGACCTTCAGTGCCAGGTAGGCTCCAGGATGCCATTTTTGTGCACAAGCTCTCGGAGAGTGCAAGCTGTCACAGGGTGACCAGGTTGCAAACTCCTGGGCACTACAAATTAGTTTTTAGCACGTCGGACAGACTCTTCAGGTGTTTTTCTCAGGTGTTATCTCCATCTCAGAGGTTTCTCTGGAATGCTTTGCCAACAGAAAGCAAGATCCTCTAAATAACCTTTTCACTGTCTTCTTGAAGTCCCTCTAAATAAGATGCTGTCTGTGAAAGTAAAATTTTTGATGTAAACAGGTTCACTTTCTGGATCTCCTTTTACAAATTTGATACAACTTACTGTCCTATTTGCTTACAAACCAGGATGAGGCCAAATCTGATCCTCTTCAAAAGCAATGTGGGTTTCTTTTTCAGGGTCACAATGATCTGTAAATGCTCAGACTTGATGGAAGCTGAGAACATCTCATAGAAAAGATGTTCTGTAGCAGCTCTCTCTCCCAAAAGAAGGGGTATGGTCTATTATGGTTGACTCATGGTCTGTACCAGTAATGGATGGCTGTGCTGGTTTAAGTCTGGCTCTAGGTGCCTCTTTATCTGGTACATAGATTTCCCTGTTCCTCTCCCTCACACTTGCGCACCTCAGTGGGAAAGGGAATGGATACCCATGACCTCAAGTAAACATCCTGATAATGTCCACCGTCCTGCCTGAACTAACAAATTTCTCATGTGAAAAAATGCAAGTGGTATTCTCCTCCTCATCTCCATGCTACTCTTTCTGTGCTTATATCAGTCCTCACCCACCCTTACATGTGGTATCTCTGTTCCACACTATTTGACTCCCTGTCATGCAAAGCTGAAGTTGGGTCAGCAATACTGTGTTGTCTTTGCTAAGGCATTAACTAGGTAGTTTGATCCAGCTGCTGATGAGCCATTTAATGCTAACCAAGAAAGATATGTAATGTTAACTCATTCTTGTTTTCCCCACAACAGGAGAGGTTAGTGCACTGCCACACTTTGCAGTAGATAAGCGAATGCAGGATGCTGTGGGAGCAGAGGCAGGCATGGTCTTTGTCAACAAACTCCAAAGCTGCCCAGAGTCCAGTGCAAGCACGTCATCTTACATCAAAGGAGTACCAAGGCTGGAAAAGTCTGAATAAAGGTAATTCTTGCAACCTGCTTTCACTGTAGTGTGTGCTTAGTCTTCTCATCCTGTACAGAGAAAGCTTATAGATCAGAATATGTGATTGCGTAATAAAAGCTATGTACGAATAAGGAGCTAGACAGAATTATAGTTTCACGGGTCCCTTTTGTTCTGACTTTTTTTTTTTAAGTGTTTGGTTGAGCAATGCAACTTTTTGAATGTAATTCTTTAAAAAAACTCCTGGAAGATTGAAATCAAATCACATGAAGCCTTACTGAGTCCTTTGTATCAGTATTTGTTTAGATTCCCAGTTCAGGTCTGAACCACATGAGCCCCATGAATGTCAGGGAGCAGTAACTGCCTTTTCTTCTGTCTATTATCCATGAGAAAAGATTGGAACACAGGCTTTGCTAGTGGGTCATATACTAGTTGCTAGCTACATATGTTTGAAGGATATTTCTTAAATTTTATCTCTGACTTTGGGGAGCGTGGTCACTTAGATAGAGGTGGTCACTTAGATAGAGATGTCACTGACAAGCACATCAACTTCGTACATTTGTGCAGAAAGACAGTATGAGTCATTGGTGGAGACCTGAGCTGCCACCTTACAGCTGAAGCCATAATTTCACATCTGCAGGGAGTGAAATATACAACTGGCAAATGATCCTATCTCTAAAATGGGCAAAAGATTATATTGGCCTACTCCTCTCATGAAGAATGAGGTTTGAGACACATTCTTTGTTCCTTGACTGGAAATCATACACAGGCAAGTAACAAGGAATTCCCATGTTTGTCTGGAATTTCTAGTCAGTAGTACCCTCTTCTTCAAAGAGAGGCCACTATATCTGCACGTCCTGTACACTGACATGGCATGTTGAACCTTTCATCAGAGGCTACCATACCTTCAGACAGCTTTGCAAGCCTGATGCAGCTGTGTAACCTGTATGTTTCATTGGGACTTTTGGAGAGCATTGCCGTCTCTTTTTCTCACTCTAGGCATGTGCACAAACTGTGACATTTTCCAGGAGGCTGAGTGCATGACACAGCGTAAGCCATGTACACTGTGTCTCTCCAGGATATCCCAGACTAACAGAGGGGTAGCTAGTCCATGTCCTGCCAGACCTCTGTCTTGTCTTTGACTGTATAGAAAGATCTGTGGAGCAAATGCATGTGCTCCATGAAGCTGATGTTTGCCAGACTTTTAAGAGTAAATGTCTAAGGAACTTAGCCATGCACATGCAAATGGACGTGTGGATGCTTCTAAACTAGTCTGGAAGCATTAGCTGGTATCTGGTATCACTGGTAGGCAGCCCCTCAGCTTTGGCCCTGTATCCAAAGCAGTCTAGCCTGGGTGTGAGTTTCCTCCTACTTGACAAGAGCACATACCTACTTCCTGTGTCATGCTATAGATATGGTAAATATCTGACAGTGCAATAGTTGTTTGTTCCTGTTCTGCAGAAATAGATGCCAGTTTTGGTCTCTATAATAGCTTCTTGGATGAGCATACACTAACAACAAGTGAATCAACGAGTATGGGAACAGAAATTCAAGGCAACGTGAAAGAATTCAAAGTAATGCAATTCAAAGGTATACACATGAGAAAGAAACCAGTCTGTGAGATCTGTGCACAAACGGGGTGTAGGTGCTGCACAGACTCCTGTCTCACCCACTGGCACAACTTGGGATGTGTGGCATTTGGTCCAGTGCTTTAAAGGTCTAATGAAATCTCCTGCTGTACCACATAATAAACAAGAAAGCTATTGACTGACTGTGTACTGATTGCAGTTTATGAAATGAACAGCAGGTGGGAGAGAAGCAATATGCATCCTTTGGTAGACCTCCAGCTAACAATGCTACATCTGAAAATATGTAGCATGCCAGCACTGAAATCAAACCTTTTATATCGTGCTACTTGGGACTGGGGAGAGGTGGGAAGGAGCAGAGTAGTGGGGTAGAGGAAGGGGGGATGTGAAATAATGGTGTTTGTGTACGAAATTGTTTTTCTTTTCAGTCTCTTTGGTCCTTCTTTACCCATTTCATACTCATATTTCTCTGTTGCCTGACAGTTTTGTCATTCGTCAGCCTTTCGCAAGCAGTCTGCCTCCAGATGATACCTGCCTACCTTGGTGGTGGGCACCTCCCTGACTATTCATCTGTCTCTTGCCTCCTGCCTTTATGTTTTGTCAACCTGTTTACTTCAAATCAGTTTCTCTGTGCCCCATCTTGCTCCTGTCCTTATGCCTATCCATCTATCTCCATTAAAATCTAAATATTGAATATCAATAAAAATAACACAGCCTGTTTGGGAAGGAGGTCATTTGCGTGATGCTTTATGACTGACGACTTGTGGTCAAATGCAACCGTCATAAAAGGGCTGTGAATCAGGCAAATGACATAAAATGCACACATCAGCAATTAAAATCAGCTGTATTATC
Source organism: Ciconia boyciana (assembly GCF_034638445.1). NCBI lineage: Eukaryota > Metazoa > Chordata > Aves > Ciconiiformes > Ciconiidae > Ciconia > Ciconia boyciana. The sequence continues at coordinate 121,182,531 of NC_132934.1, read as the reverse complement.
TGGGCACCCAGCAGGGCTACCTAGTTAAGGCCCTGCCAATGTTTTGATTATTACAACTCTTTACAAGAATTCATGCTGTTCCTCTCTCCCCACCCCCACATCTAATATTTGACCCTTCCTCTCTTTCTGTATGCCTTCACTGCTTACCCTATGTTTTGATTCTCCCCTGCAAGATATAGCTTCCTCGATCTTTCTTTCCCTCCCTCCGAGTCTTTACAATGCAATGCAAAACTGCCTCTCTCTCCTCCCTAAACGTAGACTGCATTTCTCCACTTTGCGATTCCTGCTGATGTTTTCCTACCTACTGGGTCCATTTCAAACACCTTGTCCTAGTGAACTCCCACCTGTCTCTGTCTCTGTCCTTTTATTTCCTAACCCCTCCCTCGCTCCCCCCTTGCAGAGGAAGGCGTTCTCATCACCTGAGCGCTGCAGGCTGCTTACAGCAGGTGGGAGGACCGCAGGCTTTGTGCGGAGCTTATGGACTGCAGCGGCACTTTGCAGGAGCACCAGGTCTGCCTGCCTGCAGCTGCTTGCGGAGAGGCTGCATGGAGATGGTGTCTTTCTCTGTCACCTTCACACTCACCGCGTGTGCTTGCATCCCTCCTTTCAGCATGCCTCGCGTTTCTCCCCTCTGTATTTGACTCCCTCCCGCAGGCTCTTCTCCCATACCTTTTTAGTCTCTCTGGCTATTGAGCTCTACCACAGAAATGTTCCCTGAAGCACATGTGCAACCCGCTGTGGGGCTGTCCTCTCCGTGCCGCAGTGTGTTTTTGGAGCCAGTGTGCCATCTACCCCACATCTACCACTTGCAATATAGATTGAAAAGATTGTGTGATGCACAAATATTGAAAAGACTATATGGTTATATTTGAATACTCACCTGTCTTCATGTCACTATAATATTCCTTCATTATAAACACTTAGGCTGCTTTTAATGAAATGATTTAAGAGTGGAAATTAATCTATTTAATTTAATGTTGTGGGGTTTTTTGGTGTCTGGTCAGTAGACAATCTTCAAAGAAATTTTGTGCCTCCCATTTTGTGATGTAGACTTCCTTTTGGTTGAGAAGTTGCAAAAAGGGCCTGGAGAAAAGATTTTCCTGCATTCTCTTTGCGGCCATCTCTGGTCAGGGAGTGAATCAGAGGGTGTGATGGTGCTGCCTAACCACAGGCAGGTAAAGCCACTTGAGACTCCCTAGGGTATCCAAAACACCAGCTAAGAGCTTGTAGATGTGATGCAGGCCCTAGAAGAGGCATGCAGCTTCCTGGTGAGGCAGCTGGGGGGAATAGTGACTAAATGATCTCTACTCCCTCTTGCCTCTGAATCTTGCAGTGAGCGTCAAAAATAGATTGTACCGAGAACATGCCCAGATTCCATGCTGCCACCTTCCCACCTGGTAAGAACCTCACTTGCAAGGTGTAGGCATGGGCTTTTTTAGATTTTTCAGCTGCTTTATTTCCCCATACTAATCAGAGCCTGCAGTTACTATCCACGTAGCCTTAGAAGACCAACGACTGGTCGCATAGCTAAGGGAATGAGAAAGAGGGAACTTTTGAGATGTTTTGAGAAACTTTGGATAGATTTGGAGGAGCTCTGGAGAAAAGCCACCTGCCTCCCAGCAAAACTTTTGCAGTCTATGAGATTTGAGCCTACATTAATGCTCTAGTAACCCTCATGATCTTTGTTAAATGCAGACCATTCCTGCTGACTGATCAGTGTAAGGGAACAATGCACCTACTTGTGCTGCCTGCATGGCACATAATGAAGGGATTTTATTTTGTGTTTTGCATGAAATGCAGATTTTTGCATGAAAGGGTACAAAATAATATATTTTAAGCAGTGAGTTCCAAACTTTCAACTCCTGACCTGGCTTGCTTAGACATATATCTTACATAACATATGATTACAATTTTGTTAGGAGTTTTAGAATTATCCAAAGTAATTAAAGAGAAACACCAAGGGGAAAAAAAAAATCTCTTTTTTTAATTCTCCCTCCCCTCTCCTACTATCTAACATGCAAAGAAATAAAATTACTCAGCCAGCTGCGCACCCCTAACTTCACAATTGCTGGAAGTGAGTTCTTGTGCTTATCCAGTGCCATGCTTCCATTTCCAAACACTTGTGGCTGCCTGTGATTCCTGGCCTCATTGAAATCAGTGACAAAATGCTAACTAGCTACAGTGCTGCTGGATCTAATATTGATGGCAAATACTTCAGTTCCAGATGGCTAGGAAGGTTTCCATTTTCTATGTGCATTATTTCCATATATTGTAGACTCACAAACATATTTTGCTTTAATCTGTGATATTCGTTTTGTTGTGGTAGTGGACAGTAAATTATGTCTTGAAACTGATGTTTTCAAAAGCCCTGAGACCAGCTTCAGAAATGTTTCAGAAAGTTCCCTGTATGTTTGTTTAGTGTTTGTTTAGCTTTAAAACTGCTTATATGCGCTCTGTATTGTGTGAGGTCAAGCCAGGAAGGTTAGTTTGCTTGCTGAGTCACCACTAAACAGACAAGGGCCTTCCTTAATTTATACCACATCAAACCATATTTCAGTAATTTATTTTAGTGGACTTATTATCCAGTCCTTTAGTAAATTAATAGATCCTGTTGATATAGCAGACCAAATTAGGTGTATTTCTCTTGAAAGGAAGAGGTTGGTTATCCTGGGTATGTGACACAAACCTGAACAAGCATTTGTCCATATGCTACTTGGAAAAGTTAACTCAGCATTCAACTACAAAGGGGACATGTTAAACAGTATTAGCTGATATGGCAAAGCAGCTGCAAGGCCCACCTGGCCAAAAGTGTTTTTCACTCCTTGCGAGTGTACGAGATGAACACGGCCTCGTACTCGGGCATGTTGGCAGGGTGAGGCATCTGGGGCGGGAAGAAGTTTTCCCTCGTTAGCACGCAGTTCTGCTGCTGTAAAACGAAGGAGGAGGAGATGAGGGCAGAGGACAGGGGAAGAGCACTGCCACAGAGGGAGGCATGCCGGGCAATAACAGGAAGAACAATTCAGGGCTTAATTGAAGTGGTGAGTCCAAGGAAGATGACGAGAAGATGGCATGGAGGGCTTGTTGCTTTTAATTTGTGAAAGCCTCTATTCCGTGAGCTAGAAGGGTACCTGCCTGGGGAGAGAGGCAAGGAAATGACACGTGCTATCATCAGCATGCCAGTCATGAGGCAGGGAGTCAGCAGCAGGGTGCTTTCAAAAAACTTGCCTCTCTTTGCAACCTTTAGCAGCCTCATCTATGCACCATTGCAGAGATTGGAGGTACGTGACGACTGTGCTGATGAGGTGACGGTTACGCTGATTGGGAGGTTCAGTGGTGAGACGCTTTCTGTTGGTGTGCAGGTGGTTGTTGATGCTCCTGGCTGTTGTTTGGGAAGGGGTGCTTTGCTCCCCTTTTAGTTTAAAGAGGTGGCCAAATACAAAAGAAATTAAACATCAAAAATGCATGTCAGGAGAATCCTAAATAAGCTAACAAAAGCCAGGAAATTCAGGGCTGCTTTCAGCTAATGCTATGATTTTTACCAGCCTGTGAAGAACAGGGAAAAGGGTGGTCCCAAGGTCACTTCAAATCACAGGGCTTTGTGAAGCATTGCTACTGTTAGCAGAAGAGTTGAGCTGGCAGAGGAGAGTTGTAGAGGTACAGGCCTATAAAAATACATTATTAAAGAAAATCTGAATGAAATGGCAACCAGAATGGAAAATAGCAAATAATACTTACGGCTTTAGAAATTCATTTCAGTTTTATGGAATACAGCTTGGGTATAAATATAAAGCATTACATTAAAATTCATAATAACAGATTACAGTCTTCTCCCCTATCTGTACCACTGCAGACAGTGTGATTGCAAGAGAGCTAAGCTGAGCAATTTAGGGACAAGATTGATAATTCATGTGGCAGTTATTGGTGGCTTACTCCATTCACCACTTCAAAAGTAGCCAACAAGTAGCACCACCGTCCCCAGTGACAGCCACCCAGACACTTCAGCCTGACATCAAGAATCAAATTGCTGCAGGTGCTGAGCAACACTGAGAGGAGCTGTGCTGATGTTCCTACCTCAACCTGAACTTCATCTGTCACCACCAGCTTTTTGATCTTCTACAATTTTAGTGTATTATTTTCAACAATTTTAATGTGTTCTATTGTCTCTTTAAGATTACTCCAGCTCAACTGGACACGGGTTTCCTAAAACAGAACTAGCAGCAGCACAGCTAAGATTTTGTCACAATTTCCTTTTTAATAGAGCTTTACTAATCTTCTTGCCCTGTTGCTACTGGAGGTTTTTGGTACCATGTCCTGTGTGAGAGATAGGGATTGCTTTCTATTTCCCAGAATTTCCTGGAGAGCGTCATTAAAATTGTCAGGGTGGCAGGGGAATGGATGATATTACCCTGTATGTGGAGGGCAGTGATGAATGTAGATATGGCTTGTTGCTGTGTTTCCTGTGGCTCTGGGTTCGAGAAACAATTACTGTTTCTAAGGTGCAATGATGACAGGGGTAACATTTTCAGCAGCCTCTGATGTGACCTCATTTTTTAGTCAGTTGACAAATTTGAAAAACTTGCCTGAGGTATTTATTATGTTTGAACAACATTGTAAAATACGTTTAATATCCAAACTTCATGATTACTCTCCTGAGCTCCAAGCTCATGTGATGTTTCTTGTGAAGCTAATATGCAACACAGAGCTGTTTTGCATTAGAATACTCTTTAATTTAGCAGTGTGAGCAGAGCAAAATGCTGCTGTAGGAAATACCTGGGCTGAGGAGTTATTTGAGCTTTCTTCCTCCAAAAAAGACGACAGGGTCCTTCAAAAGATGGTGAACATTTCGTAAGGCATGAACGATATTAGCATTGTGATCTGGACAGGCAGGAAAAGCTCACAGTTCTGACTGACATGGGTTAGGGCATGGACATTTTCACTGGAGAACAGAGTCACAGCAAGGAAGTACCAGCTGTGATAAATACTGGGGGTATTTATGTATCCTGTTAAATGCAAAAGAACGTAGAACACATGTTTGCTTTAATCAGCCACAGCAAAAGGTGCTGCTCAGAACAGGTACAGCGAGTCATTATTTAAAGTTAGTTGCTGTTGCTGTTCTGAGGTCAGAAGTGGGTCTCACTAGGGAATTCACACGGGGACCTCCCAGCTTGATCATTCATGATGGCATCTCATGAGCACTGAGAAGTTCTACTGATTTCTTGTTGGTGTGCACCGAGTATTGTGGCTGTAGATGTTAGACACAGAGGACAGAGCTTTCACGCTGAGTCAGATAACGTTGGGTTCCCACCTCAAGCTGTGAGCTGGCTCTGACTGTGCCTCTACACTTCCAGTTTCCTGCCCAGATTCATCTGCTCTTGGTGGATGTCAGCCCAAGGGAGCTCCAAAGAGTTATTTAGTTTCTCACTAGCAGACCACTAAGGGTCTCTGGAAAGCAAGGCAACTCTCTCCTGCCTATGTATGATACGCCTGCATAAGGCTTTGTGTCTTTGGGTTAGTGCTTGATATAATAAACTCGTATTGATCCATGTCAGTTCATGCATTTTACCTGCTACGTTCAGTGAGCAAACCTCTAATGGTCACCAGTTTTGTGAGCATGTATTTAATATCATAAATAAAAATAGTTATTACTGCTAATCAGTAGTCATAACCTTGGAATGAACTGCCTGGAGGATCTGAGCTTCAAATGGGTGGACAGCACTGTGTCGAGGAAGAGCACGTGAAATGCAAAATGTTAACATTGGCTCCATCGCTGGCTGTGCAGCTGGGTACATTTTATCCCGGACAATGGCCCTTTCTGGGAGAGGGAAAAGGAGTTACTTCATCATTCAGGGGCTTAATTCAGCAGCACACAATCCACAGTGAGTCACTGCCGAAATGTATGGCAGGGCAGGAAATCACAGTGGTCGGGAGCTATTGCCTCCTGTGCAGTTATGAAATATTCCCCCTGCTGCCAGAAACAGCCACCCCCAAGATGAGCAAGAGGCGATTTTTACTGTCTACTTTGTCTAGGTCTGCATGGCTGAATCAAGTCCAGTACTTCTAGCCCCTGTAGCTGTACAGAGAGCTTTTTTTAAAAAAAACCCCAAACAAATAACATGAACAATGTCTGACCAGTGTGGTGACAGTTCCTGTAGGCAGCAGTCAGACAGCAGCAGCAGCAATAGCTCTGAGATGTATGAATTGCCCAAATTAATCTTTTGGGTCAATTTGAAACCTAAAGTTGAGAAAAGCTAATGTAGCTAATTTCACTGCTAATCAATTTAGCAGAAACGTCCAGTTAATATAGTTATGTCTTAATCCTAAATCATTTCCCTGGACTTTCCCGAGGGCCTCCAATATACTGTACTTAGATGCTAAAAGCTCTGGTTTTCTCCCTTTCACTTTCATCTTTGAATGTGCAGAACAAAAGTCTGCAGCATGCAGAAAACTGACGATATAAAGCAGGATAAAATAAGTTGAATTTAATGCAGTATAGATAGTGCAGTGGATACTGCATTACTTTATTTCTTTTCATGTTTAATCCTAAAAAGACTCTTCGACTGAGATTATCTGATTCTTCTCTAGATGGTATTTTGCAGTCTTTCTTCAGACTTGTAGTCTAGTTTGCTGGGCATACACAATTACAGGGGAGCCTTGATTATAGTCTTATAAATGAAGTAAATATATTCGAGGACAGGAGTGGGGATAAGTTCATAAATACAGGAAAGTCTACACGAGGGGCAGTGACTGGATGCATTGTCTGGGTCAGTCATCTGGATATGGAGGGGCAGCTGGGAGAATATGAGCCTTTCTCTACCATTCATATATGAAAGTGTACAGATCCCCCTTATCTGAGATACCGGGTGTGTGGGGCTACCCCAACTGGTGGAAAAATGCCGGTAATATGGGTATGACCTCCAGACCTTCTCTCGCTCTGAAGCTCTCCAGCAGAAGTTGCATTAGGAATAAGCCATTCTGGGCCAAGCCATCCATCCATTATGGGGTGACTGTACCCACTGACCAGGTAAGTCCCGTAATATTGAACTGTGTCTTGGCTTACACTGCAGCTCCCAGAGCAGATACAGGAGCTGTCAGAAAGGCAGAGATTCATAGCTCAGAAGTGAATGTGAACACATGACCTTTTGGATCCAGTGTTGTTGTGAAACAAAGGATTTGTTTCGCCACGGTCCTAGGAACTTTTGCCATTCTTTTGGGGTATGAGCAGAGCTATGAACATGTATGGATTTGTTATCTTCCATATGCTTTTTCAGTGTTATGCAGGAATAGGTAGAGAAAGAGAGAAAATTAATTTGCTGGATGTTTATTTTGGAGGAATTGAGATCACTTTCCTGTCAGCCTGATAAAATAGCTTATGTATCAAAACCGGAACTTTAAAGGGGAGAAACAAGTATACTGTCCTCCCATATTACAGAGATGGACTAAAACCACAGGAAAAGAAGGGCTGAATAGCGCAATGCAGAATGAAGCAAGTGTTGCAAAGATTGCAGCCTCAGAGTTTTCTCTTTGGATGATCAGAGAGGAACAGGACAGGATGGTATGCACACACACTCAGAGCCTTAAATCCCCTCTTTTAATCTTTATCAGACACAACTATTTCTGGGGAATGAAGGCACTTCGTACAAAGAGAAGGGTGACATGACACAGAATACCTGTAAGCAGAAGCTGTCATGTGTTTTTGATCATTTTGGTGCTGTAAAAAACATCCTGATGCATCTTGTCTTTCAAAAAATAACCATAGTTGTGTCTCTCATTCTGTCTAGTTACTTGTTAACGCTCACTTCTCCAGACCTTTGTGTTTTCCAGCTGCTACAGATGGGGTAAGCTGTGGTGCCAGGCAGCCTTTCCATGTTCTGGGCTTTCTGATGTGGAACAAAAGAATATATTGGGCTATAAATGGGAACACAACACAGTGTTATACAGGAGACAATAGGGTGGGATTGTGAAGATGTGGAGAAGATGTATTTCTTTACTAAGTCTCAGGAAGTTACATTTGCAAAGTAAGCTGTACTGTTGACATGGACTCAATTTTTTAAATTTCTTTCTATTACCCAATAGCTCTAGAGTCTTTAAGAAAACCAACAGAAATCAGTGGGTTCACCAATCCAATAAACAGTTTTTTATAAACAAGTCAGATGGTGACTAAACTGCGTGCAATTGTGAGTGCACCCAAGGAAGCAAGAACACACCTACGATAGAAACCACGGGCACCATCTGTCTTTATTTAGGAAGTGCAGTCTTCCCACTTCTTCCCCTTCCCTTTGCACTCCCCTCCTCTACAAATGGCTTCCAACTATCATACTGCCCTTGTATAAAGCTTCCTGGTTCCATCAGCAGGTTTCAGTACAACAACAACAAAAAGGCCTTATTTTTTTCTCCCTAATTATTGTTTATGTGAAGTTACTCAGTAACTGGAATGAAATGTCCACCGTTGTCATGCTGTAAATTCCCTTTTCCCTGATAGGGAAGTGAGTTCGGGGAGACACATCACAGCCAACATTGCTTAGAACACTTTTTATTCATTAAGCTGTTATTAGTGATAAAAACAAGCTGTTATTATTAATGGCCAGTAACTATTCACACAGCACATTCACTCTAACAGTTGACTCGCACAACCACATATTACACAGCTCCCAGTTGGAGGAGCAGTTTTGAGGCTATTTACTCAGAAGCGGAGGGTCGTACTGATGTCCTGGTGGCTTCTAGGTAGTTTTTTACAGGAAGTCGCTCAGAGGGTCCTTTCTTTCAACGGGTACGTACATAATCTTGTAGTCTTTGCATATAGCAGCTGCCACACTCTTGGATGTGGTCTGACTTATGCAACCCACTGTTTGACACTGGCGTGACCTTGAACAAATGCAGCAAACTCTTGGTCCTGGATTTATCAGTTCTTTCAGGTTCAAGAGGACCACTAGTCTCCAAGGCTTATCAGTTCTTGGAAAATTTTGCTCATTACATTCTCAGCATGTATTCTTCTTTTTGGCGTGGTGTTTTCTTGCAACTTCTTTTTCCATCCAAACTTATAGGTACCTATAGTACCGACTCATATAGAAAGAGCCTTTATGGTGCTGAAGTATTACATTGTAAAGTTTAGCGCATATTTTATTAACAGTAAGAAGCAACACATTAATGACATGAAAGTAAAAAGAAACAGTGGTAGTTATTACATTCATCCATCACTTATACCAAACACTGTGCTGCAATAAGAAACATAAGCTGACAAAACATTTTTCTGCAAGCTGTGTCATGTCAGTTAAGCTTCTGCAGGTTAGCACTGCAAGATCATCCCCCTGACTGCTTTATATAAGGGACTGTAATTGGTCCTGGGTCTAATGGTCAGATCAAACAGATCCTCCATTCTCTCAACTCTCTTCTCCTTCCTCAAAAGTGAGTCAAAGCCACTATCTTTCTAAAGGCTAAAATATAAGAATTAATGTGAAAAGCCAGACATAAGTGAAAACATCTGCCTTCACCTTGGTGTTACTCAGATATTGAAAGTTTGAAAAAATTGTGACTGGAAAGAAAAATCTATTTATCCTCTGTGAATTATGAAGTGAGGACTGGTGTCACATCTCTCCCACCTCAGGGAAAACAAATGTCTCCATTTCACATGTAAGGCTCCTTCCAATGTGAAACCACTTTTCCAAACATCTCTGTCTTGGGGGGACTTCCTCAGCAAGAAGAACAGGGAAACTAGGGTGGTGCTAATGCTTAAAACCATAAAGAGTGAGAGGAGACCAACGAGGTGACTCTCCATAGCAGAAACACTGCACAAGGGCAGAGAAAGCTGGCTGCAGGATGTAGTGACCTAGACAGGTCAGGCAAGGGAGCAGCAATCCTAGATGATACTAACTGCACCTCAAGCCCTCCTCAAGATTAATGTGGAAACTGAGGGCAGGGAAAGCATCAGGGTCTTTGTCTGGTTTGTCTTGATATCTACAGTAAAAGACACTTGTGCTAGAAATCCCTGCAAAGTACATACACAATGTGCTTTCTCTGAGAAAGTCCTTGAAAGATAAACTTTGTGCCAGAGTGTGCTCTGGATTGCAGTACTAGGGAAAGGTGTGCTTGTTTCCACGCTGCTGGGGTCTGCACACATTTGGGATGAGACTACACTGCTGTCTAATACTCAGCCTGGTGTCCACCATAACACATAATTTTCAGCTGCTGCTGAGCCAGTTGCTTCTCAGTTGTTACCGATGCACAGGGTTATTCCATCCCCAGCTGCAGAGCTTTGTGCTTCTCCTTGTTGAACCCCAGGCTTCTGGGTTTCTGTTCACCATGACTTCAAGTTTCTCCAGGCCCCTTTCATTTCTGCCCTATCCACAGAGCCCTGCTATGAATGGGTTTGGCAGGGAAGGGGAAGAGGGAGCGTTCCACATCTGCTGCACTTCCCTCAGAAAACCATGCTCCTTTGGACCAGACTATTGAAGGTATTTCTGCGCCTGAGAGTTTGGCACTCTGTGCTCGTGTCTCCTCTGCTTTGGGGAGCACAGGACTCCTGGATGCCATGCTCAGGGATGTGTTAGCTCTGCACACTGTGTATGGGCTGAGGGAGCAGATGGCCCTACCAACTATGTCCTCTGTCTGCATCGGCAAAGATGTTAGTACTATCAATAGCTCCTGGGAAATTAAGCCGTTAGCGAGCAAAATGTGGCTTCTCTGTTGTTCTGTGGGTAATACACACTATTGATCAGATTTCTTCACTAAAGCATGGGTAAAATGTCTAATGGCATGTCTGAGAGTGGGGTGCTTGGTGCCTTTAGTCCCTCCTACATTGGACTGAAATGGCCTTTGCAGTCAGAAAATCTAAAGCACTTGTGATGGCTGAACATAGTCTATAGCAGCTCTTTAAAAAATGTTTGGGATGTGTGTCATTTTGTGATGCTACAAAAAAATCACGAGCAGCTTTTTTAATGAAGCCTTTGTTTTGGATGCAGCACATTGTATAATAAAGCTGAAAATAGTTTTTTTTTTTCTGGGTCAACTGTCTGTCATTTTTGCTGGTTTCCATATTACTGCTGATTCCTGTGAGAATACTGAAATTATAGGAAGTGAGCTATATGAATAAACAGATCAGTCAGGTTGCTTTCATTAAAGATTTAAGGGGCTCACTTACCACAGGCACTGTAACTTTTCCTGACATTGTACTCGGCTCTTAGTCACTCTTTTTCTTCCTTTAGTCAGTCTGTGTGAGTGATGGCCTCCACTCCCTCATCTTCCTCTACTATTGGAAATCTGCTTTCTCACCCCTCCACTGATCATTGTGTCTCTCAAACACACCCATCTAGAAGTCTTCCTCTCAGTTTAAAAATCTCAGTTTCTGTCCAAAGCCCTCCCCATCCCCAGCTCTTTCTCCATATCTCCATTTCCTGGTACATAGTTCTCATGTAAACAATGGATTCTGGCTTTGTTCTTTTGTGGCGTGAAAGTCGTATGCTTCTACAAAACTGTACTCTGAGGTACAAATCCTGCACAGTGGTTTCTGTATGAAGACCTGTACAAAACATTTATGAAAAAAAGCAGCACCAGAATACAGAAATGTATTTTTTCCTATGGCTCAGCCTTCTGAGTGAATAGAAATGAAAGAATAAATGCCAAAGATAATGATTACGAAGCTACAGAACTTAAGATACTGTTAAAAAAATAGTTGAGGGTAGAGTAAAATATGTTTCCCCCTTTTGTATGCAATTATTATGCATAGAGAAAACCTAAAATGCTGGGCAGCAATGTCATGGTTGAACACAGAAGAAAACAGGGTTTGTTTTTTCACAGCACTGCCTCATGATCCATATCTGATAATGGCAGGAGATCCAAGGGGGCTGCAAATCCACACAGTGACGAACAGCCTGGCAAAACCCTGCTGGTGCCTATTCCGAAGCAGGAAGAGACATAGGTGTCTATTCAGAAACACTGCACTCGTGTAGTGCCTTTGAAGTTCCCCTACCTGCACCCTGGGAAGCCATCCTCATGCCCCATTTGAGAAGTGGCCTCATGCTGCAGTAGGAAGAAATGCAAGCTGATATAAGAAAGTCCTATGGCGGCAGAGTTTGTTCTTTCACGATGCTGCTGCATCAGGCCTTGGTCCTGTAATCTCTGTTTAGGAGCTACTGCTGATGAAACCAAAGGGTTTCTTCACCAGTAAGAGCTAGCTGATCTGGTCCACAATAAAACTGATTTGTCTGATTTAGGAGGTACCATGAAGACTATGTAGATAACATTTTAGAGAAACTTATGCCTGGTGTGATTTCCTAAAATCTTTGTTATAGGGAAACAAAGGCTGTAAAAGTGAAGATGAAGATACCTGTGAAGGTTTCTTAAGTGAAACTTGGAACAGAATCTGTACAATTGACTTTATAGGACATTTATACATAAAATATAAAATAGCATATTTTGTTCCAAATGTGATTTGTAAGTGTAACACAACCCTCAGTTTGCTAACTCTCATTAGGCCTCTCATTCTTTTGCATCTGCCCTTTGCTGTTTCAATAGATTGTCTAGATGGAAATTTCAATCAGACCAATCTGAAAGCACTTAAAAAAAGATTAATGGAGTCATTTAGTTGTGTCTAAGAAGCTGACTGCAAATTTCAAAATACTTTTCGTATTTAGATGCAGATATCAACAGTTTCCCTGAGATTGCCACTATCATAGAGAAACTGGTGCATTAATTCTTCTTCCTACAATCAGCAGGTCTTGAGGATAGTGGTGTTTGTGAAACAGTGTTAAAGAGCCTTAATTAACATCATGACTGCATTTTGATGATAGTGAAGATGATTTCTTCTTTGCTTTATTGTCACACCATCCATATTCTGCTCTTCCAAGTCAGTAGTACATGGCGTCCTTAAAAATCCAAAGGAACGAGTTTTCTGTCTTTTCTTCATATTGGAGCAAGATCTTTTTAACTAACTGTTGATTATATCTGTCTTGCTCCTTAATTTTTGACATTGTTCATATCTTGTTTTAAAATACTTGGGTTTTCAATACTTAACTCCTAGACCTCCTCACATTACTTTCAAGTTTAAGCATATTTAACTGGATGCAGTCACTCAATTATATAATCACTACAGTTAATTGAAATGGCTGGTATTTTCAGGATTACTGTGAAATACAGAAGTTTGAAATAATAAAAAACCCAGAGCATTTTCTACTTTTTGGTGAATATTTCTGTCCATTACCCCATCCCTCTGGGGGATAGTTTTGAATTCCTTACAATTTTTTTTGGGGAAAAAAAAAAGCAACTTAGACTGTAGATACTATTTTAAGTGACAGCGTTTTCTGTCTTTCTAACAACCCTCCTATTTGCAATTCAGTGATGGTACGGATCATCAGCTTTCACTTTTTGCACAGTAGACTGCAAAACAGCTACTCTGTGTATTGAACACTGAAAATTCAAGCTGGTAATTGTTTTTATAGAGAACTTCATTTTAAGATGCTGTGCCTACCCACCAGAAATTTCTAGTTCCCCTAATAGTTCACAATTCCACTATTTTCCTATTATGTATCTAGTGGCTATGGATTCCATTTACTGTTTATTTCTGCAAACACAAAAAGACTCCATCATCTTCTTCCCAATTCATGCACCTCAGGCTTTGTTTTGGTTCTTTTCTTAACTTTCTCAGGAGATACAGAAAGGATCTCAATGTTCTCATGAATACCCTTTTAATTTTTAAAAATAACTTTCATTCACTATGTGAAAAGAGTTTAAAGCATTTACCTGAATATATACTAAGAGCATTAAATGTATTTCAGAGGAATATAAGAGTTCAGCAAATTGGGAAGCAAACAATCAATCAAATTCTTACAACCTTTATCTCGCCTTATCAATCACTGCTGTGTTTTCTTTTGTTAAGAGGATAATATATATGACTGTGTACACACACACATATATAAAATGTCAGGGAGGAGCAGGAAAGGGAGGACAGTAATTTTACCTCAGTCCTGTTCATTCAGAAACAGACCTAAATGTTCGTCAGTGACAGGAACAAAGTCAAGGTCAAAGGCAGTGGCCACCATATGGACCTGAGATAGGGCTCCATCACCATTTGCCACCTGTGCTTGTTTCTAAGTTCTCACAGCAGAATTGTTACAGAAAGTAACAGCTTTATGTAAGCAGGGGGTCAGAGATAATATTATTCCTAAAATCAAAGCTGTTGTTTCTTTATCTTCCCATGACTGGGCAGAAGCTGGAGGCGGAAGGTGGGTCTAGGTGCTGACAAATTAGCAGAGTAGGTGATTTCTGGGACAAGTGAGTGCCTGGCCCTACTCTCCAGTCCTCCCATCGCTTCATCCTGCCAATGCTGAGAGCATTCGAAGAGAAGGCGGCGAGGAGGGCGTTGTCCTGTTACCCCTGCCTAGGGCCCACTGCTAGGACCAGCCGGTGAAGGTGACCCTCCATCTGGATCCCCCCATTCTCGGTCACGTCTCTCCTGGGCTCAGCCGTGGCAGGGAGGTGGCACTGCAAGCTGGCTGGGCACCTCCAGGCTGAAGTGTTTCTGAGGTGCTTGTAGGGAGGCAGAGGAATTTTGTGAAAAGTGGAAGACAGAAAACGGTAGGCGCAGCCCTTGGAAACCTCGATAGCTCCCCCTCAACACTTCCCTTTCACATTGCTTCTCCCCCATCACCCAAGTCCCCTCTTTCCCCTCAAAGTCTCCACTCCATTGGATCTTTCTCTGCAACTGTTACAAAAATGGAGTCTTCTCAACATGAGTGAAATGGACAAAATCAGTTGGTTTGTCCCATATTCTCATGATGGCAAATATCAGTATTGCATATATTACAGAGAAGGCTTGAGTTTGGCCTGGCAGGATGAAAGACTCAAGGAGCCATTTTGAATGAGCCTTGTTGATATCTTATTTTACCCATTCACCTATCCATATTTTAAGCCACTTTTAATCACATTGGTTAATACACTAGAGTACAATTCTTATAGAGTATACGGACGTTTTTTGCAAATGTCTATCAGCATTTATTATTGTACCAAAATTTCCATGTTATCTTATTGTAACTTCAACTTGTCTACTAATCAAATACACGTCATTACTAATCAAATACAGTCCTAGTAAGCATCCCACACATTCAAATGGAACAAACGTCCAATCTTTATGCTCTTTCTGAAGAAACAGGCAAATCTCTAAGGCCTCAATTTTCTCTGCTTGCATATCTGCAAAATTAAAACAACAGAACCAATTAAACTGTCTGCTAAATTTTGTAGTATTATTTTTCCATTTCTTAATCTTCCCTTCACTTGCATTTACCTTTAAATTAAAGAGAGGTACACTGAACAAAGTAGTCCAAAACTAACTCAAATATTGGAAGCCTGCTGTGTCTGTTCTTTTCCTCAAATTACAGATAAAGTAGCTTTCTCAACAGCTCTAGTCACTGCAAAACCTGAAATCAGATATCCCTACAATGTGTTTCACTTGATAACGAACGTGTCCCATCTGAAGGACAATGCATGTTCACATTCACATTTTCCCAGTTTATATTGCTTTACACTATTTTTTTTCTTATGTCAGAAATAATGTAGATAAATGTGAGTATAGCTGTTTTAAAAGCCTTTGTGTTACAAGAACAAATGTGAGAAGGTGTGGTGTAGCTGTTCAATATGGACCAGATTCTGTTGCTCTATAAATTGGCTGCTTCTTTCAAGGGGAGACAACAGGCTCCTCAGGGCACTGAAAAGCCTGAATGGCCCAGACTGGCCTCATCTGGGACCCCCACCCTGTGTCCACGGGCATGGAAATCAAAATTCAGCCCTACAACGAGGGGATGTTAAAACCTTTCACAATAAGGAGCAAAAGTCTTGTAATTTGCAGATAGTGACTTATGCTAATTTTATAACCATCATGAGTTATTGAAGTAGTGCAAACTGCTATAGTTAAAATATTACCTCTTATTATTACTGTAGCACCCAGAGGTTTAAATCAGTACCCTTCTGAGGTACTGCTCGCTATGTGAACACACAGTAGGAGACCAGCTCTGACGCGGAGACATTATATGCTAAGTAATGAAAGGTCGAGGAAAGGGAAAATCATCACCTTTGCAGCAAAGGAGCACCAAGATATACAAGGTCAAACTGATGCTAATTAGAATTATTGAAATTGAGCTGATCCAGCATTGGCATGAAGAAACAGATGAGATGATGAACTTTTCATTCCCTTTTGGCCCTCTTTATAACCGTGAGGTTCTTTTGTTTTGTTTTGGTGTTTTGGGTTTTTTTGGTGGGTGTTTTATTTGGTTGGGGTTTTTTTGGTTTTTGTTTTTGTTTTTTTTTTTTAAGGTTCATATCCCTAGTTCTCTAGATTAGAGAGCTCATTGGAGTGTGAAAAGGGAGATGTGGGAGGAAATGGGAGAGACTGGGGTACGGTGAAGTCCTTTCTCAATCCCAGGTGGCTGTACAGCTGGGGAACTTGTCTGCTGCTGGGAGCACAGGAGTGGTTTTAGGTCCACAAGCTTAAAACAAGTCATTGAGTGAACACAGGACATTTGTTGCATTTATTCTATTTTTTTCCTACTCTAATCAGATTTGGGTTAAGACAGTGTTTGTTCCTGATTTGGCAGAAAACCTAGGCTGACTCTGTCAGTTTTTTCACAAATATAGTAAGGCCTGTCTGTGACATAGTGTATCAAAACTGAAATGGCAGTAAACTGTGTCACTGGGAGGTTTGAGACACTTGCTTTCTCTACACGTTTTTGGTTGCAAAGTTGGGGTTAACAATACTCTGCATTGATTCTTCTGGCAGACTCACATCACACAGAAAAATAGGTTACTCGGTTCCTTTTACTCTTAAAAATCTCCCACAAAACTCTCACTGGTGTACACACAAATATCTGTGAACAGTGTACACCTACCACATTTTAAGGAGTTTCACTCACCCATCACTCAAATAGTCAAATATTAAATCAGCCTAAGCTTTGTCCTAAAACTTCACTGTTCATAAAGTGTCCACTGAAGACCTTCCATGGCTTTGGCTCCCTTCCCTGCACTGCTTGGGAAGGTACCTCTGTCACTCCTGTCCTGGCTCAGATCAGGAATCACCTGCTAGCGCAAGTCAGTCAATAACTTGCCTTTCTAGGTGGGGGCAATGGCAAGTGGTTGTCAGTGCTAGAGTAGAGGGAGTTGGTGTTCCTACATGTAAACCTAGAAATTTTTCTGCTGCTGCAGCAGGATAAAATTTGTCAGCTCTGGTGCTTTGGTGGTGGCTCACAAGGTTGTTGTGAACTTAAAATATTTCTGTTGCACATGAAAAGCATTCTTTTGTTGCATGGAGAGCAGGAGAAAAAGTAGTTTAGAGAGCTGGTGGTGATGCCTTCTCATGCTCAGGATATACTTTCTCTGTCAAAAAAGGGTACTTTATACAGAAGTAAAATAAATACAAATAACTCACTTTGTAAGAGATTTCTGAAGATAAAGCTCTGTTTCTCACCTCAGCATGATAAGTCAGGCTGAGCCCTGCAGAAGGGACAGAGGAGCTGGGGGCAGAGCCCCGAGTTAACCTTCCCAAGCCCTGTCACAGTCAAGCTGATCCTACGGGGCCTCTGCAAGACACGACTAATGCCTACCTGGCTGTATGTCCTCCTGCTGCCCCATCACCGCTCTTGTCACTGAAGGTGGCCTTGGAAAGTGTGCCTGCTGATGGAGGAAAGATCATTTGGTAGGGTTGCAGAGGAGCTGCTTTACCTGCTGCCTGGGCTGGAGCTGTCTGGGGCGAGAAGTGAGATGTAATTCTCTGCTGCTATCGGTCCTGCATTATTGGCTTGAAGGAGTAAAAAGGGAGGAGTACGTGGGGGCCAGAGCCAGGAGCTGATGGTTCAAAATCCCCCCAAAGGCTGCCTTTAGCTTTTGTATGGCCTCCGGGCAGTACCCCTGGCTGCCATCATTCACGGGGGCTCTGATGGTTGCTTTCAGTAACGCGTCTCCTTCCCTTAGGTCTCTCCTGACCCCACAACCCGGTCACTGCTCAGTCCGTGACCCTCGGGCTTTTTGTCTTTTTTTAGGAGTCCTGCATTTTCTAATGAGAAGAGAAAGCTCTGTTGGCTTGGTGGATTCACAGCTTGAGTCACTGCCATCACGTTGGCCTGTGCTTTCCACAAGCACTAAATTCACATTAAAAATTGCCAACAAATGTTATGAGAAAAGCCAATCTTTTCATAGGTGTGCCGATACACAGAAATGGTTATTTCACATCTGGGATCTCTCTGTATGGAAAGTATACATAATTTTATAACTCATCAACTTTAAGAGGTGCCCAAGAATGCTGAAAATAGAACCATAAATTTGCAGGAGATAAAACATTTTCATAGAAAAAGAAAATTCCAACAAAATAAGCAAGGTCTGGGGTGTTCTGGCATCCGTTAGAAAAAGATATTAAAAAACCCAATCCTGCCTTTTATTTTATGACTGTGTATAAGAAAGCTGAAAAATTCCCAACTTCCAGTAAAAGATAAAAGATTAAAAATATACTTCTCCTCATTTTGTAGAAAACTGCTCTGTTAAATCTAAAATTTAAATCATAGTGTTTGATTATCAGTGCTCACCAAGAGGATTACAGAACAGTCATTAAATTTTATTACAAAGCGAAGTGCAGAAAGTAATTGCACATATTTGTAAGTAGCTTAGAATTGATTAAAAATGCATAAAGAAAAACTGCAAAATTTTCTGCAGGCTCAAGCTTGCTAACGCCTCTGGGTAAACACACATCAGCTCATGCCTCCAGTAACCTTCTCTGTTTCCTCCCAGTGTGGCAAGAGGAGGATTTCTTCCTGTTTTAAGGACAATGACACTGTATGTGTGATCATTTGAATTGCTGTGAGCTGTAGGAGATAGGGAAGGCCTGCATTCATGTTAAAGTTAGGAAGCTTTAGGAGAAGTTTAATTTAAGCTATTCCTTGGGCTAAGTCTTTCCTTCCCCACCCCCATCCTCCACCGACGGCTGCGTTAAGACCGCATTTTCAAAGCGATGTATGGGGAATTAAGTGCTCTGGTTCCATGGATGTTAATGTGATTTTGTGAGCAAATACCCTCTACCCCAGCACCGCACTGAAGCTGTCCTCCACTGCGAGGTTTTATATATTCCTTTCATGCAAAGGAGCTGTGCCAAAGCAAGGTAACTTCAGAAGCGTATTAACTCTGGGAAAGTTACAGGCACACGTCACTTTTTGCTGTTTGTCTGTTTGGGCTGGTGAGTGAGGCAGACTTTCCCTGCAGAGGCTGAGCAGGAGGTAGGACGGGGTGAGGTGAGTGCTCTCGCCCTTTGGATGCCACGCGATGAACTAGCTTAAACAACTTTCCGCACTCCCTTTTGCTCAGCTATGTAATGAGCCCCCAACAAGTCAGCCTTTGCCTGTGACAAATTCAGTGCATAACTCAATGCAAGGAGTAGTCTGATCCTGTGCAATCTGGGTCTCAGCATGCAACTTGTTATTTTTAACTTTGCATTTAAGCTATGCGCACATCTCTTCTGGCAGTGTTCAGAATATTCCCGAGATGCAACATTGTGTCATGGTTCCCTTTCCTCTTGGATTCACTTTTTTCTCTCCACAGGGGTGGTAGGTGGTGTTTAGGAGGAGATAGAGGTTTTCCTTATTTTCTGCTTTTTTCTTTCTTTTTATAAACAGTGCTTTCTCTGACTTAAATCATACAAACATCTTATTTTTCACTTTGGACCGAGACTTTTCAGGGTGAGAGCAGGGCCAGTACGCAGGAAGAGAAGGGGTATACCTTTTCCATCATCACCCTCTTACTACTCAGTGGCTGGACACAGACAGAGCTGGGACTGGTGTCTTTAACCTCTGGGAATGAGGCAGAGAGAGTTTGTCTTGAACCTGGTGTGCAACTACAAGGCAACCTGCAGTGTGGTTTCTCTAGGGTCACCTTTTTGATCACAATTCCCAGAGCCAAAGCCATTTGGTTATGCACTGCTGTGTCCATTTCTGGGCGTGCGGTAAGGAGGACATGTCGGGTTTCTAATTACTAGTCCCATATTGACAAATTTACAACATTTCATCTTATTTTCCTGCCTCAACTCTGACAATCATGTGAGAACAGAACTGGAGAGATTACAAAAGATTTTGCTGCTCTGTATTCATTTAGAACATCTATAAGGGTTTTTGAATAATCTTTATTTGTAACTAGGAGAAAAATGCACATTTTGTCAACTTATCTTCAACTCATTGCATGGGACTAGACCTGGATAGCTGTCCTTCAAATTAATACAAATTTAAGAACTAAAGCACTACATAATGAGTTGAGAATATATCTCTTGGAGTTTACTATTGATTTACTGTCCTAACATTTCTGAGAATTACCCACTGCATAATCTATAGAACCAAATGATTTCTTTGCGAGGTTGCTGCTATCTCTTAAGGTTTTATCTAAAGCCTTGAGAACTGGTATTTTTTCTCAAAGTCACATAAGAATCTTAGTTTTCTTTCTTGCTACAAGGAGTGTGGAGAAAAGCTTGCAGATGTGAATGTCAGGGAGCAGCGAGGGTGTAAGGACCAGGGAGCTGGGCATGGAAATGACCCTGCCACTGGTCGTGCCCTCACCAACAGGCGCTGTCCTGCAGGGTCTGAGCATAGCGGGCAGACCCAGGGGATGAGGGGGTCCATCAGCAGCCCCCGACAGGGTGAGGGGGTGAGCGAGGGCCAGGAACCATCCAAGGGGTCCAGGAGCTAAAGGAGATAGGGCTGGAAACAAGGCCATGACATGGAGCCAAGGGGTCCACCTAGGGAACAAGGCCAAAGGCAGGTACAGGGGACAAGCGACAATGTATGTTTGAGGGGTCCATCCAGAAGATGAGCTACCACAGCATAGGGCTGAGGTCCATCCAGAAGGCCAGAGGCAGGGCTGAGGACTTGCTATTGTGTAGCTGGGGCAGGGGCTCATGGCCCTGGTCTGAGCTGAACCTGGGCCCATGGGTGGTGGTGGGGGTCCTAAGTGAAGCTGGTCAGGATCATCAAGGACTATTAGTGCATTTAGGTCTCTGACACTGAACCCACCAAAGGCAACAACAATCAGAATCCAAACTGAATACAAAGGTGATTTTTTTAACTCATGATTTTTAAGCAAGTTTCATTGATAGGGAAAAGACAAGATTACTTCCTGAACCACAGTGTGTTGAAGAATGGAGGCAGCACCAGAAAAGGCTCATTGTATGCTTTTGTTGCTTATGTTTTGCCTTTTTTGTATACTGTCGGCTTCAGTATTGGTGACTACTGAAACCAGGTTACTGTGCTAGACAAGCCTTTGCTCTGATCCAGTGTGTCCATTCATCTATTCTTATGTCCTTCTGGGGGAATATTTACAAGTGACCTGAAAATTATAAATGCATTAAAATCAAAGAAAAATCACCGACTAAATTTCCTTTGCAGACTATTTACACCAAGCAGTGGCAGGATCAGTGATTTTCTACTGAGCTTTCACCACTCTGGTCTCTGAGAGAAGCTCCAAGTCCCCTATGAAGAACAGGAAACGGAGTTCAGCCTACAGAGCTCTTCTGCTCCTGAGGCCTGGGGGCTCAAATGTCCCTTGACAAGACATCCACACTGTCCTGAAGCCTTTCTGTTTCCCCTGCTCATGTAGTTGTAGTAGTAGCTGGGCACTGCAGGAAGTTGCTGTTCTTTGGAGAGATTACACCAGTGGGAGCAACCTAGTAATGTAGACAGAACTGTGGACTCTGATCTCACTCGACCAGCTTGATGTTTGCTATTGATTACATGCATCTACGTACACACCCATGCAATATACACGCACTCTGGTCTCCCCAGTTGCAGGCACCCCAGACACACAGGCCCCTGTGACCGTGGTCTGACTCCACTTGCTGGCACATAGACCCTCACGCACACACAAACATACAGTAGACAATCCTTCACCCAGGAAAATAGTCAGAAAAGGAGTTTATGTTTTGTAGCATATCAGAGATTTCAGGGGTCCTTTAGCACTTTCAGATTGTCACTCAGCAACATTTCAGATGTACTTACCTTCCTTTCCAGTCATATCTCAAAGCAGTGAAAGGACTTCCATGAAACCCCAAAACTGAGTTTGCTTTGATGTACAGCTGTGAGAAGCCTGAAGCCAGTTGTTGCTATTGAAAGGGATATTTTCAAAATGCTTTTGTTCCTGATTTAGGAAAACTTTTCTGTCCAGGAATCTCACTTCAGCATGTGTTTTAAGCACATGGTGACAGGCCATGGAAGTCAAAATGTTTCTATGCATATGCTTCAGTATGAGCCTGAATCTAGTCCTTTGCTGGTAAGAGGTATTCCTTGTTATTGTTTCCACTGCTCTGCATTTTTCTATACTCACTTATACTATCATTTGTTTATCAACAGCCAAGGACAATGGAGGAAAACTGCAGTCTGTTTAATCACTGCCTGGAGAAAACTCTAAGCTGATCCCGGTATAAATGAGCAGGCATGAGAATTTGCTTTAATAGTTTTCAGTCCCGTTGGTAATGCAGAAATTTTGTTTGATTTTTGCCAAGTGTTTTTTTACTTAGTGTTTTAGGTAATAACTATTTAGATGGCTTATGTTCTTGTGTTTTCCTTTTTTCTCCTTCCCAGGAGATAAAACCAGTAAAATCCTCCCCTATTGAAGTCAGTGGCAAAACTCCCACTGAATTCAGGATTTTACTCAGCCAAAGAGTTTCTTGCAAATAAGGTATTTAGATACTGCACTCTGGGGTGATATTCATAAACTTAATGCTATTTCCTCAAAATAAAAATTCTTATATATTAGTGAGCCTCTGTGTGGCTCGGACTGAAACGCTTCTCCTTGAAAACTGATTCACTCTCCTGGATCTTAATGCTCTCACCAAAAACCATAAGATGACAGTGAACCCAGCTGCCCTGACTGCTTTACATAGTGCAAATAACACCATCAGTGGGTTGAAAAGGAAAATAAACAAAAAAACATGAATGAGAGGGCTTGCCTTCCTGCCTGGACAAATCAGACAGATTCAGCTACATTACACTTGTATAAATCTCAGCCAGACAATGGTGTCAGATGTAGACTTGTGAATCTGTGGGAGCCATTCAGGTCCCAGGTAGCTTTAATTAGGTACCGACCCTGGAGTCACGTCTGCATGGGCCACACTTTGCACTTAACTCAGGGACTTTTCCAATACTGGGCTCACCATGCTTGTTCAGACCTTTCAGCTTGCTTTCTGGCCCCAGGCTGAAGATCCCCCAGGTCACCTAAGACCACTCTTGCACGAGGTCGCCTGACATGACTTGTCCCCGGGCAGTGGAAAGTTCAAGTGACAGGGTGCAGCAGGGACCGTCCAGTCTGGCAAGGCTCCTTTTGGGGACAAATCCTCATATAATGGCTCAGGGCCAGTTTACCTGGACTGGAATAAGTAATTTATTTAAGAGGGAAGTAGAGTTACTTTGTGCTTAAGAGAACCCCCAGGACCTTCCACTGCCATGGTGATTGTTATTTTTGTGCTACCTGGGTGACATCATACAGCTAGGGCTGCATGGGTTAGAGTGATGCTGATTAAAAGGAGCTTCTTTAAATTTGAAGAGATAAGGCACGTTTCAGCTTTGTATGTCTGTCTTCCATGCAGACTAGTTACTGTACACAGGGAGATGAACAATGAGAGAGAAAGATATGGAGAGAGATCTATGATATGACCTAACCTTTAAAAAATGACTACTGAGTTTGAATAGCTCTGTGGCTGCATGCCTCTATGGACAACACTCAATGCATCCTGAAAATTATTGCTCTTTAAGGTGTCTCTGGGTAGACATCCAGAAGGAAAAGGCACACAAAATCATAGGTCATATATCTGAGATAAGTATCAGGAACTGCAATTATAGAGATGTGCATTTTCACATATGCCTACATACACATATATAGATCTGACTGCAGATCTAACTGTAAAGCAAACAGGTAAATTCTAGCTATTGTTAAACTGTATGCCAAACCTACATAAAATGTGCCTAATTATGCTACATGAGCTCTAAAAATAAAATGCTACGGTAAAATAATACTGTATTTTTATACAAGTACTTCAAATGGAATACATAATACAAAATATCGATTCAAGAGGGTTACTGTATTGAAAATCAAATGAGTTTTTGCCATTGCTGAGAGCACACAAGCCCAATGTAATCAGCCTGTTCAACTAATCATTGCAGCAGTGTTGTTTGTGGCACTCTGCTTAACAGTCTGTCAGCAATTCCATTAAAAAACTTATTTTTCAGGGATTTCTATTTTGGCCATAAAAAGTTGCTCTGATGTGAAATTAGAAATACATGTACAGATGTGAAGGAAGAGAACCCCCCACCCCTCCACCCAAGTTTCTTTTGAAAGGTTTGATCCTGGGTCACCAAAGACAGCAAGAATTTTGCCTTTTATGTCAGTAGGAGTAGAACTGGGATGAAAGGGTCTTCTGGTGATTAATTGCAGTTAACAGGAGCTTTGCTTTTGACCTTAGCTGAGCTTAGGTTCTCTGATATGTTTTAATCACCAGTGTGTGAGGAGCTCTGAGGCACCTCTCAGATTTTTTTTTTGCCTCAGATCATAGTTTCCTCTCTGGTACAGCCCTTGGAAAAAGCTTTTCTTATGTGACACTTTAGTAAATGAAGGCCAGTACTGCGGCCCAGATTTCAAGTCCAGTACAAGCTGTTTCCTTCTGTGCCAAAATGGAGCTTTCCTACTATAAGGCTTGTGCTGAAAAGCTGGCACCAGAGGCAGTAGACTTCAGGATGGTGGGGTAATGTATTATTTTGAACACTCCTGACTACCTGCAGTGTAATATTTATAAGGTTTGACACTCGGTTGGACCAGATCTTGAGCAACCTGATCTGATAATGATGCTGGACCTGCCTTGTGGGGGTGGAGGTTGGGCCAGGTACTTCCTGAGGTCCCTTCCCACTTCCATTACTCTGTGTCTCTGGGGAGCTGTGCACGATTGTGACGTCTGCTGACACAGAGAGCTGGTCAGATTCCAGTTTAGGGTCAGCTATAAGTATAAAAATTTCTGTTGCTTTAGGACATTTAGAGTCACAGTTTGCTTTGGTTCATTATAGATGTTGTGCTTAGGCTTGCTGGAGAAATGGCTTGGATTGCTCTTCCATATCCAAAATGAGTGAACTATCTGACAAGCTGTGGACTCAAATGATTCGTTTTTTCTCTCTTTGGGGACCACTTAAAACTTTGTTTACAGAAAAATTAACTTGAATTACAGTGTAGAAGTGCTTCTGAAATTTTTGCCCTGTAGAGTTACATTAGCAGTAGCACTAGAATTGTGTTTCCTTTCATTTTCTAACACGAAGCTGCTAAGGTTGCACTGGTGTAACTGAGGTTATTCAAAGGTAATTTTCTAGATTTGTTAGACAGTGACTAAGAAATAGTGTGGTAGCTACAAGAAAATAATCAAAATTAAGGGACATGTGAACAGAGTACACCAAAATGCCATAAACCATGCTAGATCTTAATAAGATGCTAATTTACTGTTTGCAGTCATAGAATATAAATCACACCAGTCTCTTTGTTCAAAAGAAAGTAAAACTATCAATGTGATGAAAGAAATATCAGTTGCCAAGTAAAAGTAATGAGTTTTTTTGGAAGTTGGCAAGCTCTCTGAGACAGAGAGAGGAGAACATGACCCTGGGAAAAATTTGAAGTATGATGACTTGGTGAACACTATGACTTTATTTCCATTCTTAAAATGGGACAGCAAGCTTGTATTCAAGTTATGACAGATATTATACTTCATAGTGAGAAGATAAAAATGAACATACATAAAGCTGTGTCACTTTGCAATATGAAATATATTAACAAGTTTACCTATGGTATAAAAATAATAATAATAAAAAGATGTATTCACCTTTATGGAACCCGTCTCTAGATCTTTTGCTTTTATATTTAATTGTTTACTGTCTCAGAAAGTTTCCTGCATACAGACAAATATGTAGAGGAGAAGCCTTTCTCAAATTTCACACGATCCTTTCCCCTTGTCTACTTACATTCAAGCATGTCTGATCCCTCAGTTACTGCTAGCTCCTAGCCATCTTATCTACCTTTAAAATACTGATTTGCTGCCATCTTTGCTGCCATCGTTTCAGTGACAGCTGTATGCCTTTGTTGGATTTGATGCTATCCTTTGGTCAGTGTGGAGGTAATTTCTAACCTTGGAAAAAGTGGTTGCT